>NC_041386.1:462404252-462526740 GCF_002162155.2 Triticum dicoccoides
GTCTCCCTGTAGGTTGCTTGACATAGGGTCCAAGTCTCCTAGATCATGTTCGGTGAGAAAATCACGTTCCCGAAGGTTTCATTCCGTTTGGACTCCGTTTGATATTCCTTTTCTTCGAAACCCTAAAATAGGCAAAAAAAACAGCAATTTTGGGCTGGGCCTCCAGTTAATAGGTTAGTCCCAAAAATAATATAAAAGTGGATAATAAAGCCCAATAATGTCCAAAACAGTAGATAATATAGCATGGAGCAATCAAAAATTATAGATACGTTGGAGACGTATCAAGCATCCCCAAGCTTAATTCCTGCTCGTCCTCGAGTAGTTAAATGATAAAAATAGAATTTTTGATGTGGAATGCTACTTAGCATAATTTCAATGTAATTCTTCTTAATTGTGGCATGAATATTCAGATCCGAAAGATTCAAGACAAAAGTTTAATATTGACATAAAAATAATAATACTTCAAGCATACTAACTAAGCAATTATGTCTCTTCAAAATAACATGGCCAAAGAAAGTTATCCCTACAAAATCATATAGTCTGGCTATGCTCTATCTTCACCACACAAAGTATTTAAATCATGCACAACCCCGATGACAAGCCAAGCATTTGTTTCATACTTTTGACATTCTCAAAACTTTTTCAGTCTTCACGCAATACATGAGCGTGAGCCATGGACATAGCACTTTAGGTGGAATAGAATGGTGGTTGTGGAGGAGACAAAAAGGGAGATGATAGTCTCACATCAACTAGGCGTATCAACGGGTATGGAGATGCCCATCAATAGATATCAATGTGAGTGAGTAGGGATTGCCATGCAACGGATGCACTAGAGCTATAAGTATATGAAAGCTCAAAAAGAAACTAAGTGGGTGTGCATCCAACTTTCTTGCTCACGAAGACCTAGGGCATTTTGAGGAAGCCCATCATTGGAATATGCAAGCCAAGTTCTATAATGAAAATTTCCCACTAGTATATGAAAGTGATAACAAAGGAGACTCTCTATCATGAAGATCATGGTGCTACTTTGAAGCACAAATGTGGTAAAAGGATAGTAGCATTGTCCCTTCTCTCTTTTTCTCTCATTTTTTTATTTGGGCCTTTTCTCTTTTTTTTATGGCCTCTTTTTTTCGTCCGGAGTCTCATCCCGACTTGTGGGGGAATCATAGTCTCCATCACCGTTTCCTCACTGGGAAAATGCTCTAATAATGATGATCATCACACTTTTATTTTCTTACAACTCATGAATTATAACTCGATACTTAGAACAAGATATGACTCTATATGAATGCCTCCGGCGATGTACCGAGATATGCAATGACTCATGAGTGACATGTGTGAATGAATTATGAACGGTGGCTTTGCCACAAATACGATGTCAACTACATAATCATGCAAAGCAATATGACAATGATGGAGCGTGACGGTGGAAAGTTGCATGGCAATATATCTCGGAATGGCTATGGAAATGCCATGATAGGTAGGTATGGTGGCTGTTTTGAGAAAGGTATATGGTGGGTGTATGATACCGGTGAAAGGTGCACAATATTAGAGAGGCTAGCAATGATGGAAGGGTGAGAGTGCGTATGATCCATGGACTCAACATTAGTCATAAAGAACTCATATACTTATTGCAAAAATCTACAAGTTATCAAAGAAAAGAATTACGCGCATGCTCCTAGGGAGATAGATTGGTAGGAAAAGACCATCGCTCGTCCCCGACCGCCACTCATAAGGAAGACAATCAATAAATAAATCATGCTCCGACTTCATCACATAACGGTTCACCATACGTGCATGCTACGGGAATCACAAACTTTAACACAAGTATTTCTCAAATTCACAAATACTCAACTAGCACAACTTTAATATCACTACCCCCATATCTCAAAACAATTATCAAGCATCAAACTTCTCATAGTATTCAACACACTCATAAGAGAATTTTATTATTAATGTTGTATACCTAGCATATTAGGATTATTTAAGCAAATTACCATGCTATTTAAGACTCTCGAAATAATCTAAGTGAAGCATGAGAGATCAATAGTTTCTGTAAAACAAATCCACCACCATGCTCTAAAAGATATAAGTGAAGCACTAGAGCAAAACAATATAACTCAAAAGATATAATTGAAGCACATAGAGTATTCTATTAATTTCCGAATCATGTGTCCCTCTCTCAAAAGGTGTGTACAGCAAGGATGATTGTGGTAAACTAACAAATAAAGACTCAAATCATACAAGACGCTCCAAGCAAAACACATATCATGTGGTGAATAAAAATAGAACTCCAAGTAAAGTTACCGATAGAAGTAGACGAAAGAGGGGATGCCTTCCGGGGCATCCCCAAGCTTTGGATTTTAGGTATACTTAGATTATCTTGGGGGTGCCATGTTCATCCCCAAGCTTAGGCTCTTGCCACTCCTTGTTCCATAATCCATCAAATCTTTACCCAAAACTTGAAAACTTCACAACACAAAACTTAAAGAAGAAAATCTCGTGAGCTCCGTTAGCGAAAGAAAACAAAATACCACTTCAAGGTACTGTAATGAACTCATTATTTATTTATATTGGTGTTAAACCTACTGTATTCCAACTTCTCTATGGTTTATAAACTATTTTACTAGCCATAGATTCATCAAAATAAGCAAACAACACACGAAAAACAGAATCTGTCAAAAACAGAACAGTCTGTAGTAATATGTAGCTAGCGCAAGATCTGGAACCCCGAAAATTCTAAAATAAATTTCTTGACGTGAGGAATTTATCTATTGATCATATGCAAAAAGAATTAACTAAATATCACTTTCGAAATAAAAATGGCAGAAGTTCTCGTGAGCGCTAAAGTTTCTGTTTTTTACAGCAGGATTAACAAGACTTTCCCCAAGTCTTCCCAACGGTTCTACTTGGCACAAACACTAATTAAACACAAAATAACACAACCAAAACAGAGGCTAGATAAATTATTTATTACTAAACAGGAAAAAAATCAAGGAATAAAAATAAAATTGGGTTGCCTCCCAACAAGCGCTATCGTTTAACGCCCCTAGCTAGGCATAAAAAGCAAGGATAGATCTAGGTATTTACATTTTTAGTAGGTAATTCTTCAATGAGGCATCTACTGTCCTTAGGAATTTATTTCTTTTTATTTATTATAAAACTTTTAGGCACAAGATCTAAAAAATCATTAGCAGCAAATGGCTCCTTAATGATAGCAAAAAGATTAGGATGAACACTTATAGATTTGAGATCCGCAGTTTCTTTGCTAGAGGATTCACCTTTATTTTTAGGAACATACATAAGCTTGGCAATTTTAGTCGGAGGACTTGGAGTATTCTTTACGGAAGAAAAGGCGGTTCCCAAGTTGGTAATTATACCCTCAAGTTTATCGATTCTAGTGGAATCATGATTTATTCTTTCATTAACTATAGGTTCCTTCTCTTTAATATTTTTCAAAGTTACTCCTACTTTAGATCCATATTGGGTGATTTTGTTGTGGATCTTTTTATCGAAATTTTCAATTAACTCAACGGTAGCAACTTTATTTTCAATAATTTCAAGTTTTTGCATTACATGCTCCAAAGTTAACATAGTTCCATTAACCAAAAGAGGTGGTGAGCCAAACAAATCTATCATAGCATTGTAAGAATCAAAAGTATGGCTACCCAAGAAGTTCCCTCCGGTAATGGTATCAAGGATATATCTGTGCCAAGGAGTAACGCCTACATAAAAATTGTGAAGAAGAACGGAAGTAGATTGCTTCCTGGTAGATCTATTTTGAGCATTGCAAATTCTATACCAAGTGTCTTTTAGATTTTCTCCCTCCCTTTGCTTAAAATTTAGAACTTCATTCTCGGGAGACAACGGAGAAGATAGAGGACTCATCATAACGACAAGCAAACGAGGAATGGGCAAAAAGAGGCAAATAGAGAGAGAGAGGGTGAATAAAATGGCAAGGGTGAAGTGGGGGAGAGGAAAACGAGAGGCCAATGGCAAATAATGTAATGCGGGGGATACGGGTTTGTGATGGGTACTTGGTATGTTTGACTTTTGCGTAGACCTACCCGGCAACGGCGCCAGAAATCCTTCTTGTTACCTCTTGAGCACTTGCGTTGGTTTTCCCTTGAAGAGGAAAGGGTGGTGCAGCAAAGTAGCGTAAGTATTTCCCTTAGTTTTTGAGAACCAAGGTATCAATCCAGTAGGAGGCTACGCGTGAGTCCCTCGCACCTACACAAAACAAATAAATCCTCGCAACCAACGTGATAAGGGGTTGTCAATCCCTACATGGTCACTTACGAGAGTGAGATCTGATAGATATGATAAGATAATATTTTTGGTATTTTTATGATAAAGATGCAAAGTAAAATAAAAGCAATGAAAATAACTAAGTATTGGAAGATTAATATGATGAAGATAGACCCGGGGCCATAGGTTTCACTAATGGCTTCTCTCAAGAGCACAGGTATTTTACGGTGGGTGAACGAATACTGTTGAGCAATTGACAGAATTGAGCATAGTTATGAGAATATCTAGGTATGATCATGTATATAGGCATCACGTCCAAGACAAGTAGACCGACTCCTGTCTGCATCTACTACTATTACTCCACACATCGACTGCTATCCAGCATGCATCTAGAGTATTAAGCTCATAAGAACAGAGTAACGCATTAAGCAAGATGACATGATGTAGAGGGATAAATTCATGCAATATAATAAAAAAACCATCTTCTAATCCTCGATGGCAACAATACAATACGTGCCTTGCTGCCCCTACTGTCATTGGGAAAGGACACCGCAAGATTGAACCCAAAGCTAAGCACCTCTCCCATTGCAAGAAAGATCAATCTAGTAGGCCAAACAAAACTAATAATTCGGAGAGACTTGCAAAGATAACCAATCATACATAAAAGAATTCAGAGAAGATTCAAATATTGTTCATAGATAAACTTGATCATAAACCCACAATTCATCGGTCTCAACAAACGCACCGCAAAAGAAGATTACATCGAATAGATCTCCACAAGAGAGGGGGAGAACTTTGTATTGAGATCCAAAAAGAGAGAAGAAGCCATCTAGCTAATAACTATGGACCCGTAGGTCTGAGGTAAACTACTCACACTTCATCGGAGAGGCTATGGTGTTGATGTAGAAGCCCTCCGTGATCGATGCCCCCTCCGGCGGAGCTCCGGAACAGGCCCCAAGATGGGATCTCGTGGATACAGAAAGTTACGGCGGTTGAATTAGGGTTTTTGCTCCGTATTTGATCGTTTGGGGTACGTAGGTATATATAGGAGGAAGAAGTATGTCGGTGGAGCAACAGGGGGCCCACAAGGGTGGAGGCGCGCCTAGGGGGTAGGCATGCCCCCTACCTCATGGCCTCCCTGTTGGTTGCTTGACATAGGGTCCAAGTCTCCTGGATCATGTTCGATGAGAAAATCATGTTCCCGAAGGTTTCATTCCGTTTGGACTCCGTTTGATATTCCTTTTCTTAGAAACCCTAAAATAGGCAAAAAAAAACAGCAATTCTGGGCTAGGCCTCTAGTTAATAGGTTAGTCCCAAAAATAATATAGAAGTGGATAACAAAGCCCAATAATGTCCAAAATAGTAGATAATATAGCATGGAGCAATCAAAAATTATAGATACGTTGGAGACACATCACTCCTTCACATGGATCTCTTTGGGCCTCCATCCTTTGATAGTCTTGGGGGTAGAAAGTACTGCTTGGTGATTGTGGATGATTATTCAAGATACACTTGGGTATATTTCTTCGGAGGAAGAGTGAGACCCAACAAACTGTCATCGACTTTGCAAATGAAGCTCAACGTCAACACAATGCGAAGATCATGACAATAAGAAGTGACAATGGCACCGAGTTCAAGAACTACACCTTAGGTGAGTTCCTTAGTGATGAGGGGATCAAGCATCAATATTCCGCACCATACACCCCTTAAAAAAATGGTGTTGCGGAGAGGAAGAATCGGACGGTGATGGACGCGGCAAGGACCACGATGGCGGAATTCAAGTCTCCATACAACCTTTGGGCCGAAGCCATCAACACCGCTTGTCATGCATCCAATCGGCTCTACCTCTGCAAAGGCTTGAACAAGACTCCATATGAGATACTTACCGACAACAATCCCAACCTCAAGTACTTCCGGGTGTTCAGTTGTGACTGTTTCATTCTCAAGAAAGGTGTTCGTTTTCCTAAATTTGAGGCTAGATCTCATGAGGGCATATTTCTTGGTTATGCTACAAACTCTTATGCTTACCGTGTCCCCAACAAGTCCACGGTACTCATTGAGGAGACATGTAACATGGAGTTTGATGAGAATAACAGCTCCTAAGTGGAGCAAAGTGGTACTTGTGATGTAGGTGATGAAATTCCTCCCCAAGCCATAAGAAGAATGAGTGTTGGTCTTATCCTACCCATTGAGGAACCCCTTGTGGTCGAAGGATAAGGACGATGTTCCACTCAAGTGGAACCATCACCAACCCAAGACCCACACGCTTCCGAAGAACAAAGTGAAGACCCTCAACCAAATGAACAAGAACAAGGGCAATATCAACCTCAAGATGGTGGTGAACCACCAAGTGATGGCCAAGGTCAAGTTCTTACCACCGAGCAAGTTCAAGATCAAGAGCAAGCTCAAGATCAAGAACAAGCTGAAGACGACGCTCAAGATGATCAAATTACAGCTCCTCAACTCTCTCGAGGAGGAGGAACTAGAGCACCGTGCCGCCAAGATTGCATCCAACCTCACTATCGGCGTCCTGGGAATGGGGGTCCCCAGACTTGCCTTCCTGTGGCCCACGGTGTGGCTGGGCTGGTAGGTCTATACGGCCCATCTTCATCAACAAGGCATTCAAGACCCTCGTGTGGGGCCAACCCTCATGAGGCGGACGACGCAAGACCTCCTCAGGAGCGCCCTCGCTAGGCAGGCTCGCGAGGGGCAGAGAGATCAAGGCAAGGCAAACCTCGCGAGGTCCTCGTGACGTGAGCCATGACGATCGAGACTAGGCGGACGCCAGGCGGGCGCCAGCGCATGCAGTGTCCTTGTTTCCTCTTTGGTGCCAAGGGGGAGAGCGCAGGCGCGGAGTACCGAGGCATCAGGCAAATGTTCCATATTGGTGCAACAAGACCAAGACTAGAAGGACGTCAGGATGAAGGTCACCATGGAGCCCAAGACGGCGTCACCACCAGATCCTTTGGCAGGCGAAGACCACTTTTGTCAGGATAGCTTGTACTAGTTGTCTCCCTTCGAATATGGCCATCGTGGGATCCCTTCCCGCTCAATATTTGGGAAGACGACCGGGGCCTCTATAAATAGGACTAGCCACCACCAAGGGAGGCAACGGATTTAGACCTAGATCATCCCGAACCACACAAGCTCACCACACACAAGAACACCTCTCCTCAAGAGGCTATTCTTCCCCCTGTAAGTGTTCTTCATCAGCCCAAGAGGCAATCCACCACACCACACTAGAGTAGGGTATTACACCACAACGGTGGCCCGAACCAGTATAAATCTTGTGTCTTTCTGTGTTGTGATTTCGTTGAGTTCATCTGCGAGATCTTAAAGAGCCAGGGCGTGGATCGACAGGGAGGAAACCTTCGTGCGCACCCCAGTGTTCGAACCTCAAGGGTTTGACGCAACCCGTGATCCGACATTTGGCGTGCCAGGTAGGGGTGCGCCGAAGCTTCCTTCCGGTGCTCCGCGCTCTGTTGCTTCATCGTCTCCATGGCAGACGCGCGCCGCGCTCGTGCTGAGCGTCAGGCTGCCCTCTCCGCCCATGTTGCTCAGACGGCTCCCGTCAGCGGGCCGCCTAGTCGTTCCCCATCGCCTACCGCCAACGCCGCCACCGGCCTGGCGGGGAACAAGCAACAAGCATCTTTGCTGCATCCCTCGGTGCAGCGGGACGGCCGCACCGCCACTCCATCGCTGACCTTGCCGGTTCTTCTTCCCATGCACGTCGCACTCCCATGGATGCACGGAATGCGCTCCTCATGCCGCACGAGCTCCTGCGCTACCGTCCGGTCAACGACCTCTACAAGGACTGGCTCGACCGCATTGCTGAGCTTGTCTGCGCCGCAGGGGATCCCCTGCGCCATCCCTCTCTCCGCCTCGCCCTCCGCCGGCTACGGGCGATGTAGCTCACAGAGCGCCTCCACCACCTCAGCCCCAAGACGTGCGGCTCCGTGACGCGACCCACCACGTACTGCGCCCGCGCGTGAAGAGAGAAGCTGTCAAGAACTCCCTCGGCCGCAACAAAATGCTCCGCCGCTCCTCGCACCGCCGCGCCAGGACCGGCTGCTACGGCAAGCCCGCGCGCCACCTGTAGCGGCAGGGCGCCGACCCCATCAAGACCAAGCTCCACCCCCAAGGCGGGTCCCGGTGACCACCGCTGGCTACCGCGCCTACACCCCCGAGCTGCGTAGCGTCGCCTGGCCGGGCAAGTTCAAGCCAGATCTGCCTCCTCGCTATGACGGCACCCCCGACCCCGAAGAGTTCTTGCAACTCTATGAGCTGAGCATCGAAGCGGCCAACGGCGACGAGAAGGTCATGGAGAACTGGTTTCCCATGGCTCTCAAGGAAGGCGCCCGCTCCTGGCTCCGGAACCTGCCTCCGGGCTCGATCTCCTCCTGGGACGAAATGCGCACCCATTTCATCGCCAACTTCCAGGGTACTCGCGGCCGCCTCCCGGTCGTGGGCGACCTGCGCTGCATCAAGCAGCAACCAGGAGAGACCCTGCAGAAGTACATTCAGTGCTTCAACAGCGCACGGATCAAGATCCCCAAGGTGACCGACGAAGCCATCATCTCTGCGTTCTTTGAGGGCGTCCGCGAAGTCAAGATGAAGGAGGAGCTCGCCATCCATGAAGAGTTATGCACGACCATGGAGCTGTTCAACATCGCGACCAAGTGTGCTAGAGCTGAGGAGGGGCACCTCTCCCTCCTCGAGCTTCTTGCGGCTGACCTAGAGGAGAAGAAGTCCAAGGCCAAGGACGTGAAGCACAAGGGAGCAGCCGTGCTCGCAGCGGAGCCAGACACCAAGCGTGGCAGAGACCAACCAGAGTCATCCAAGGGCAGCCGTCCGTTCTGCGCCTTCGACAACCTGAACACCCACAACACTAGCGACTACCAAGAGCTCACAACCATTCGTGAAGGGCGCTTCGGTTGACGCCCCGAGCGCGGCAACCGGGGCTACGGCCGAGGAGGAGGAGGACGTGGTGGCGGACGCTGGGACGACCGTGGCCCGTGCCAGGAGTGGCACGATCGGCCTCGCGAGGACCACTGGCAGGATCAGTCTCGCGAGGGCGCCTGGAGGGATCAGCCTCGTGAGGATCGTCCTCAAGGCAACGTCGGGCTCCCTCCGCTGCCACCACTGCCAAGAAGGAATGACGAACACCATCAGGGCGAGGGGGCTAGGGGCTTCCAGGAACCACATGTTATCGCGTGCATCTTGGGCGGAGCCCAGGCCCCGGCCTCGCAGCGTATCTTCGAGCAATTTGCTCGTGAAGTGAATGCAGTCCTCCCCAAGCTCGAAGCCACGCGCCCGCTCAGATGGTCCCAGTGCCCTATTACGTTCAGCTCGGCAGACTAGCTCAAGTGCGCAGCTACCGCTAGCACCCTCCCGATGCTCTGCTCCCCAGTCATCGGCAACATGCAAGTTACCAAGACCCTCATCGACGGCGGTGCAGGGCTCAACATCCTATCCGTCGACACATTTGACAGCCTCCAAGTGTCGTATGACCAGCTTCAGCCCACCAAGAATTTCTCAAGAGTGACCGACGGTTCCACCACACCGATAGGGCAGGTCCGCCTCCCTGTCACATTCGGTGAACGCAAGAACTATCGCACCGAGCTCATCGACTTCGACGTCGCACACATCCGTCTGCCGTACAATGCCATCTTCGGATATCCAGCCCTGGCCAAGTTCATGGCAGTGACCCATCACGGCTACAATGTCCTCAAGATGCCGGGAAGCAGCGGGATCATCACGGTCCCATGTGAAGAGAAAGATGCGGTGTGCTCCCTCGAGCGTGCCTTCCAAGCTGCAGCAATCGACGACCCCGACAGCAAGGGTGAGGGCCCTCCTGAGGCCAGCCCCAAGAAGAAGAAGTAGTTGTGATGCGCATGACCTTAGGAGGGTGACACCACAGCCGGAGTCTTGTCAAGATCAGCGCCCGCTCCAGGGGTGTCTCCCTCCATCGCATAGGAAGGCGCGCCCGGCGCCCCTCTTGGGCAGGGCTCGGGGCCTTTCTTCTGGAAGGCCTCAGACTTTGCCCACATCACGAGGGAGGCGCTCGGGCACCACTTGGAGGCGTGCTTCACAGCACATTTCCCTCGGGAAGGCATAGGGCAAGGATAGCCCACCATTCAGGAGTTCATCACCAAGATCACCCAGGAGTTGCAAGACGCAAGGGCCATGCGCGGTGACTGCCGCTCATGAGACGCAGCTTCCCATCCAGGCGAGGATGCCGAGCTGCGTGTTTGCATCGACGTTCCAGGGCTCAATAGGGCCGCTTCTCAGGAGCTTTTCTGGCCTTCACGCGTGGGACGCTGCGAAGGCCCACCGCACAGCTACGTTCACATGCCCTTTGACCTGCCAAGTGCATCGTCCGCCTACCAACGCAACTTGCAGCGCATCCTAGTGGACCAGGAAGCCAGGCACCACACCGTCCTGATGGAGATGGAGACGGTCCTCAAAGAACCACCCTAGCCCCAGAGCCTCCCGAGGCTCAGAGCTCCGGAGGCTCGTGAGGAGCAACCTCTTAGCCGTACACCTTCAGCCACTTCAACTCTCCTTTGTCAACATGACCAGGTGACATCTTTCCAAGTCATTGATCAGCTGGGAGCGCCCCTCAGGCTGCATCATTCCCAGGCCGCGTGGGTCCGTCCCTGTGGCATGTATCCCTTTTCTTATGTCTTTAGCTACCTTGTTGGGGTCTCCACTCGGTCTGCATCATGCCCAAGTCGCTCGAGCCTGACCCAGTGGCACGTATCTCTAATGCACTTGCTTAAGCCTGCTACTCTCATGTTTGATCTATCTATGATTACTACTCGGTCGATCGCCACCCATCAAGGGGACAGCGCGCTGGCCGTCTTTCTTCAGGACCCTTCGCGTGAGCACGACATATGTGCTCGGGCCCGTCCCTGCAGCGTCGATAAATCCAATGGCTGAGATCAGTCTGGTGGGCCGGCCCCGTTTACGTCACCTCCTGGGGCCGTTGGTGCTTGGCGTTCTCACGTGATAACCTCAGGAGATTCGTTCGGCGCAGGTTGTCTGACCACCTCGCAAGTCCAGCACCGCAAACAAGAACCAAGGCCAGGTGCAACCCGCCTTGAGGTAGGGCCTCGTGAGTCCCGCACTGGCTCACGAGTGCCCAGATACACCTTGTCTAGCCCTGCCGTGCAAGCCACGTGTCAGGGTGGGGCTGTACACGCCTCGGGGGCTCTCCGCAGAGGGAGCCCCCGCCCACGCACAAGTGGAAGCACCATGCTCCATGCTGGCCGTCGAAACTGCCGAGGAGCGGCTCTGCCCATGCACAAGCGGAAGCACTACGCTCCGCGCTGGTGATAAACAACTGAGGGCTGCTTCGCATTCGTACCAACCTCAGGGAGCCCCGGAGCTCAATGTCCAGCCTCACCGCAATGCCTCCCCTCGGGAGAGCCACGCGAGGGGGCTGGGCACAGGGGCGGCGCTCTGGTCACGCCCAAGCATATGATGACCCACAAGTATAGGGGATCTATCATAGTCCTTTCTATAAGTAAGAGTGTCGAACCCAACGAGGAGCAGAAGGAAATGATAAGCTGTTTTCAGCAAGGTATTCTCTGCAAGCACTGAAATAATAGGTAACAGATAGTTTTGTGATAGGATAATTTGTAACGAGCAACAAGTAACAAAAGTAAATAAAGTGCAACAAGGTGGCCCAATCCTTTCTGTAGCAAAGGACAAGCCTGGACAAACTGTTATATGATGTAAAGCGCTCCCGAGGACACATGTGAATATCGTCAAGCTACTTTTCATCACGATCATATGATTCGCGTTCGGTACTTTGATAATTTGGTATGTGGGTGGACCGGTTCTTGGGTGTTGTCCTTACTTGAACAAGCATACCAATTATGATTAACCTCTATTGCAAGCATCCGCAACTACAACAAAAGTATTAAGGTAAACCTAACCATAGCATGAAACATATGGATCCAAATCAGCCCCTTAATAAGTGACGCATAAACTAGCGTTTAAGCTTCTGTCACTCTAGCAACCCATCATCTACTTATTACTTCCCAGTGCCTTCCTCTAGGCCCAAATAATGGTGAAGTTTTATGTAGTCAATGTTCACATAACACCACTAGAGGAGAGACAACATACATCTCATCAAAATATCGAACGAATACCAAATTCACATGACTACTAATAGCAAGACTTCTCCCATGTCCTCAAGAACAAACGTAACTACTCACAAAGCATATTCATGTTCATAATCAGAGGGGTATTAATATGCATAAAGGATCTGAACATATGATCTTCCACCAAATAAACCAACTAGCATCAACTACAAGGAGTAATTAGCACTACTAGCAACCAACAGGTATCAATCCCGGGCTTAGAGACAAGAATTGGATACAAGAGATGAACTAGGGTTTTGAGAGGAGGTGGTGCTGGTGAAGATGTTGATGGAGATTGCCCTCTCCCGATGAGAGGAGCGTTGGTGATGACGATGGCGATGATTTCCCCCTCCCGGAGGGAAGTTTCCCCGGCAGAACAGCTCCACCAGAGCCCTAGATTGGTTCCGCCAAGGTTCCGCCTCGTGGCGGCGGAGTCTCGTCCGGGTAGATGGCTTATGATTTTTTCCTCATCGAAAGACTCCATATAGCAGAAGATGGCCATCGGAGGGCCACCAGGGGGCCCACGAGGTAGGGGGCGCGCCCAGGGGGGTAGGGCGCGCCCCCCACCCTCGTGGGCAGGGTGTGGCCCCCTGGTGAACTTCTTGCGCTCAGTATTTTTTATATATTCTGAAATTGACTTCCTGAAGTTTCAGGACTTTTGGAGTTGTGCAGAATAGGTCTCCAATATTTGCTCCTTTTCCAGCCTAGAATCTCAGCTGCCAGCATTCTCCCTCTTTATGTAAACCTTGTAAAATAAGAGAGAATAGGCATAATTATTGTGACATAATGTGTAATAACAGCCCATAATGCAATAAATATCGATATAAAAGCATGATGCAAAATGGACGTATCAACTCCCACAAGCTTAGACCTTACTTGTCCTCAAGCGAAAGGCAAAATCGAAAAATATGTCCACATGTTTAGAGATAGAGGTGTCGATAAAAATAAAATACGGACATGAGGGCATCATGATCATTCTTAGAACAGCAACTTATATAATTATTGTCATATGATCTCTTATGCTAGAGTAATAATTCAATCACAATTTCAAGTATGAATCATAAACTTCATTCAAAACTAACAAACTATAATCTCGGTCATTGAAGCAATTGCAATTTATCATAATATAGGAAAGAGTCAATATAAGAGCTTTTCAGCAAGTCCACACACTCAACTATCATTTAGTCTTTCACAATTGCTAACACTCACGCAATACTTATGGGTATGGAGTTTTAATCGGACACAGAGAAAGATAGGGGCTTATAGTTTTGCCTCCCAACATTTTACCTCAAGGGTAATGTCAACAATAATAGTTCATGAAAACTCACATCAAATTAGCCATATATACCAGGATCTTTCCACCATGTTGTGCTTACCAAAAGATAAAATGTAAAAAGGAAGGGTGAAGATCACCATGACTCTTATAAAAGATATGCCCTTCGTACAGGGAAGCAGAGGTTGTCATGCGCTTTCATGGTTGGATGCACAAAATCTTAATGCGAAAGGACGTCACTTTATATTGCCACTTGTGATATGGAACTTTATTATGCATTCCGTCGCTTTTATTTCTTCCATATCACACGATCGTATAAAGTTTATTTTCTCCCACACTAATAAGTCATACATATTTAGAGAGCAATTTTTATTGCTTGCACCGATGACAACTTACTTGATGGATCTTATTCAATCCATAGGTAGGTATGGTGCACTCTCATGGAAAAACTGGTTTATGGGTGTTTGGCAGCACAAGTAGTATCTCTACTTGGTGCAAACAATTTGGCTAGCATGAGGGGGAAAGGCAAGCTCAATCATGTTGGGTGATCTAAGACAATATTATTTATCTCAGATGCAAGAAAACATAACCCATTACGTTGTCTTCCTTGTCCAACGTCAACTCTTTAGCATGTCATATTTTAATGAGTGCTCACAATCATAAAAGATGTCCAAGATAGTATATTTATATGTGAAGACCTCTCTTTCTTTATTACTTCCTATTAATTGCAATGATGACCAAAACTATGTTTGTCAACTCTCAACAACTTTTATTCATCATACCCTTTCTATGTGAGCTCATTACTCTCCATAAGATCCATATGATCTCTTTGTTTCTTTTTATTTCTTTCTCTTTTATTTTATTCACTTAAGATCATGGAAAAATAATCAAGCCCTTGACTCAACACTAATATTTATTATATATAGCTCACAGACTCGATTACATAGAAGGATCATAAAGCAAAACTCACAACCAGATCATACTAAGAACTTTTATTCTACTAGATCAAAATATTACCAAAAGGATCGAACTAAGAAAAACGGTAAAGATAAAAGTGATGGTGATACGATACCGGGGCACTCCCCCAAGCTCTCGCAGTTGCCAAGGGGAGTGCCCATACCAGATACCCAATTCTTCTTTGTTGGTGAAGAAGGTAACGGTTTTGTTGATGGCGTAGGCTTGTCGTCCGTCTTCCAAGGCATAGGCTCACCATCATAGAAGGATGACCGAGTCTCCTGAAACCTCAAATCTGCAGCCAAACTCATCATCTTGAATCTATATTCATACTCACAGTTTTGATTTTGCATGTCATAGATCTGGGCTTGGAGGTGCTCGATTTTCTCATGAAGCTTGAAGATTGCCTCCCCAATGTTCTTGACGTCCAGCTTGTGGTTGTTGGTGAACTCCGTGATCATAATGTGATTGGAATCGAGTCCACGCTCCACCATCTCCTGACACTTGAAAACTTCTTGCTCCAATGCCTCGAGCCTTCCGTCGTGCTTCCGGTCTTCCTTGGTCCCTCAACATCGCGGATGTGCAACAACCCCTCACGCATCTCAATGGTTTGAGGGTGTTGCAACACTTCCGCGAGGTAGGGGTTGATGACCTTCTCGAAGAACTGGTCCTTGGGGGCACTTGAAGACGATATGACGACCTAGATCTATTAGAAAAATAGCTCGAAACAAAGACAGGAGATTTTTGCGTGATACGGGAGTCAAAACCTCCGGGAGAATATATAATGAATTTTTACCAACCAAAATACGTGTCGTGTACGAAAACGAAGTCCGGAGAGCACACGAGGTGCCCACGAGGTAGGGGGCGCGCCCTACCCCCCATCCTTGTGGAGGCCTCGTGTCCTTCCCGTACTACTTCTTATTTTTCTATTTTTCTAAATATTCCAAAACGGAAGGAAATTGCCATTAGAACTGTTTTGGAGTTGGTTTACTTACCGTACCACATACCTATTCCTTTTCGGAGACTGAAACGTTCTGAAAAGTGTCCCTTATGTATTCCTCTGGGGTTACGGTTTCAATAACATTGGTTTCAACATTTATAGGATTACCTGAGGTATAATGTTTAATTATTTAACCGTTCACCACCTTCAGATTTGTGAGTTTTGATTTTTATGGCACCGGAACGATAGACCTCCTTGATAACGTAAGGACCTTCCCATTTAGAGAGAAGTTTTCATGTAAAAAATCTTACACGAGAGTTGTATAGCAATAGATAGTCACCTACATTAAACTCATGCTTTTGTATCCTTTTGTCATGCCATCCTTTAACTTTTTCTTTAAATAATTTGGCATTCTCATAGGCTTGGGTTCTCCATTCATCAAGTGAGCTAATGTCAAATAACCTCTTCTCACTAGCAAGTTTGAAATAATAATTGAGCTCTTAATAGCCCAATAAGCCTTATATTCTAGTTCGAGAGGTAAGTGACATTCTTTTCCATAAACCATTTTATACGGAGACATACCCATAGGATTTTTATATGCGGTTCTATAGGCCCATAATGCATCATCAAGTTTCTTGGACCAATTCTTTATAGATCTATTAACAGTCTTTTGCAAAATTAATTTGAGTTCTCTATTACTCAATTCCACTTGACCACTGGACTGTGGGTGATAAGGAGATGCAATTCTATGATTAACATCATATTTAGCAAGCATTTTACGAAAAGCACCATGAATAAAATGTGAACCACCATTAGTCATTAAATATCTAGCGACTCCAAACCTTGGAAAAATAACTTCTTTAAGCATCTTAATAGAGGTTTTATGATCAGCACTACTAGTTCGAATAGCTTCTACCCACTTAGTAACGTAATCAACAACAACTAAAATATGTGTATATCCATTGGAGGAAGGAAAAGGTCCCATATAATCAAAGCCCCAAACATCAAATGGTTCAATAACAAGTGAATAGTTCATAGGCATTTCTTGATGTCTACTAATATTACCAATTCTTTGACATTCATCACAAGATAAGACAAACTTACGGGCATCCTTGAAGAGAGTAGGCCAATAAAAACCGGATTGCAATACCTTGTGTGGAGTTCTATCTCCAGCGTGGTGTCCTCCATAAGCCTCGGAGTGACACTTGCGTATGATCTGTTCCTGTTCATGCTTAGGTACACAACGTCTAATAACACCATCTACTCCTTCTTTATAAATGTGTGGGTCATCCCAAAAGTAATGTCTCAAATCATATAAGAACTTTTTCTTTTGCTGATATGTGAAACTAGGTGGTATAAATTTAGCAACAATATAATTAGCATAATCAGCATACCATGGAGCAGTGTGAGAAGCATTTATGACATTTAATTGTTCATCAGGAAAGCTATCGTCAATAGGTAGTGGGTCATCAAGAGCATTTTCTAACCTAGACAAGTTGTCTGCAACGGGGTTCTCAGCTCCCTTTCTATCAATGATATGCAAATCAAATTCTTGTAGCAAGAGAACCCATCTAATAAGTCTAGGCTTAGCATCTTTCTTTTCCATAAGATATTTAATAGCAGCATGATCCGTGTGAATAGTTACTTTAGAATCAACAATATAAGGTCTGAACTTATCACAAGCAAATACAACTGCTAAGAATTCTTTTTCAGTAGTAGCATAATTTCTTTGAGCATTGTCTAGAGTTTTACTAGCATATTGAATAACATTTAATTTCTTATCAACTCTTTGCCCTAGAACAGCACCTACAGCATAATCACTAGCTGTTGGATCGAAAGTATGTCTAGAGGGGGGCTGATTAGACTACTTGACCAAATAAAAACTTAACCTTTTCCCAATTTTAGTTCTTGGCAGATTTTAGCTATTGTAGGACAAGTCAAGCAATCATCACACAATTCAAGCAAGCATGCAAAGAGTATATTGGCAGCGGAAAGTAAAGCATGCAACTTGCAAGAATGTAAAGGGAATGGTTTGGAGAATTCAAACGCAATTGGAGACACGGATGTTTTTCCCGTGGTTCGGATAGGTGGTGCTATCCTACATCCACGTTGATGGAGACTTCAACCCACGAAGGGTAACGGTTGCGCGAGTCCACGGAGGACTCCACCCACGAAGGGTAATGGTTGCGCGAGTCCACGGAGGGCTCCACCCACGAAGGGTCCACGAAGAAGCAACCACCCACGGAGGGTCCACGAAGAAGCAACCTTGTCTATCCCACCATGGCCATCGCCCACGAAGGACTTGCCTCACTAGCGGTACATCTTCACGAAGTAGGCGATCTCCTTGCCCTTACAAACTCCTTGGTTCAACTCCACAATCTTGTGGGAGGCTCCCAAGTAACACCTAGCCAATCTAGGAGACACCACTCTCCAAGAAGTAACAAATGGTGTGTAGGTAATGAACTCCTTGCTCTTGTGCTTCAAATGATAGTCTCCCCAACACTCAACTCTCTCTCATAGGATTTGGATTTTTTGGAAAGAAGATTTGAGTGGAAAGCAACTTGGGGAAGGCTAGAGATCAAGATTCATATGGTAGGAATGGAATAT
The DNA here is from genome assembly GCF_002162155.2 of Triticum dicoccoides. Lineage (NCBI taxonomy): Eukaryota > Viridiplantae > Streptophyta > Magnoliopsida > Poales > Poaceae > Triticum > Triticum dicoccoides. Next base: position 462,422,425 of record NC_041386.1, read on the forward strand.
CTTGGTCTCAACACATGAGTAGGTGGTTCTCTCTCAGAACATATGAGTTGGAATTGTGTATGTGTTCTGGTGCTCTCTCCATGAATGAAGAGGAGGTGGAGGGGTATATATAGCCTCCACACAAAATCCAACCGTTACACACAGTTTTCCAATCTCGGTGGGACCGAATCAACAAACTCGGTTGGACCGAAAAGGTAAACCTAGTGACCATTAGAGATTTTCGGTGGGACTGACATGCAACTCGGTAGGACCGATATGGTTAGGGTTTGGGCATAACGTAATCTCGGTGAGACCGATTACACAAACTCGGTGAGACCGAGTTTGGTAATAAGCTAACCAGAGAGTTGGTCAGGCAAACTCAGTGGGACCGATTTGCTCTTTCGGTGAGACCGAAAAGTTACAAAAGGGAAACACAGAGTTTACATTGCAATCTCGGTGGGACCGATTCGCTCTTTCGGTGAGACCGAAAAGTTACGAAAGGGAAACAGAGAGTTTGCAATCCCATCTCGGTGAGACCGAGATCCCTATCGGTAGAACCGAATTGCTAGGGTTTGGCAGTGGCTTATGACAAGTGAAACTCGGTGGCGCCGGATAGAAAGAATCGGTAGGACCGAGTTTGGCTTAGGGTTTAGGTCATATGTGGATATGGGAAAGTAGTTGAGGGTTTTGGAGCATATCACTAAGCACATGAAGCAAGAGGCTCATTAAGCAACACCTCATCCCTCCTTGATAGTATTGGCTTTTCCTAAAGACTCAATGTGATCTTGGATCACTAAAATATAAAATGAAGAGTCTTGAGCTTTTGAGCTTGAGCCAATCCTTTGTCCTTAGCATTTTGAGGGTTCCACTTTCACATCCATGCCATGCCAATCATTGAGCTTTCCTAAAATAGTCATCTTGGAATAGCATTAGCTCAATGAGCTATATGTTGTCATGAATTACCAAAACCACCTAGGGATAGTTGCACTTTCAATCTCCCCCTTTTTGGTAATTGATGACAACATATAGATCAAAGCTTCAACAAATGATAATAAGCATGAAATATATCGTCACTTTGAGAAGTATGTGACAAGTAAGAGCTCCCCCTAAATTTGTGCATATTTAAAATTTGCTTTGGACTGCAAATGCACAAAGAGTTAGAGTCATGGGTTACTCTTCCATGTCACATACATCTTGGTGGAGCGCTTAAAATGATAAGAATGAAATACATGCACTCATCACCAAGAATAGTGAATGATCACAGAAGATAGATAAGATGATAATATTAAGCAAACATTAAGTGTAGCTTATGATCAAACACATGATCATCAATGTCTCACGAGCAATGACATAGTATCTCACACAAAAGCAAACAAAGTTCGAAAAACCACCAAATAAAACAAGAGAGAATAAAAGCAACACTCTCTCTCGAAGCCTATGATCTATACATTTTCTCCCCCTTTGGCAACAAGTTACCAAAAAGTTCCTAGAAAATGCATAGTGCTAAGTCGACTCTCAGGCTTGATCTTCAGGTGGTGGTGGAGTCCGGAGCACTCCAAGGACGAAGCCTTCTGTAGATGTGGTTGGAGTTGAGGCTGAAGTAGATGTTGGAGCTGGTGGAACTGAAGCTGTAGCTGGTGCAGAAGTGGTGGCTCTGGTGTCAGCAACTGGCACTGCATGTGATCTCTGAGCTCTTGGCACTCTGGCAAATGCATCAGTTGTAGTCTTGCCTCTCCTCTCCTGCATGTCATCCTGAAGTTGTTCCACTGCACACTGAATCTCTATTACTTTGACATCCAAGTCATAGAACTTTTGTTCCATGATCCTCTCTAAGCTCTGCTGATTCTGAGTGAGGGTGGCCAGTCCTTGCTCAATCCTCAGTGTGGATGCAATCAAGTAACCAAGCTGCTCTTGTTTGGTTTTAAAGAAATACTCAGATGCCTCCTCTTGAGTTGGCTTCTTGGCAGCTTTCTCCTTCCTCGCCTGCTCCTTCTTTGCTTGTGCTTGAACTGATGATGGTTCATTCTCATTCATCACAACTTGGTTGTCCTCAAAGTCTGGATGAATAGGCAAGTGTTCCTTGTCCAACAAGTATATGCATGTGCCCATCTTCGAGTTGATTAACTCCTGAATCTGAGGGGCATAACCACAGCTCCTCTTCTGATCTGCTGCAGTCCTCTTGATAGTTTCTACTATGAGGCTCATGACCTTGAATTTCTGAGGCACATCAAATACATGAAGCAAATTGATTGCATGGCCTCTGATCATCTTGTGATCATCTGACTTGGGCAACAGAGTGTGCCTAAGGATCCAGTTAATGGTTGGCAGCACTGACAGAAGATAATGCACAGACCCAAACTTGAAAGTATCAAGTGCCTCGTTTGGAATTTCCTTGTACATATTGGACATAGAGTTGTGGTCCATCTTCTTCTTGGCATAGATATCCAAGTCATCCTCATGCTCCTCTGGGGCATTGATGAGCTGTGCCCACTCAGCAACAGTAGATTGGTACCTCGTACCTTTAGACATCCATGTGATCTTTCCATCTGGGTAGAAATGTGCTGTGGAGTAGAATTGCATAATGAGTTCCTCGTTCCACTTTGTGAGCTTCTGCCCAACAAAGTTTGCTACTCCACAAGCATTGAAGCTGTCATACACTCCAGGGTAGTGTTCTTCATTGTCCTTGATGTACTCCCAATTGACCCATCTCATGTCACAAACTATGGGCTTCTTGTCCAACAAAACTGTCTCATAGAAGTCCTATTGTTCCTTAGTGTGGAACCTATAATCAATAGCAGTTCTTCTCCTTGAAGCATATGGATCTGCTTCTCTCCACTTCCTCAGCCCTGAGTCTCTTCTGAGCTTCATGTCCTCAGCCACAGGATGAGCATCATTGTGGTCTGGGATCTTGGGCTTGAGCTTTCTCAGAACGTGCTCTTCATCATCTTCTTCAGCAGCTTCAGGCACTGGGGCCTTGTTCTTCTCAGTTGCAGGTATGCTCCTCGTATTTCTCTTTGGGGCAGACTTGGACTTGGAGGCAGCTTTGGGTGCTTCTTTGGGCTTGGATGCACAGCCCCTGTCCTGATAGCATCACCCATAAGCTTAGGTGCCTTAGGTGCTGGTGCAGCAACCTCTTCTTCTTTCTCTTCTTCCATGATGGAAGCCTTTCCAAGCACTCTGGCTACGGTCTTCTTGACCCTTTCCTTCCTTTTCTTTCCTTCAGCAGCAACTGGCTCTATGGTTGCAGGCTTTTCAGGAATCTGAGTTGAAGCTCTGGCCTTTGGCATAGGCTGCCTACCTGCTGGCCTTTTGATTTTTAAGCCTGGCTTTGTGCCTTGAGCTGAGCCATATTCCTTCTTGAGCACAACTCTCTTTGATGTGGCTTCCTCTTCCTCTGCCACATAATCTTCATCCTCAAAATCTGAAGTTCTCTTCTTCCTCTGTCTGGTGGCAGCTTTTGGCAAATTGCTTGGTGTACTTCTGCTGCCATCATCTGAAGAGCTGGAGGGACTAGTGCCCTCACTCATGAGCACCTACTCTTCTGATCTGTTCTGGCTGTCACTCTGATCAGACATGATGTAAAAGCTGACTACTGACCCTGTGAAGAGTTTATAGATGAGGTAGAGTGGATGAGCATCACAAAATGCAGAGATTTTTGCAACAGAATGATTCAAAAACTTAGTTTTAGTTTCCCACTGAAAGCATCTCGGATCTACCGATTTCTAAACTCGGTGATACCGAAGCAGTTTTGGCACCTAAACTAGTGAACTCGGTCAGACCGAGTCACAGTTCGGTGGCACCGAGACTGCTAGGGTTTCACAAAGTTCCAAAATCGGTCACACCCATAAGTAATTCTCGGTCAGACCGAGTCTCACTTGTGCAATGGCATAAGCCAAATCGGTGGGACCGAGTTTTTCAACTCGGTGGGTCCGAGATGGTTTCGGCGGAAACCTAACCCTAAAATTTTCGAATTAAACCTAATCTACGAGTTCATTGACTGGATAGAAGTTTAACAAACGTGGCAAGAATCATGATGATCACAATGTGCTAAGAATCGGATTGGGGAATAGCACAAAGATCGAGTCCATACCCTAGTTCGGCGGAGACTCTCTATGGCAGCAACGGCGGGGTTGAATTTCCATTGACGGCGACGGAGACTAGCGACTGGAGGCGGCTGGCGGCGAGGAGACGATCCGAAGACCAAGTTGGCAGAGCAGGCTATCGCGCGGGCGAAGGGGTTCGGAGAAATTTCCAAATTTTTGCCCGTGACTATATATAGCCCGACCCTGTCGGTGTGACCGAGTGGAACAACTCGGTGGCACCAAGATGCAAAACTGTATACAGTAATTGCAACTCGGTGTGACCGAATGGTTCAAATCGGTTGCACCGAGATCGAAAACCTAGATCAATTTAATGATCTCGGTAGGACCGAAAGTGGGGTATCGGTCAGACCGAGAATCATAAAGAGGTTTTGGAAGTTTAAGTCTATGACGAATCGGGGACTCCGAGCGCTCCTCACACAGAGTGGTTCGAATCTGACTTGATCAAATTTTGTGATGTAGCATGAATAGAGTTTGAGACGAGAAAAGCATAGATAGCTAGAGGAGGTTCTTAGGCATTCTTGTCCATCCACTTGGCAAAAGGAAATAAAACCAAATAGTCAAAACAACAAGTGGATGTCCTCGAATGAGTAAAATATGCAACCAGCATGCTCACAGAATAAGATGGCAAATGAAATATGTGACAAGGCATGCACAACCAATTCTAGCATCTATCAAGCAATTTGCGATGACAAGGTCATCTATATATGAGTATATTGACTTAGGTGTCAAGTGAGAACACTTGATCATAGGTCATACTCATCATTTAAGCTCAAGTGGGGTTACCACTTTTACATAAAGCATTGTTGTGTTCACATCTTTAGAGTTGCTTTAGCTCAAGTCTTAGAGTAAAGCTCCCCCTAGATGTGATATCCCCCCTTAGAGGGATGAACTAACCTCGGGTTTTGTCGATGATGACTTCATGTAGATGTTGAAGATGTGGATGCTCAATGTTGATGTAGATCACTTGGAGCTATCCATTTGAGTGAATTGCACTTTCAATACCTACATGGGTTAGTCCCACATGGAACAAACAAGGATATCCATAGACATAGAGTGATGCACACACAAGATGATGTCCATGAAAACTTTTAGGTTACCTTGTCCCTTGTCTTACCAACAAGAGGGTTTGTGACTCCTTGAACTAGTGCAAGATGTGGAAGTTGATTGCACTTGTTCTTGCCAAAATGATAAGAGTGAAGTATGTTGGCGGAGTCACCCTCAAGAACTCTCTAGTTCTTCTTCTTTTGGATCCACACCATCTTGATGGGAATCCTTGGAGTTGTAGTCGTACTTGATGAAGTGGAACTTGAAGTAGTCTTGGGAATCCACTTGACTAAGGTCTTAGGAGCTTCTTCAAATGCATCAATTTCCTCTTGAAGCTTGTCCTTGCCTTTTTGCTTGTAGTCTTGTGGTGGAAGATCATCTTGAGCTTGTGTCCCCTTGAAAGAAGTATCATACTTCTCTTGTTGAGGAACAAACTTTGTCTTGGGGTATTGATCTTCTTCCCACTCAACTCCATTGGCATTGAACTTTCGTTCAAAACCAACACCTTGATTCTTCCGATGCATTCCTTGCTTGCGCACAATTTCCTCGAATTGCTTACGGCAAGGCTTTTGTACACTCCTTTCTCTATAATTCCCTTCAATAAGCTATTTTCTTGCTCAAGTGTAACTTGGCTAAGAGAATCATTAGTGGAATCAAGAGAACTACTAGAAGCAACAATATTGGATTTAGCATGATCATTGTTACTGCTAGAGGAAGAATCTTTCTTGTTCTTGTTACTAGACTTGACTTGAGGCATGTAAGTGGATAAGAGTAAACGCTTGGCAATGTAAGAAGAACTTTTCTTGCGGAGATCATCATTGATTTCTTTTAAGAACTCATGCTCTTGATCAAGATTGAGCTTTTCAAAGCATAATTTCTCATGAGCTCTTAAAAGTTCTCGATGATCTTCGAAGATAGTTTCATGAGCTAACTTAAGAGTGTTTAGTTCTTTAGTTAGAGCCTCAATCTTATCCTTATGTCACATCCCTAGCTTCTGGTGCTGTCTGGTGTGTGCATCATGTTTAAATTCAAATGAAATTTGAATTGAGGAATTTTCAAAAGCCTCAGGAAACCTCTAAAAATAACCAACAATTAAATCTTCTCAAATGTGTCCAAGAAAATGTTCCTGTTATTCCATGGAAATATTGGTAAGAGGTAAAATTTAAACCAATATTTTTGGAGTCACAGAGATAATTATTTTGGCCATTTGAATTAATCCAATAACTATTTGCTTTGGATTTATATTTAATATATATTAAATATGACTCCAATAATTCTGGAAGTTTGTGAGTGGCTTTGTATATATTTTAGCAAGCCACATAAAAATCTACAGAATTTATTTAAATGATTTAGTTGCTAAACTAAATCAAAACAAACTACAGAAAATAGAAAAAAATAAAAAGAACAGAGCCTACCTGGCGCCTACCTGTCCAGCCCAGCCGGCCCAGCTCCTCCCGCTGGCCCAGCCCACCGCCGCCCCCCCTCCCCTGTCGTCTTCCTCCTTGCCAGGAGGACGGACACCGCGACACCGCCGCGCGCGCCACCTCCACCCTGCTCGGCCACCTCCTGCTTCCTCCCTGGCCTCCCCAGCGACGCCCCGGACGACGCCACGCGCCTCCCCGACCCCCTCTCACTTCTCCCTCGCTCTCTGGACCTCCCTCCCCTCTGCTCTCCCTCACTCGCCGAGCGCAGCCGCAGCCGCGCCACCGTAACGCCGCGGCCACCGTCTCCCCCTCGACCCCTCGCTGTGCTTGCGAGCTCCGCCTCGACCCTCTCTTCCTCCCCACCGATCCACAGCCCTCCGGAAGCCCTGCATCGCCGCCATTGCCGTCGTCTTCTACCTCGAACCCGCCGGCCATCTTCGTCAAATTCGCCGGCTCCGGACCGTCCCCGACCTCGCCGAGCGTCCCCTCGTCATCGCCGTGAGTCACTGACCCTCTCCCCTAACTCAGCATGCTCCCCTCCGTGCCGTAGCGCCGTTCCCCACGAGCCCGAAAGCTCACCGCCGCCGGCCATGTCGCCGTCGTGGCTACAGACGCCGTAGCTCGTGCCTGGGCGCGTCATAGCACTCGGTTTGCTCCCAGGAGATGACCCCGACCACCAGTTGGACCTGCCATGCACCAGAACTCCGAACCCGCGCTCGCCCGAACTCCGGTCGCCGCTGCGGGCCCCGTTTCGGTGAGCTCGGGCCACCTCAGCCCCTGCCGTTTGCACAGATGGATGCGGGCGACTCCCAGCTACGCGTAGAGCCCCTCAGTCGCCGATTTGGTCGCCGAAGGAGCGTTTCCGACGCCCTCCGCCGTTGCTGGCGTCGCCGGCGACAAGCCGCGGGTCAACTCCGGCGGGTTTGACCCGGGGTTTGACCCCCCTGACGTGTGGGCCCAGGCGCCTGCTAGATTAGTGTTAGATTAGTTAGCGCTAATTAACCTAGCTAATTAGATAAGCCACTGACATGCGGGCCCCGCCCGGCTAACTAAGTTAGTTAGGGCTAACTAACCTGGTTAGTTGACTGAGACACTGACGTGTGGACCCCACACGTCAGGTTTGACCCTGACCGACCCCTGTTGACTTGCTGACGTCACGGTGACGCACTGCTGACGCAGTAAATGCTTCTGGAATTTAGATAATTCTTAAATGATTTATTAATTCCAGAAAATGCCTAAAACTTCAATAAATCATAGAAAATTAACCGTAACTCCAAATTAAATAATTTATATATGAAAAATTATCGGAAAACTTCAAGGAATCCATCTGTACCATTTTCATGCATGTTAGAACAACTTATAGCTGCTGTTTAGCACAAATCAATTAAATGGCATTTGAATAATCACATATGGGGTTTAAATTTGAATCTTATATTCAAACCAACTTCATTTAATCTGTTGCTAGTTGCATTAGCTCAAAACACATTCATATTGCCATGTCATGAGCATGCATCATATTGTGCATTGCATTGATTGTGTTCCTTTCTGTGTTGCCGGTATTTGTCCCCTCTCGATAGACGTGATACCGATGATGTGATCATTGACACTGATGAAGACTCAATGTTATCTTCAGAAGTGCCAGGCAAGCAAAACCCCCTTGTTCATTCCGATACAATCCCACTCTCTCGCTCCTGCTCTCTTTTACTGCATTAGGACAACAATGATTCATCTGTTACTTGCTGTGGTAGCTGAACCCCTTTATCCTTTGCATGACCTGTCATTCCACAGTAAATAGATGAAACCCACTAGCATGAGTAGGAGTTGTTTGAGCCCTGTTGTGCCTACTCATTCATGCTTGTTTGTCATGCCTGCTACTGCTTAGAGTTGAGTCAGGTCTGATTCATCGGGGATGAATCAGAGGCGTGTGAACATGTCCTACTGTGTGTGAGCTAAGTGTGAGAGGCCATGTAGGAGTACATGGTGGGTTGTCTCATTGAAGCCGTCCTCAGGAACTGAGTTTTGTGTTTGTGATCCATGATTCAGCTACTACCATACATTGGGCCCTGAAATATGACCCCGCTCGACTTCTTATTCACCCTAGTCCTCTGTCCAGGAGTTGCAAGTAGTTTCTGGTGTTTGTAGCTTACTGGAGGCCGTGGACAGCGCTGACCGTAGGGGTGGGCTGTGATGCGGTAGGTACGTGGCACGGTGTACCGGATGCCCGTTTGGTATCTCGGGAACCCTGTTCACATCGTTTGGGGCTGTGAGCGAAACTCCGGCCGGATCTCCTCATGGATGGAACCCGAATAGGCGATAAACCTGGACTAGAGACTTGAGTGTTTAGGTAGGTCGTGGTCTACACCCACGTCGGCTTTCGCTTGAAGTCTGCCAAGCACATGTCGTGTGCAGACGCTAAGTGGTGGAAACATGTATGAAGAAGTACACCCCTGCAGGGTTAACATCATCTATTCGAATAGCCGTGTCCACGGTAAAGGACTTCTGGGTTGCTTATATCAGTTCATAGACAAGTGAAAGTGGATACTCTAAAATACGCAAGATAAGCGTGAGTGCTATGGATGGCGTTCTCGTAGGGAGACGGGAGCGGATCCATAGTGGTGTATTGATATGGTGAATATGTGGACTCGTGTGCGCCACCTCAAAAGAGTTACTTGCAGTCGTAGTTCAGGATAGCCACCGAGTCAAAGCTGGCTTGCTGCAGTCAAACTCCACCATCCCCTTTGTTGATAATGATGCATAGGTAGATAGTTCTGATGTAAGTCTTGCTGGGTACATTTGTACTCATGTTTGCCTATTTTATGTTTTACAGAGAGACTTCGGTCTCGCTAGTAGTTCCACGTGGACTTCGACATTTAGCTTGATACCTCAGCTACGATCTTGTGCCCTCGGCAGGATCTGATAGATAGTCAGGCTTTTCAGCCTTTTTCATTTATAGATGTCTGTACCCAGACATGATAGCTTCCGCTTGTGCTTTGATTTGTATGCTCTGATTGTTGGGTCATGAGACCCCTGTTTGTAATGTCTCGCTCCTCGGAGCCTATTGAATAAACTACTTGAGTCGTAGAGTCATTTTGTGATGCCATGTTGTATTGCACATATCGAGCATATTGTGTGTATGTTATTGAAATGCTTGGTATGTGTGGGATCTGACTATCTAGTTGTTTATCTTTAGTAGCCTCTCTTACCGGGCAATGTCTCCTAGTGTTTCCACCGAGCCATGGTAGCTTGCTACTGCTCCGGAACACTTAGGCTGGCCGGCATGTGTCCTTCTTCGTTCCTATGTCTGTCCCTTCGGGGAAATGTCACGCTTTGAGTACCGGAGTCCTGTTAGCCTGCTACAGCCCGGTTTACCGGAGTCCTGCTAGCCCAGTGCTACAGCCCGGACCCACTTGCTGATGACCGACACGTTCGAAGCTGGGTCATGGATGCCTGTCCCTGTAAGTCTGTGCCACTTTGGGTTTACGACTAGTCATGTCAGCCCGGGCTCCTTATCATATGGATGCTAGCAACACTATCATATACGTGAGCCAAAAGGCGCAAACGGTCCCGGGCAAAGGTAAGGCGACACCCGTGGGGATACCGTGCGTGAGGCCGCAAAGTGATATGAGGTGTTACCGGCTAGATCGATGTGACATCGAGTCGGGGTCCTGACAGCGTTGGTATCAGAGCTTGACTGTCTGTAGGATTACCAAGCCAAACTGGTCGAAGTTGAGTCTAGAAATTCCGTAGTTATATAAGGGAATTGATTGTGGGATGGAACGTAAGGCTCTTTTACTCCTTATACCTTATGCCCTTCTGATCTGAGTCATCTTATCTTTCCTACGGGGATTAAGAACTAGGCTATCTCTTCTTTCTATTAGGATCACGTGTTACTAATCAGTGGACTTATAAGATTGTTGGATTCAAGCCTCAGTTCAGTTTATACTACCTCTGTATGTTAACTGTTGATCTCGAAACCTTGATATTGTGCTTTTGAGTGGTTATGCCACCATTTTTGTGAATGTCTCAAATCTTTTTTGAGCATTTACAGCCATTATGCTGTCCGAGTCATCCCAGGTTTCTAAGTAGTCTGATGCATTTGCAAATCCTTTCTTCCCGTTTCAATGTTCCCATGGGCCAGATTAACCACACTAATCAGTGAGTTGAGGTACTCTATTACCTTGACATATATGTTGGAGATATTATTATGACCCTAGGTGTCTTAGGGGATCATCTAGTAGTCTAGCCGTGATCTGTGTTCCCAGTGTGATGATTCTAGCCATCATTCTCGAAAGCATCCCGTGATGCTACTTAGTAATAGGTATTCTGTTCCTGGGTTCTTGAACCCGAGATTCACTCTACTTACTTCATGTTGATAGTGTTGCTAGTTCCTTCAGGATATTAGTAACTTTGCGATAGTCCTCGAGGTCCGTGGTATTTCCTTCTTCCAAATACTATGAACCGCTTATGGCAGATGTTTATTGGATCAAAAGATCACAATTAGAGTACTCTTGAGGAGATCTCCATTCATAAATCGTGACTCTGCCAGTCCTACCTCTCTGCATGGGTTATCTGGAAGAAATGTTGAATTCGTTCGACATGCCAAACCATGCATCCACAACTCAGAAAATCGTGTGTTCCTTTGAGTTGTCCCTCTTTAGTTGTCTACTGACCTTCGTCTATCAATTGATAGTCAAGAGTATGCGTGCGTTCGTTTATCGATGCCTATTACCCTTGTGGTCCGTCAAGCCATTCTGTCCTGAATGACTTGGAGAAACAAACTCCAGTACCTCATTGATATCTAGGATTGGGTCAAAGAAGTTGTGCTCCGCAGATCAAATTGCCAATCCAGCTTTTGGTTCTGTTCTACCTTGGAGTATTACCCCCTTCATGTCAGAATTGTCATGAGAACTGCACCAACTTTCATGAATTTTGACGTAGTAATACTTCTCACCATCATTAGTCATTCCTCGGCCATCGTGTTGATGCAACCGGAATACCGACAAATGAATTGTGATGTGTGAAATCAATACTCCCAGCAACCTCGTTGCTTGGTAGTTAAGGGACAATAATTTCATTCTTAGCGTGTTGGTTTTTGAATCATCCTTCTAAGACTGATCGTGCTACCTAGTCCTTATTTCGGTGCACCCTTCGATTGATGAGTTAGGATCTTGTCAAGTCCTCACTCATTTGATCATATCGTCTTGCCCTCAAAAGCGAGATTGTTCTCGAGCTTAGTAACATATCGGTGGTTCGTGATTTTTCGAATATCTTCTCGAAAGTATCACCAGGCTGTCACCTGACTGTTATGTTGAGCTCGTGATCAAGTTGGTTTCTTGTAAACCACCCCTTCTCCAAGAATCGTGTGTTAGATATCCCTGAGCTAGTTGGTTAAGCTAGACAACAACTTGGAGAGTTGGAAGATAAAAGCTTGCCTGACTTAGTTCGTTCCAAATGGATATTCTTGTGTAGTGTGTGTTGGAGAAAGATGATATCTTCATCGATTGGTCCTTGTGATCAGTTGATGGACCTATTGTCTTATCAATCCTTTGATTTGAGTGTGGGCTATCGTCAAATCAAATCAGTACCAACGATGCTCGTAATGTTGTCTTATTCGTGGTTGATTCCTCGAGCATACACCATTACATCTCTGGTCTGACCAATGCTACCACTTGTTCACTTAACTATGGAATTCCTTTTAAAAGGAAACCTAGATGAATTGTTGTTGAGCCCATTGACAACATCCTTGTCTCCTCCATGATTTTGTTGAACATTAAGCTAGTGTTGGAAACTTTTGAAAGCATTTGTTCATGCTAGCTCATGAAGCATATGTTTGGATGAAGGTAGTGACTTCCTTTAATTCATGTGCATCTGTTGCAAGTTGCCGCCGTGGATTCGAGAAAGTCAATGTTGCTTTCTTTGGAATCATTCCAAATCAGTCATGCACACGTGCGAAGAATGCTGTGGTTTGAAGACTTGCAACCTTCAATCTATATGTATCCCTAGCACACCAAGCCACTGAATGATTTGTTCAAGGAGAAGAAGTTCCTTCATAAGAGCTAATCCGGACTTATGTAAGGACTTCGATACCCTCGTTGATGGTTCCCCACCTGAACTCGGTAGTGTTTTATTATAAGACTACCACGTGGTCATGCTTGTCCGGGACAACGTGTTCACATGTTTGTAGCAGAACCAGCTCAGGTTTTGGAGCTTGCTATCGTAGTTCGCTTCCCGAGAATCTCGCGACGTCATCTCGTCGATTTGTGTTGCAAACTTTCATTTTTCTTCCTAGACTCGATGAGTCTGGAATATCCTGACACCAACCAGATCTGAATCTCAGGCAGATATAATGGTTGGAACATTTCCCAAGAACTATAATATTGGTCCCTCGATAACCGGTAAGGTGGATGTCGTGGCCAACACACCCAGCCGGAAGACCTGTTATTATAATATCTTGATTGAGGAAGTTGGCCACCTCCCCATAAGGATTTCGTAGGATTTACCTCCCTAGTTATTCCTTATGGATTTTTGTATTCCCGAAGTCCGACCTTTTACTTGATGTTCTAGATATCAAACCATATCTATGAATGGGTTACACTAGCACATCAAGGAGAACATTAGAAGCGGAGTGCTAAATGTCTCTCGGTCGATCATCCAGATTTTATTTCCTTGGCCTCACTAAGATGAAATCTGAGAAGTGTTATCTTCCTTTGCATCTGCATTGTCCATTGCTACTCATCATGGTAGTATATTGTGTTGTCAGCACCTTTGACACGGATGTTGATAAAACCTTGATGGTTATGGAAATGCTCAAGTTCTTGAGAGCACGCACAAGCGCTAGGTGTTATCATCGGCACTAACTGGGTTTGCTCTCAGTTTTCTCGGCAATGCTATGATCCTTTCAAACAGTGAATTCACTCTTTATTGTTGGGTTCTTTCCCAGTTACCAGAATCATTCCCAGCATTTGCATTTTGTTCCTAGCTTGCACCACCAATGTGCCATTCTACCATGGGTCTCTTCCATTTCCGGTGATAAGCAAATTCATCCATTATGTTGTCTTCAACAAGGTAATCCACATCATCCAAGTCCGAGTATGCCATTCTACCGACCCCCTCCAAACGATCGTTGTGAATTGCCTTAGGCTGGTATGAAGAGTTTTCAATGATCTCTGAATCAAAGGTAATTCTTTTTGCCACTTAAGGAAATAATCTACGAATCACCCTCCTCCAGGATGTTTCGTCGTGGTTTCATGGCAACTCAACTCCTCGCTACGTTGACAATCGTTTACCACCTTCTTAAGCGTGAAATTGTGGTCTACCTAGTGAACCTTCGTCATCCGTCTCTTTCCACCCCTCTTGATGTGTATCTCGTGTCTCAACCCGAGAGATGGTCCTATGTCTCACTCCGTGAGTTGTTCGATCTTCGAGAAGATCGACCCTGCTAGAGTCTCCTTCTTTCCTCCATGTCATGTTGACAGGATTTTTTTTCAAGGCAAGACTTCAAGACAATGATGGTGATCGAATCAACGTTCATTTGAAGTGCACCCTGGATCATGAAGATTATACTAGTTTGCGTTTCCCCTTCATCTTACTCTACGCTTGAATCTCGAGACGAGATTTTTGTTTAGTGGGGGTGAGTTGTCACATCCCTAGCTTCTGGTGCTGTCTGGTGTGTGCATCATGTTTAAATTCAAATGAAATTTGAATTGAGGAATTTTCAAAAGCCTCAGGAAACCTCTAAAAATAACCAACAATTAAATCTTCTCAAATGTGTCCAAGAAAATGTTCCTGTTATTCCATGGAAATATTGGTAAGAGGTAAAAATTAAACCAATATTTTTGGAGTCACAGAGATAATTATTTTGGCCATTTGAATTAATCCAATAACTATTTGCTTTGGATTTATATTTAATATATATTAAATATGACTCCAATAATTCTGGAAGTTTGTGAGTGGCTTTGTATATATTTTAGCAAGCCACATAAAAATCTACAGAATTTATTTAAATGATTTAGTTGCTAAACTAAATCAAAACAAACTACAGAAAATAGAAAAAAATAAAAAGAACAGAGCCTACCTGGCGCCTACCTGTCCAGCCCAGCCGGCCCAGCTCCTCCCGCTGGCCCAGCCCACCGCCGCCCCCCCTCCCCTGTCGTCTTCCTCCTTGCCAGGAGGACGGACACCGCGACACCGCCGCGCGCGCCACCTCCACCCTGCTCGGCCACCTCCTGCTTCCTCCCTGGCCTCCCCAGCGACGCCCCGGACGACGCCACGCGCCTCCCCGACCCCCTCTCACTTCTCCCTCGCTCTCTGGACCTCCCTCCCCTCTGCTCTCCCTCACTCGCCGAGCGCAGCCGCAGCCGCGCCACCGTAACGCCGCGGCCACCGTCTCCCCCTCGACCCCTCGCTGTGCTTGCGAGCTCCACCTCGACCCTCTCTTCCTCCCCACCGATCCACAGCCCTCCGAAAGCCCTGCATCGCCGCCATCGCCGTCGTCTTCTACCTCGGACCCGCCGGCCATCTTCGTCAAATTCGCCGGCTCCGGACCGTCCCCGACCTCGCCGAGCGTCCCCTCGTCATCGCCATGAGTCACTGACCCTCTCCCCTAACTCAGCATGCTCCCCTCCGTGCCGTAGCACCGTTCCCCACGAGCCCGAAAGCTCACCGCCGTCGGCCATGTCGCCGTCGTGGCTACAGACGCCGTAGCTCGTGCCTGGGCGCGTCATAGCACTCGGTTTGCTCCCAGGAGATGACCCCGACCACTAGTTGGACCTGCCATGCACCAGAACTCCGAACCCGCGCTCGCCCGAACTCCGGTCGCCGCCGCGGGCCCCGTTCCGGTGAGTTCGGGCCACCTCAGCCCCTGCCGTTTGCACAGATGGATGCGGGCGACTCCCAGCTACGCGTAGAGCCCCTCAGTCGCCGATTTGGTCGCCGAAGGAGCGTTTCCGACGCCCTCCGCCGTTGCTGGCGTCGCCGGCGACAAGCCGCGGGTCAAATCCGGCGGGTTTGACCCGGGGTTTGACCCCCCTGACGTGTGGGCCCAGGCGCCTGCTAGATTAGTGTTAGATTAGTTAGCGCTAATTAACCTAGCTAATTAGATAAGCCACTGACATGCGGGCCCCGCCCGGCTAACTAAGTTAGTTAGGGCTAACTAACCTGGTTAGTTGACTGAGACACTGACATGTGGACCCCACACGTCAGGTTTGACCCTGACCGACCCCTGTTGACTTGCTGACGTCACGGTGACGCACTGCTGACGCAGTAAATGCTTCTGGAATTTAGATAATTCTTAAATGATTTATTAATTCCAGAAAATGCCTAAAACTTCAATAAATCATAGAAATTAACCGTAACTCCAAATTAAATAATTTATATATGAAAAATTATCGGAAAACTTCAAGGAATCCATCTGTACCATTTTCGTGCATGTTAGAACAACTTATAGCTGCTGTTTAGCACAAATCAATTAAATGGCATTTGAATAATCACATATGGGGTTTAAATTTGAATCTTATATTCAAACCAACTTCATTTAATCTGTTGCTAGTTGCATTAGCTCAAAACACATTCATATTGCCATGTCATGAGCATGCATCATATTGTGCATTGCATTGATTGTGTTCCTTTCTGTGTTGCCGGTATTTGTCCCCTCTCGATAGACGTGATACCGATGATGTGATCGTTGACACTGATGAAGACTCAATGTTATCTTCAGAAGTGCCAGGCAAGCAAAACCCCCTTGTTCATTCCGATACAATCCCACTCTCTCGCTCCTGCTCTCTTTTACTGCATTAGGACAACAACGATTCATCTGTTACTTGATGCGGTAGCTGAACCCCTTTATCCTTTGCATGACCTGTCATTCCACAGTAAATAGATGAAACCCACTAGCATGAGTAGGAGTTGTTTGAGCCCTGTTGTGCCTACTCATTCATGCTTGTTTGTCATGCCTGCTACTGCTTAGAGTTGAGTCAGGTCTGATTCATCGGGGATGAATCAGAGGCGTGTGAACATGTCCTACTGTGTGTGAGCTAAGTGTGTGAACACGATTTGGTAAAGGTAGCGGTGAGAGGCCATGTAGGAGTACATGGTGGGTTGTCTCATTGAAGCCGTCCTCAGGAACTGAGTTCTGTGTTTGTGATCCATGATTCAGCTACTACCATACATTGGGCCCTGAAATATGACCCCGCTCGACTTCTTATTCACCCTAGTCCTCTGTCCAGGAGTTGCAAGTAGTTTCTGGTGTTTGTAGCTTACTGGAGGCCGTGGACAGTGCTGACCGTAGGGGTGGGCTGTGATGCGGTAGGTACGTGGCACGGTGTACCGGATGCCCGTTTGGTATCTCGGGAACCCTGTTCACATCGTTTGGGGCTGTGAGCGAAACTCCGGCCGGATCTCCTCATGGATGGAACCCGAATAGGCGATAAACCTGGACTAGAGACTTAGGTGTTTAGGTAGGTCGTGGTCTACACCCACGTCGGCTTTCGCTTGAAGTCTGCCGAGCACATGTCGTGTGCAGACGCTAAGTGGTGGAAACATGTATGAAGAAGTACACCCCTGCAGGGTTAACATCATCTATTTGAATAGCCGTGTCCGCGGTAAAGGACTTCTGGGTTGCTTATATCAGTTCATAGACAAGTGAAAGTGGATACTCTAAAATACGCAAGATAAGCGTGAGTGCTATGGATGGCGTTCTCGTAGGGAGACGGGAGCGGATCCATAGTGGTGTATTGATATGGTGAATATGTGGACTCGTGTGCGCCACCTCAAAAGAGTTACTTGCAGTCGTAGTTCAGGATAGCCACCGAGTCAAAGCTGGCTTGCTGCAGTCAAACTCCACCATCCCCTTTGTTGATAATGATGCATAGGTAGATAGTTCTGATGTAAGTCTTGCTGGGTACATTTGTACTCATGTTTGCCTATTTTATGTTTTACAGAGAGACTTCGGTCTCGCTAGTAGTTCCACGTGGACTTCGACATTTAGCTTGATACCTCAGCTACGATCTTGTGCCCTCGGCAGGATCTGATAGATAGTCAGGCTTTTCAGCCTTTTTCATTTATAGATGTCTGTACCCAGACATGATAGCTTCCGCTTGTGCTTTGATTTGTATGCTCTGATTGTTGGGTCATGAGACCCCTGTTTGTAATGTCTCGCTCCTCGGAGCCTATTGAATAAACTACTTGAGTCGTAGAGTCATTTTGTGATGCCATGTTGTATTGCACATATCGAGCATATTGTGTGTATGTTATTGAAATGCTTGGTATGTGTGGGATCTGACTATCTAGTTGTTTATCTTTAGTAGCCTCTCTTACCGGGAAATGTCTCCTAGTGTTTCCACCGAGCCATGGTAGCTTGCTACTGCTCCGGAACACTTAGGCTGGCCGGCATGTGTCCTTCTTCGTTCCTGTGTCTGTCCCTTCGGGGAAATGTCACGCTTTGAGTACCGGAGTCCTGTTAGCCCGCTACAGCCCGGTTTACCGGAGTCCTGCTAGCCCAGTGCTACAGCCCGGACCCACTTGCTGATGACCGACATGTTCGAAGCTGGGTCATGGATGCCTGTCCCTGTAAGTCTGTGCCACTTTGGGTTTACGACTAGTCATGTCAGCCCGGGCTCCTTATCATATGGATGCTAGCGACACTATCATATACGTGAGCCAAAAGGCGCAAACGGTCCCGGGCAAAGGTAAGGCGACACCCGTGGGGATACCGTGCATGAGGCCGCAAAGTGATATGAGGTGTTACCGGCTAGATCGATGTGACATCGAGTCGGGGTCCTGACACCTTATCATTGTCATTCGTTTTATCTTGATTAGCATGATTAATTGACGTTTCATCACTAGAGTTGTCAACAAGCAAATCATCACCTAACAAGTCATCTTCATCACTATTGAAATCAACATACTCGGGGTGTGTTACCTTAGGACCTTTGGCCATGAAGCATCTTCCAATTCCTTCATTTGGTGAGTCAAATATGTCGTAGGAGTTGGTTGACACAAGTGCTAGACCGGCAACACCTTCATCTTGAGTATCTTCGGAGTCGGAGTGATAACTTTTCTCGGAGTGGCTGTCGGAGTCGGAGCCGGATACCCATTCACCAACATGAGCTTGATGTCTTCGTTTTGTGTAGATCCTTGATGATTTTTCCTTCCTTTCCAAATCCTTGCTTCTCCGTGAGTATCTTCGTTCATAACGATCATCTCTACTCCTTCTCTCTCTTGGTGGTGATTCTTTGCTTCTTCTTTTTGGAGAATCTTCTCTTCTCTTGTAGGGAGCCGTACACTCATTGGAATAGTGTCCGGGTCTTCCACAACTGTAGCAGTTTCGCTCTTGACTAGAAGATCTTTTGTCATCGTAGGACCTTGACTTGAAGCTTCTATCTTTGCTTCTACTCTTGTAGAACTTGTTGAAGTTCTTCACCATTAAGCTCAATTCTTCATTGAACTTTTGTTTCTCACTTGATGATGTAGGGGCTTCACATGAGTCTTTGTGGGCACCACTTGATTTGTTGTGAAGTTCCTCTTTATCCTTAAGTGACATCTCATGAGCAACAATTCTTCCAATCACCTCGGTTGGCTTGAGATCTTTGTAATTGGGCATCATTTGGATCAATGTGCACACGGTATCATATTTTCCATCCAAGGCTCTTAGAATCTTCTTGATGATGAATCTATCGGTCATCTCTTCACTTCCTAAGCCGGCAATCTCATTTGTGATGAGAGCAAGCCTAGAGTACATTTCAGCGACACCTTCACCATCCTTCATTTTGAACTTGTCAGGTTGACTTTGAAGCACATCCAACTTGGATTCCTTGACGGAGTCGGTACCTTCGTGCATATCAATCAAAGTGTCCCAAATTTCCTTTGCATTCTCAAGACGGCTGATTTTGTTGAATTCTTCGGGGCACAATCCGTTGAAGAGAATATCACAAGCTTGAGCATTGTATTGCAACATCTTCAACTCATCCGCGGTAGCTTCACGGTTTGGTTCTTTCCCATCAAAGAAGTCACCTTGCAAACCAACACACACAATAGCCCAAACGGCGGGGTTATGTCCAACAATATGCATTTCCATTTTATGCTTCCAACTAGCAAAATTAGTACCATCAAAGTAAGGACCTCTACGGTGATAATTTCCCTCGCTAGACGCCATACTCTCCTAGGTTGTGAAACCAAGGCTATGACCACCAAAA
This sequence comes from Triticum dicoccoides, assembly GCF_002162155.2. Classification (NCBI taxonomy): domain Eukaryota; kingdom Viridiplantae; phylum Streptophyta; class Magnoliopsida; order Poales; family Poaceae; genus Triticum; species Triticum dicoccoides. The sequence continues at coordinate 462,442,165 of NC_041386.1, forward strand.
GCTATGGAGATCAAAGCAAATGGAGACCAAAGCTCTGATACCACTTGTTGGATCGAAAGTATGTCTAGAGGGAGGGGTGATTAGACTACTTGACCAAATAAAAACTTAACCTTTTCCCAATTTTAGTTCTTGGCAGATTTTAGCTATTGTAGGACAAGTCAAGCAATCATCACACAATTCAAGCAAGCATGCAAAGAGTATATTGGCAGCGGAAAGTAAAGCATGCAACTTGCAAGAATGTAAAGGGAAGGGTTTGGAGAATTCAAACGCAATTGGAGACACGGATGTTTTTCCCGTGGTTCGTATAGGTGGTGCTATCCTACATCCACGTTGATGGAGACTTCAACCCACGAAGGGTAACGGTTGCGCGAGTCCACAGAGGGCTCCACCCACGAAGGGTAATGGTTGCGCGAGTCCACGGAGGGCTCCACCCACGAAGGGTCCACGAAGAAGCAACCACCCACGAAGGGTCCACGAAGAATCAACCTTGTCTATCCCACCATGGCCATCGCCCACGAAGGACTTGCCTCAGTAGCGGTAGATCTTCACGAATTAGGCGATCTCCTTGCCCTTACAAACTCCTTGGTTCAACTCCACAATCTTGTCGGAGGCTCCCAAGTAACACCTAGCCAATCTAGGAGACACCACTCTCCAAGAAGTAACAAATGGTGTGTAGGTAATGAACTCCTTGCTCTTGTGCTTCAAATGATAGTCTCCCCAACACTCAACTCACTCTCATAGGATTTGGATTTTGTGGAAAGAAGATTTGAGTGGAAAGCAACTTGGGGAAGGCTAGAGATCGAGATTCATATGGTAGGAATGGAATATCTTGGTCTCAACACATGAGTAGGTGGTTCTCTCTCAGAACATATGAGTTGGAATTGTGTATGTGTTCTGATGGCTCTCTCCACGAATGAAGAGGAGGTGGAGGGGTCTATATAGCCTCCACACAAAATCCAACCGTTACACACAGTTTTCCAATCTCGGTGGGACCGAATCAACAAACTCGGTTGGACCGAAAAGGTAAACCTAGTGACCATTAGAGATTTTCGGTGGGACTGACATGCAACTCGGTAGGACCGATATGGTTAGGGTTTGGGCATAACGTAATCTCGGTGAGACCGATTACACAAACTCGGTGAGACCGAGTTTGGTAATAAGCTAACCAGAGAGTTGGTCAGGCAAACTTGGTGGGACCGATTTGCTCTTTCGGTGAGACCAAAAAGTTACAAAAGGGAAACACAGAGTTTACATTGCAATCTCGGTGGGACCGATTCGCTCTTTCGGTGAGACCGAAAAGTTATGAAAGGGAAACAAAGAGTTTGCAATCCCATCTCGGTGAGACCGAGATCCCTATCGGTAGAACCAAATTGCTAGGGTTTGGCAGTGGCTTATGACAAGTGAAACTCGGTGGCGCCGGATAGAAAGAATCGGTAGGACCGAGTTTGGCTTAGGGTTTAGGTCATATGTGGATATGGGAAAGTAGTTGAGGGTTTTGGAGCATATCACTAAGCACATGAAGCAAGAGGCTCATTAAGCAACACCTCATCCCTCCTTGATAGTATTGGCTTTTCCTAAAGACTCAATGTGATCTTGGATCACTAAAATATAAAATGAAGAGTCTTGAGCTTTTGAGCTTGAGCCAATCCTTTGTCCTTAGCATTTTGAGGGTTCCACTTTCACATCCATGCCATGCCAATCATTGAGCTTTCCTGAAATAGTCATCTTGGAATAGCATTAGCTCAATGAGCTATATGTTGTTATGAATAACAAAACCACCTAGGGATAGTTGCACTTTCACTAGCATCACACATAATTTCAAAGGGTAAATTCCAATCAGGTGGCTGAACAATAGGTGCAGAGATTAATGCTTTCTTAAGTATTTCAAATGCTTCTACGCAATCATCATCAAAAACAAATGGTATATCTTTTTGTAATAAATTAGTCAGAGGCCGGGAAATTTTGGAGAAGTCCTTAATGAACCTCCTATAAAACCGGCACGACCAAGGAAACTTCGTATACCTTTGATGTCCTTGGGACATGGCATATTTTCAATAGCATCAACCTTGGCTTTATCAACTTCAATACCTCTTTCAGAAACTTTATGCCCCAAGACAATACCTTCATTAGCCATAAAGTGGCACTTTTCCCAATTCAAGACAAGATTAGTTTCTTCACATCTCTGCAAAACTCGATCAAGGTTGCTTAAGCAATCATCAAAAGAAGATCCATAGACGGAAAAATCGTCCATGAAAACCTCACAAATCTTTTCACAAAAGTCAGAAAATATAGCCATCATGCATCTTTGAAAGGTAGCAGGTGCATTACATAAACCAAAAGGCATACGTCTATAAGAAAAAGTACGGAAGGGGCAAGTAAAAGTAGTCTTTGATTGATCATTGGCTGACATAGGTACTTGAGAGAAACCAGAATAACCATCTAGAAAGCAAAACTGTGTATGTTTGGATAATCTTTCTAGCATTTGATCGATAAAAGGTAAGGGGTAATGATCTTTTTTAGTAGCTTTATTTAATTTGCGGAAATCAATTACCATCCTATAACCTGTAATAATTCTTTGCGGAATCAACTCATATTTGTCATTAGGAACGACATTAATACCTCCCTTCTTAGGGACGCAATGGACAGGACTTACCCACTGACTATCAGCAATGGGATAAATTATACCTGCCTCAAGAAGCCTTAGTGTTTCCTTTCTTACCACTTCCTTCATCTTAGGATTTAGCCGTCGTTGATGATCACGAATTGGTTTGGCATCTTCCTCCAAATTTATTTCGTGTTGACAGAGAGTGGGACTAATGCCCTTAAGATCATAGAGAGTATATCCAATAGTAGCATAGTGCTTCTTCAGAGTTTTCAATAATCTTTCTTCTTCATGCTCTGAAAGGTTAGCACTAATAATAACAGGATATATCTTTTTCTCATCAAGATAAGCATATTTAAGAGTATCAGGTAATGGTTTAAGCTCAAACACGGGATCACCCTTGGGTGGAGGAGGATGCCCTAGGATTTCAACAAGCAAATTGTGTTTCAGGATGGGTTCTTGTTTAAAGAATACTTCATCTATTTCCCTTCTTTCATTCATAAACATATCATTTTCATGGTCTAGCAAATATTGTTCTAAAGGATCACTAGGAGGCACGGCAATAGAAGCAAGACCAATAATTTCATCTTTACTAGGCAATTCCTCTTCACAGTGTTGTCTACGAAATTTAGAGAAATTAAATTCATGAGACATATCATCTAAACCAATAGTAACAACATCCTTTTTGCAATCTATCTTAGCATTAACTGTGTTCAAGAAGGGTCTACCAAATATAATGGGACAAAATCTATCTTGTGGGGAACCAAGAATAAGAAAATCAGGAGGATATTTAGTTTTCTCACACAAGACTTCAACATCTCTAACAATTCCCATTGGTGAAATAGTATCTCTATTGGCAAGTTTAATTGTGACATCAATATCTTCTATCTCAGCTTGTCGTGGAATTGTCACGACAGATGTCCTTAGTGTGAAGACTTAATCGCGAGGCCAACGCATCTATGTGGTAGCTTGAGAGGGGTAGAGCGAAATCAAGAGACGCAACACACGACGAAGGTTTAGACAGCTTCGAGCCCCGGGAAACATCATTCGGTAAAAACCCTACATCCTGTTTGTGGCTAGGTCTCATTATGATCATCAGGGAGTCGCCGATAAGCCGACTCTTTGTGTCTAGCCCTAGAGATTATTTTCTGTCCCTCTTTGGGGAGCCCTGCCCCTCCTTATATATGTTGAAGGGGCGGGTTACATGTGGAGTCCTAGTAGGATTAGGATTAACCTATTATAGGTGGAGTCCTAGTCTTGCTTCCTTTGTAGGAGAATATTCCTTATGCCTTTCGTCTTAAATCGTCCCATCATAAACGTGAGCCAGCCTTCTGGGCCTTGGGCCTAGTCTTCTATCTGACCCGCCGTTAGGGCCATCTGTGAGTCGCCAGGTTCGTGGGTCATCACTCCAGTGGGTTACCAATGAAAATGCCAATCCCGGCCGGGTCATACTTCTGGCCAGGTCATACCGCGGGGTATATCCCCAACATTAGCCCCAAGTTTAATTTGGATTTATCCATGTTAAACTGATCCTGTTAAAATAAACACAAGAACAAACTTGATAGGTTGTGCTCCGGGTTAAATATTTCCCTAAACCGGCACCTGATCATCTTTAAGTCCTTGTCACTTCCTCCTGGATGCATACTCAAGATCTTATAGCAAATCTCTTTTAATAGATATGTCCAAACCTTGCCAATGCAAAAATCCAGGCTCTTCTTCTATAAAATCCGGGTCAACTTTATAACCAATTTGCTGACATTGGCTCTTGTAGAGAAATATTGTAAGAAATAATCCATTTGAGTTGGCCTTCAATGCTCTAACTTGACAAAAATATTGGTCTTGAAATATTCAACTAATATTCAGCCAGCTTAAAGATGTAGATCTTGCCGATTTATGATTTCCAAAATTGCCGGGTTATAAATAAATGATGTCGGGTCATGATTATTGGTGACGCCGGATCATAGTTATTAGTGACACCTGGTCAATCTGGTTTACTCAAAACTGAGAATTTGAAGATTTTTCTCCCTTATATCCATATTACCTGTAGCCCCCCAAGTCTTGAGCAGAAACAAAGTGATGACTTACGACTTGCTTCAATATAAATACTGCCATTTTGAAGAAATCATGTTGTTCATCTTAGTCACTAGTAAAGACTGAATACTCCATATATGTAGCCCCCAAGTGTCGGGTTGTCATGCTTGCAGCAACCTGGGACTTGTAATTTCCTTATACTCATAAAAAACGACAACCAGTGTAGCCCCCAAGGGCCGGGTCATTATGCAATAATGAGCGGGGACTTTATAAATATGATCATATAAACTTGAACAACAATGTGTAGCCCCTAAGGGCCGGCTCAGTAAGATAATATTGAGCTAGGACTTTATATATACTTATTTTGAAATGAACATCATATGATGTAACCCCCATCATGGGGCTTGAACCCACGTCCACAAGGTTAAGAGCTTTGTGCTTTACCAACTGAGCAGTGGACCCTCAACATAATGGAATAAAACTTGTGTACCTTGAATTGTTGACAGGAGCAATTGGTAGCCCCCAAGGGTCGGCTCATTATGATGTGATGAGTCGGGTCTTCAATAAGGTCAGTAAAGTTGTCATTGCATTAGCCCCCAAGTGCCATGGTGCATGCTGGCAGTGACATGGGACTTGCATATTTGATATAATTTCAAACTGAATAATGTAGCCCCCAAGTGTCGGGTTGTAAGGCTGCAGCAACTCAGGACTATTCTTTCCATTGTAGAATAAATCATATCCATTGATAAAATAATAGCCATTGCGCCAAAGCGACTTTGAATACCTTATCTGTTGACAAGTAAATCCGGAATTTAAATACTTGGCGGCTCTTGGCCGATGGAGATTTAATATGCCTCCATTGTAAGCTGGAATTTTTATAACCTGGTGGCTTATAGCCTTTGAGAAAATCAAGAATCGATAACCCTTTTGAGACACCAATTTCAATCTTTGATGATGGGCTGGAACTTAATCATTTATGTAAGTCATAGCTCTGTAAATCCTGCACAGAGTTTAAACAACATATGCCCTGGCAACTTAACATCAAACACCAGGCCAGTTAAGTACTCAAATGTAGTCTTATCCTGCATATAAGTAAATCACAAGATCCCCTGGCGGTTTACCACAGGGCGGATCATAATATCCCACATATAACCATTGTGATATTTAATTTGTACTGCCGGTTTACATGACATGTGTAGTAAGGGTGATAACCCGGTCCTTAGAAGCCAATATTTCCAAATATATGATGATTGTCACATGCTGGCGACTTATCGTCCAAAGCCAGGCCGGGTTTAAACGAAACCACACTCATATGCTTCAAATATGAGCAAAAAGGATCAAAACCCAAAAGATTGTTTGCATAAACTTAAACCAAATAAAAATCGAAGTTTCTGATTCGAATATGATCAGTAAACCGTTCCAAAGGGGTTAAGCTAGGATTCGAATACGATCATGTAGCCCACAGTGGCTTTGGCGTTGCGCCGATCAAGAGGGTACCGACAGCTATGTTCTCTTTGGTTCGAATACGACCTATGTTTGAACAGGAAGCCCCCAAATGACCTTGAGAGGTTTTTAACGACCCTGATTCGAATACGATCCAAGTCGGACCCAAAAGGGGTTAAGCTATGATTCGCATACGATCAAGAAGCCCCTAGTGAGTTTGGCTTTGCGCCGATCAAAAGGGTTACGACAGCTATGTTCTCTTTGGTTCGAATACGACCTATGTTTGAACAAGAAGCCCCCAAGTGACCATAATAAGGTAAGCCATAAGGCAGGATCCCCATGTTTGAACCGCGCATCATGGCAGCAAGTTCTCTTTGGCAACCTTTAATTTTTCTGAGAACTCGAATCTTGCAAGAGATTAATTCTTCTTGAACCGGAACTTTAAACCGGATTTGAAAGCTTCCAAACTTTGTGGGAGACAGATTGTCCTTGAGCCGGATTTTTCAACCGGATTTGAGAAAAAGCTCTGTAAGAGACAAATATACCTTGAGCCGGATGTTTGAACCAGATTTGAGAGCTTCAAAGCTTTACGGGAGAGAGATGTCTCTTGAACCGGATTTTTAAACCGGAATACTCATTTTGAGCCGGAAATTTTCTGACGGCCTTTTAAGTTTTCACCAATATGGAGGTAGCTTCCGGGACCAGGTTATCTTCCCTCCAATGACCCGGAGTTCCCGAGACATGTCATTGTAACCCCGAGTCTTAAGACTACTCGAGGAGTTGGCTTGAGACTCTCCATATTTGACCATGATATAAACCGGTATGAGTCATTCAGCATCTCAGTGATATAACTTGTCCTGCACGTGGAGTTGATGATCACCATGGTGAAGCTGAAATCAATCATGAGTGAGTCGGTCGTGGGAGCAGACAGATGAATCGTTCGCGGCATTGTAAGCCATTACGGATGAGCAAGTTGTCCTCCTCGTTGTAAGTCAGTGCGGACGTGTGAACCGGCCATGAGAGCGGCCACGTGAGTCGTCCGTGGTGTTGTAAGCCAGTGCGGTCGCAAAAGACGGTCGCAGTGTTTGTAAGCCGGCGTGGACGAGAGAGCCGGTCGCAGCGTTGAAAACGGCACAGATGCAGACGAGTAGGCTTTGTAATGAATAATGGTCCTGCGAAAGAATACCACATACCAGAGTAATTGTTCTCAAACAATTTAACATGTGCTGATAAGATATATAGAAGGGATAGCACCTGGTATTTTGGTTGGCTGTGCAACCGGCGTGCCGTACTATGTTCTTTTGTCTTCACGTACAAATTGCTGGATTGATGCCATGTACTAAAATCAGCAGCATAGTTTTGTAATAGCTCCTTGATATTTGAAGCGAATAACCAGAGGTACTCTGTAACATTTTTTTATTTGACTTGGTCATCCTGCCTTCTCTGCTTCTATAAACCGTTGTAGTAGGAGTGCTCAAAAAACCGGCTCGTGCGGACGAGCTTCAGAGACAGAGCCTGGCAGCGGCGGGACCAACCCAAGGCAGCTCAAAACTAGGGGCGGCTCAGTAGCAGGCCGCCATGCCAACAGTGGCAGACCGACGAGGCTCCAAGTAGGCCAACAGGGCTCTGGCGGGCCGATAACGGAGGCAGGTTAAGTGGCCTCCCGGGTTTCAGCATCATCGCTAGATGCGATATATATATAAGTTGATCCGGAAGACTAATTTCTGCAGCGACGTTCTTATTTGTCCCGGTGTTCAGTTGGTATTTGTGTGAGGTGCAGAGCTTTCCTCTGAAATCCAGCATTATCGGAACCAAGCACATCTTATAGTGCCGCCTGTCTATATCAGCTTCTGTTGCCCTTGATCAGATGCCAGCACATGAATTTTTTAAATAATCAAGTAGAGGATCTTCAATGTTCTCTGTAATCACACCATGAGATTGTAACACATCGTCAGGGGTCTTCTTCATCTTGAGAGATGATACGGCGGCTTAAACGGCGACTCAACGTGGTGGTGGCTCAACCGAGATTGAGTGGAGACGCCGGCTTTAAATGGCAACTTGGCAAAGTGGCGTTGGTAGCCGGCTCAGCACAAGGCGCAAACAGCTTTTGAACAACCAGAATAAAGGAGTAAGGCACAATGGCTGTCGCGGTGATGCCCCAGAAAGGTGACGCGGCAGCTTTGACGGGGATGAGCAGCAGCGATTTTGACACAGAGGCAAACAGCAGGGGCGGTGCTGACGTGGTAAACCAGATGCCAACCCGGCGGGAGTGGCACGGGCGGCTTAGGAGACCGGACCGCGCGGGCGGCACATCCGAGCCAGCAAGCGGGCGGCTCAGGAGATGGGTACACTGGCGCAGATTGTGGAGGATTCCGGGTTATCACTGGCTCCGTTTCCAGGTCGTTGTCAAGGAGGCGAGGCGAATCCCCGCATCTTCCGGATCGGACAAGGCTCACGGGCAGAGGCAAGATCGGCTTCAAGACAAGCGGTGGCCACCAGCGGCGGTGATGTGGAGAAGTGCAAGGGCGGCTCAGTCAAGCGGAGGTGAGGCAGGTCGGCCCTGGCGCCAGTGGCGACTCGGAGGCGGCGGCGGCTCAACGCGGGGAGTCTCTCCGGTGGCGGTGAGGGCGAGGCCACGAAGACAGGGAGCATCGGTGACTTTAGAAACAGCGGCTCGCGGACAGCCACAGCAAGGGCGACGGGTCATGGCAGGTTGAGGCCGGCCCGCGGCGGCTCAATCGGAGGCCGCGCCGAGGTTACGGCAGTAGTAGCTTGGTGCATAGGCCGGTCGATGAAGGTCGGAAGTGACGCTGGCGAGATGAGCTCGGCCACGGCGTGGTGATTTTTAATGGAGACGCGGCAGCTCATATGGCCAGCGATGGTGACTTGATGAAGGCCATGGCAGCTGAAGCGAGGCAAGGCTGTTTGACGGAGGCAGCAGTTTGAGATCACGTAGCGGAGGTGGTGTGACGAGGCCGTATCAAGGCTGAAGTGTGGCGAGGCCAAGGCGACGGGGACCCTGATTTGGAGGGGCGGTTTGGTGATCAGGACGACGGAGGCTGGCAAGGCCGGAACGGAGGACTCTGAGTCCGTGCTCACAATCTCATCCCTCTCTGAGTCATGGTTGGTAAGAACCAACTTTTTTTTCTTCGGAGTTGCTTGCCACAAGTAAAAAATCGATCCAGTATTTGCTTTATCAAAGGATGCCTTGACGTATTTGTTGCTTCACATTGATGTGATTTGCTGACTGATACTTCTGTGGATTAGTACTCCCTTTTGCATGTACGTGTATCCAGCTTGATCCATTGGAGGAAAACAAGGAGCTATGGCGATTTAACCACGGCGCTGGATTACTTCGCGTCAGTTTCGGTGTACCCACCTCGTAACCCGAGTAGGAAAACTGCAAACGGAAAGTTTTAATCTTGGTCTCGACGATTCTTTTGGATGGCAACGACGGCGCGCGCAACCCTAATTTCTCCATCTTCAAACTTGCATCGCGAGATTCTCTATCCCTAAAGAGATCCCTCCAAGAACTCAACACCACCGTGCGCAGGCCCCACGGTGGGCGCCAACTGTCGTGGAATTGTCACGACAGATGTCCTTAGTGTGAAGACTAAGTCGTGAGGCCAACGCATCTATGTGGTAGCTTGAGAGGGATTGAGCGGAATCGAGAGACGCAACACAAGACAAGGGTTTAGACAGCTTCGGGCCTCGGGAAACATCATCCGGTAATAACCCTACATGCTGTTTGTGGCTAGGTCTCATTATGATCATCAGGGAGTCGCCGATAAGCCGACTCTTTGTGTCTAGCCCTAGAGATTATTTTCTATCCCTCTTTGGGGAGCCCTGCCCCTCCTTATATATGTTGAAGGGGCGGGTTACATGTGGAGTCCTAGTAGGATTAGGATTAACCTATTACAAGTGGAGTCCTAGTCTTGCTTACTTTGTAGGAGAATATTCCTTATGCCTTTCCTCTTAAACCGGCCCATCATAAACGTGAGCCGTCCTTCTGGGCCTTGGGCCTAGTTTTCTATCTGACCCGCCGTTAGGGCCATCTGTGAGTCGCCAGGTTCGTGGGTCGTCACTCCGGCGGGTTACCAATGAAAATGCCAAGCCCGGCCGGGTCATACTTCCGGCTGAGTCATACCGCAGGGTATATCCCCGACACAGCTGGTGCAATATCATGCATAATTTCTTTGTATAAGTCGTAAGGTATTGCACTAGCACTAGAACCCATATCACATAAGCCATGATAACAATGATCTCCTATTTTAACAGAAATAACAGGCATGCCTACCACAGGTCTGTTTTTATCTTTAGCACTAGGTTTAGCAATTCTAGCAGTCTCATCAAGGAAATGAATAACATGCCCACTAATATTATCAGACAAGAGATCTTTAACAATAGAAATATTAGGTTCAACTTTAATTTGCTCAGGAGGTGTATAAGTTTTAATATTGCTTTTACGAACCACAGTTGAAGCTTTAGCACGATCTTTTATCCTAACAGAAAAAGGTGGTTTCTCAACATAAGCAGTAGGAACGATAGGATCATTATAAGTGATTGTCTTTTCTTCAACTTTAATAGGTGCAGCTACTTTTACTTCTATGGGAGGATGATATTTAAACCACTTCTCCCTAGGGAGATCAACATGAGTAGCAAAAGATTCACAGAAAGAAGCTACTATCTCAGAGTCAAGTCCATATTTAGTGCTAAATTTACGGAAAACATCGGTATCCATAAAAGATTTAACACAATCAAACTTAGGTGTCATACCTGACTCCTTACCTTTGTCGAGGTCCCAATCATGAGAGTTGTGTTTAATTCTTTCCAATAAATCCCATTTGAATTCAATAGTCTTCGTCATAAAAGAGGCATCACAAGAAGTATCGAGCATGGTGCGATTGTTATCAGAAAGCCGAGCATATAAATCTTGAATAATCATTTCTCTTGAGAGCTCATGATTGGGGCATGAATATAACATTGATTTAAGCCTCCCCAAAGCTTGAGCGATGCTTTCTCCTTCGCGAGGCCAGAAATTATATATATAATTGCGATCACGATGAACAAGATGCATAGGATAAAACTTCTGATGAAATTCCAGTTTCAATCGTTTGTAATTCCATGACCCCGTATCATCACATATCCTATACCATGTCGATGCATCTAATAACATCTCCAGGCACACCTGCAAACTTAAATAATCCACAAACTTCATCCACATATATTAGGTGCTCATCAGGATGCTTTGTTCCATCTCCTGCAAAAGGATTAGCTAGCAGTTTTTCTAACATACCCGAAGGAATTTTGAAGCAGACATTTTCATTTTAAGTAGGTTCAGTAGGTTGAGGAGCAACTCTTTAGTCTACTGGTCGGGGTGAAGATACCCCGAACAATCCACTCAGAGGATTACTTTCCATAGTAACAAGTGATAGTATATTTTAGCACACTATATAAAATTTTCCTTACCAAATTCCACCTACCAAAGGCGCTTCACTCCCTGGAAATGGCACCAGAAAGTGTCTTGATGACCCACAAGTATAGGGGATCTATCGTAGTCCTTTCGATAAGTAAGGGTGTCGAACCCAACGAGGAGCAGAAGGAAATGATAAGCGGTTTTTAGCAAGGTATTCTCTGCAAGCACTGAAATAATAGGTAACAGATAGTTTTGTGATAGGATAATTTGTAACGAGCAACAAGTAACAAAAGTAAATAAAGTGCAGCAAGGTGGCCCAATCCTTTTTGTAGCAAAGGACAAGCTTGGACAAACTCTTATATGATGTAAAGCGCTCCCGAGGACACATGGGAATATCATCAAGCTAGTTTTCATCACGATCATATGATTCGCGTTCGGTACTTTGATAATTTGGTATGTGGGTGGACCGGTGCTTGGGTGCTGTCCTTACTTGGACAAGCATCCCACTTATGATTAACCTCTATTGCAAGCATTCGCAACTACAACAAAAGTATTAAGGTAAACCTAACCATAGCATGAAACATATGGATCCAAATCAGCCCCTTATGAAGCAACACATAAACTAGGGTTTAAGCTTCTATCACTCTAGCAACCCATCATCTACTTATTACTTCACAATGCCTTCCTCTAAGCCCAAATAATGGTGACGTGTTATGTAGTCGACGTTCACATAACACCACTAGAGGAGAGACAACATACATCTCATCAAAATATCAAACGAATACCAAATTCACATGACTACTAATAGCAAGACTTCTCCCATGTCCTTAGGAACAAACGTAACTACTCACGAAGCATATTCATGTTCATAATCAGAGGGGTATTAATATGCATAAAGGATCTGAACATATCATCTTCCACCAAATAAACCAACTAGCATCAACTACAAGGAGTAATTAACAGTACTAGCAACCCACAGGTACCAATCCCGGGCTTAGAGACAAGAATTGGATACAAGAGATGAACTAGGGTTTTGAGAGGAGGTGGTGCTGGTTAAGATGTTGATGGAGATTGCCCTCTCCCGATGAGAGGAGCATTGGTGATGACGATGGCGATGATTTCCCCCTCCCGGAGGGAAGTTTCCCCGGCAGAACAGCTCCACCAGAGCCCTAGATTGGTTCCGCCTTGTGGCGGCGGAGTCTCATCCGGGAAGATGGCTTATGATTTTTTTGCTCATCGAAAGACTCCGTATAGCAGAAGATGGCCATCGGAGAGCCACCAGGGGGGCCACGAGGTAGGGGGGCGCGCCCAGGGGGTAGGGCGCGCCCCCACCCTCGCGGGCAGGGTGTGGCCCCCCTAGTGAACTTCTTGTGCTCAGTATTTTTTATATATTCTGAAATTGACTTCCGTGAACTTTCAGGACTTTTGGAGCTGTGCAGAATAGGTTTCCAATATTTGCTCCTTTTCCAGCCTAGAATCCCAGCTGCCGGCATTCTCCCTATTTATATAAAACTTGTAAAATAAGAGAGAATATGCATAAGTATTGTGACATAATGTGTAATAACAACCCATAATGCAATAAATATCGATATAAAAGCATGATGCAAAATGGACGTGTCAGCGTACGCCACCCAGCCAGGTCTCCTGGACCTGGTCGTCGCACACCCCTCTCGAGATGAGCCTCGGCGAGGGCAAAGGTATAGAGATTATTTGCACATCAAGGGGGACTCCTGAGCATCGCGACTCAGGAGCCTAACTGGTCACGTAGCCCCTCACTCCTTGGTCCGTCCTGATCTCTGGTTGGCCTAATGTTGGTTGAGGTATGCGTGGGGCCGGGCTCTACCGACGTAGAACATCAACCTATCTTTGTGTACTCTCCCTATAAGCTGTTTGCGCGTCAAGGGGGACTCATGAGCATCGCGACTCAGTAACCTAACTGGTCACGTAGCCCCTCACTTCTTGGTCCGTCCTGGTCTCCGGTCGGCCCAACGGCGGTCGAGGTATGCGCGGGGCCGGGCTCTGCCGACGCAGAACACAAAGCAAATAGGAAGAAAATCGCAAAATCTCAAAGAAAATATTACAAGACATATTGTGCTCACAATATCAAATGAAAGTTTTAATGCCTCCACGAGGCCTGATACGTATTGCAGGAATGAAATAGGAAAGCAACCGCAGGTCACTCCTGGACACCACCATCTGCAGGATCGGTGGCATCGCCGGTCGAGGGAGCGAGGACGAAGACGCGAAACTTCTTCAACAGGGCCTCCACCTGACCTTTCACGGCTGCGGCGGCGGCTGCACAATGTTCATCAACTACAGGCTCTAGTAGCTCGTCAAGACGAGCACTTGGGTTGCGAAGGTACAGATGGTTGAAGACACGCATCAGCGCCAGTCGAAGAAAGGACACGAGCCTCCGCCTCAGCCATAGGGCCGATGCCCTCCACGACTTCCTCAAGCGCCTTCACCAAGTGGGGAAGCAACTGAGCAGGGCCATCCTCGTCGGTGGTCAGCGGCTTCTCTAGGCCCTTCTCGTACAGTGACTTCAGCGCCACGCTAGACCTCTTCTCAAGAAGCGAGAAGGCCTCGCAGTCATCGGCCAGGACCTTCGCCTTGGCAGCGAGCTCAGCCTCCCTCGTCTTTGCCTTCTGCTCCAGTTTGTCCAGTCGGCTGCGCTCTGTGGCCTGCGCCTTCGCCAGCTCCCCCAGCTCAGCATCGCGGCCCTTGATGGCGTCCTCGCGAGCCTTCATCTCCTCCTCCTTCGTTACGCGGTCGCGTGCTTCTTCTGCGCACTCGTCGCGCAGCCTCTTCAGCTTGCCCTCTAGCTCTCGGCAGCGGTCGCGGGCGGCCTCGGCGTCCTTAAGCGCCGCCTCGCGGTTGGCCGCAGCTCTGGCAGCGGCCTGCTTCTCCTTCTCGGAGGCCGCTGCGGCCTGGCTCAGCGACGCTTGAATGGCCGAGTCGGAGTGAAGCCAGCCTGAGGCCAGCTCCAGGCGCCCGGCCACTAGGTACGGGTCCGCGCCCAGGAGGTCTTCCCGCAGCTTGGCCATCCCCGAGAAGACACGCTCAAAGGCTGCAGAGGGGGCAGAAGAATTCGGGGCCAGAGGAGCAGTAGGAGTAGGAGGCGACGTCGTTACCAAAGCCTGGAAGATCGAGGGCTCTGGAGCCCTTGGGACCTCGTCAGCAGAGACAGGTGCCGGTACTTCCGGAGCCAGTGGGGCCACGGGGGCTGGTTCATACTACCGATGCTCCTCTTGGCCTCGCGGGGGGCGACCGGACTGGGGAGATGCAGGTGTCGTCGCCTCTCATCTCCATAGAGGGAGGCATGGTCGTGGCATCCCCCTTCCTCTTCTTTGATGAAGACTCCAGCCTGATCGACCAGGTGGGTGTCAGAAAACATCAAGTATAAGCAGAAACAAGACGAAGCTCAAATCACTTACTGATCCACCGCGACATAGTCCACCCTCCGCTTGGTGAGCCTAAAACCCGAAAGCGTCGGGGCCTAAGGAGTGGGCACACGGGCTTCGGGGGCAGAAGACAACGCAGCAGAAGTACCGGAGCTGGCCCCAAGCGGTGCCACGTCGGAGGCAGCGTCTCAAGAGACCAGCGACGATCTACCACTTGTCAGGATGAGGGGTAGCTCCCTCACCTCCTGAAGGGCGACGACCTCGGCATCGTCTTGTAGGGCGCGGAGGATATCGGCCTTGCTCAAGGGGGAGTTCTCCCCCATTCCCTCGGGGATCTCCTCCGAGCCCTCCTCCTCCTCTTCCTCCTCGCGGGACTCGTCAGAAGACACCTCCACTGGCTTCAGCGTCGCGGAGGCCCCAGCGAGCACCGGCGGCAGCAGCCCGCGCGTGTCAAAGGTCGGCCTGGAAGCAATGAGTTGCTCCGAGTCCTTGCGATGGAACAAAGGAAGAAAGGCGCTCGGCGGGTAATCTTGGTTGTTCCCAACCAAGAGACGCAGAATTGCAGTTAGCTCGTCATTAGGCAGGGCCACCAGGCTCAGACGAGCCTTGTCTTCTTCACCTCCAAGCTTCCACAAGGGGCGCGTGCACGCCTGGAGTGGAGCAACGCGCAACGTCAAGAATTCCCTCAGGAGCATGACCCCAGTCACCTTGGCCGCCTTCGCGTTGCCCAGCCTCAAATCAGTCTTCATCTGCTCTAGCACCGACGACGCCTGCTCGTCAGTGAGCTCAACACGAGACCACCCCTTGTTAGACTAGGGCGCCTCCGTCGGCAGTCCCAAGCGTGGATGGGTGCACTTGGCACTCATCATGACCCATTTGGCCCTGATGTTGTCAACCCTCTTCCCGGTGTTCGAGATCGAGTTGGCCTGGCCAACCGCGATGAAGTTGGCACAACCGGAGATATGGCCACCGGTGACGCGGAGGAAGAAGAAGTGGCGCAGCAGTGCCACGGATGGCATCACGCCCAGGTATGCCTCGCAATAGTAGGCGAAGATAGACAAGAGAAGAACGGAGTTGGGATGGAGATGCAGCGCCTGCAACCCGAAGTGGTCGAGGACCTCGAAAAAGAAATCAGAAAAGGGGGGAACCAACCCGGCGCTGATGCTGCTTGTGAAGAAATGGAAGAAGGTGCTTCCCTCAGGCTCTGGCTCATCGGAGGCAAGCTAGAGCTCCGTCTTCCCCCTCTCATTGCTTGCCCCCACCGTCAGCAAGCGCATGGCGGCAAGGTTCTTCTATGTGACATTGGGCGCATCGAGGGCTGGCTCAAACCAGGCCGGTGCCAAGGAGGACTTGACTTGTGCGGCGCCATTGGTCGCAGACGCGGTGCGAAGTCGAAGTGGGTCTGGAAGTTCGGGCAGCAAGAAGTGAGAAAGGGGATCTGAAGCAAGGCGAGCAAGAAGCAATGAAGGCAAGCGCTGTCCACGCCAGCCTTTTTGTCAAGTCGGGCAGTTGCCGAGGCAGCGTGGGGAAGTGGAGACGCCCACGTCCAATAAACCGCCACGCGTCAACCGAGGCCGCATGCTTTGGGGGCCCGCGGCGCTCCGCGCTTGACCCTTTGGCTTCGCCTCGAAGCCAAGCCTGAGCGCGCCTTGGGCCTGGAGGCTACTGTCGGCGTCCTGGGAACGAGGGTCCCCAGACTTGCCTACCCGTGGGCCATGGCGTGGCTAGGCTGGTAGGTCTATACAGCCCATCTTCATCAACAAGGCATTCAAGACCCACGCGAGGGGCCAAGCCTCGTGAGGAGGACGAAGCAAGACCTCCTCAGGAGCGCCCTCGCCAGGCAGGCTTGCGAGGGGCAGAGAGATCAAGGCAAGGCAAACCTCACGAGGTCCTTGTGACGTGAGCCATGACGATCGAGACCAGGCGGGCGCCAGCGCGCAGTGTCCTCGTTTCCTCTTTGGTTCCAAGGGGGCGAGCGCAGGAGCAGAGTACCGAGGCATCAGGCAAAGGTTTCCATATTGGTGCAACGAGACCAAGACTAGAAGGACGTCAAGATGGAGGTCACCATGGAGCCCAAGACGGCGTCACCACCAGAGCCTTTGGCAGGCGAAGACCACCTTTGTCAAGATAGCTTGTACTAGTTGTCTCCCTTCAAATTTGGCATTTATGGGATCCCTTCCTACTCAATATTTGGGGAGAGGACCGGGGCCTCTATAAATAGGACTAGCCACCACCAAGGGAGGCAACAGATTCAGACCAAGATCATCCCGAACCACACAAGCTCACCACGCACAAGAACACCTCTCCTCAGGAGGCTGTTCTTCGCCCTGTAACTGTTCTTCATGAACCCAAGAGGCAATCCACCACACCACACTGGAGTAGGGTATTACACCACAACGGTGGCCCGAGCCAGTATAAATCTTGTGTCTTTCTGTGTTGTGAGTTCGTTGAGTTCATTTGCGAGATCTTAAAGAGCCAGGGCGTGGATCGATAGGGAGGAAACCTTCGCGCGCACCCCAGTGTTCGAACCTCAGGGGTTTGCCGGAACCCGTGATCCGACACTCACTACCAAAGATCATCTCACGAAGAATGTGCTTGGATGCTTAAGAAAGGGGGTAAGCACTCGTAGACAATTAGCAAACTATTGTGAACATCACGCATTTGTTTCTTGTGTTGAACCCCAAAAGGTCAATGAGGTGCTCGAGGATCCGGATTGGCTTAATGCCATGCATGAAGAACTCAACAATTTCAAGCACAACAAGGTGTGGAGAGTGCCAAGGCCAAAGGGGAACCATAATGTCATTGGAACCAAGTGGATATTCAAGAACAAGCAAGATGCTCATGGGATTATTGTCAGTGTCAAAACTGGCGGATCTCGGGTAGGGGGTCCCGAACTGTGCGTCTGAGGTTGATGGTAACAGGAGACAATGGACGCGAAGTTTTACCCAGGTTCGGTCCCTCTTGATGGAGGTAATACCCTACGTCCTTCTTGATTAATATTGATGAGTATGGGGGTTACAAGAGTTGATCTACCACGAGATCGTAATGGGTAAAACCCTAGAAGTCTATCCTATCTAATTATGATTGCCTCTATGGACTAAACCCTCCAGTTTATATAGACACCGGAGGGGACTAGGGTTGTACAACGTCGGTTACATAGAAAGGAAATAGTACATCCGGCCGCCTAGCTTGCCTTCCACGCAAAGGAGAGTCCAATCCGGACACGGGAGAAAGTATTCTATCTTGTATCTTCATGGCCCAATAGTCCAGCCCACGTCACATAGGCCAGACACCCGAGGACCCCTTAATCCAGGACTCCCTCAGTAGCCCCTGAACCAGGCTTCAATGATGTAACGCCCCGAGAAGGTTGCGCCAGGTGTCTTCTAGTTATTTGCTGTTGTTGCCTTGTCATTTGTTTGCGTGTCATGCATTTCATATCATGTCATCATGCGCATCGCATTGGCATACGTGTTTGTCTCATGCATCCGAGCATTTTCCCCGTTGTCCGTTTCGCGATCCGACACTCCTACATCCTCCGGCGCCCTCTTTTGTCTCTTTTCGTGAGCAGGTGTTAAACTTTCTCAGAATGGACCGAGATTTGCCAAGCGGCCTTGGTACACCACCGGTAGACCGCCTGTCAAGTTTCGTGCCATTTGTAGTCCGTTTGATACTCCAACGGTTAACCGGGGAACCATAAAGGCCTCGTGTGTGTTGTAGCCCAACACCCCTCCAAAGTGGCCCAATAACCCATCCAAAACCCAGCCATCCTCTCGGTCGTTCGATCACAATCGCATGGCCGAAAACGGCACTTCATTTGGACTCTCCTAGCTCCCTCTACCTATATATTTGTGTCTCCCTCCGAATTTTCACGGATGAACCCTAGCCCTTCTCCATCGTGCTACCGGACATGTCCACCCTCGCCGGACATGTCCAGCCGGCCACGTCGCCCGACCAATGGCGGAGCGCCACATCAGCGCCGTCGCTTCCCTCCTCCAATCCAGCAGCGCCACCTCATCGCGCCACTCTCTCCTCCCATCGTGGGCCCGTGGAACCCAGATCCGGTCCGCCGGGCCCATTCCGCCAGCGCCGCCGCCCGTGGGCGCGCGTACGCACCCGCAGCCCCGCTGCCCGGCCGCCGGACCTTCGCCGCTCCGCCCGCCGGCGTCCCGGGCCTCACCGCCGCTGACCGCAACGTCCACCGCCGCCGGATCCCGGTGCCCACGCTCCACGTCGCTACACCCCGCCGTCCGCCGACCTCGCCTTCGACCCGCATTTCCCCGCCGCCGTCCTTCTCCCCGTCGACCCCGCCGGACCTCCTCCCGGTGCCACCGCCCTTGCCCCGATCCAGGCGGGATCGGGAGGACGACGCCGTCTGCGTTGACCGCACCAGCGCCTCGCATGGGCCCATGGCCTAGCTCCGTCCTCGTCCGGCCTATCTTCTCCGGCCTAGTTCGCCTCCTCTTCGAGTGGGCCAAGCCCAGGGTGAGCAAGCCCGCTATCCCTCGCCTGTGCACGTCTTAGTTATCTAGCGCTCATGTTTTTTTGGAAAACTTCTAAGTCCCTAAGTCTGTGACATTTTGTGCCCCTGTTCATTGCATCATAACTCTGTGCGTGTAGCTCCGTTTTGAGCGTGCCATATATCAAAATGTTCACCAGGATGTGCTATTCATTTTGTTCCATTGTGCCATGCTTGTTTGTGTCCATCTTGGTGCCCAAATGGTTGATGCAAGAGTGCTATAAAATGTTAGGTGCTGAATCTTAGCAGATTATGAGCATTTGTCATTTTTGCCATGATTATTGTGTGCTGCATATGAACTTGAGCCCTACATGTATTTTGGGCTATGCCATGCCATCTTTACAGGGGGGTATGCCATGCATTTTTGTGATCAATTTGGTGACTAGCACATGCATGCAAAGTAGCTCTCGTAATATTGCTATTTTCAAGGACTTAGAATTTCACTAAGTCTTTGCTCTGCTGTTATTTTTATGCCATGTATTCGTGTTGCTACAGAGAGATCCATGCTTCTTTTGAGTATGTTCAGTAAGGATGATTTTGACATATGGTTGTGCTCTATCTATCCATGTCCCTGTTTGCATTTATGGAGTACCCTAGCATGACTCAATCTTGCTCTACTTTTGCTATAAAATGTTCCTGGCAGATTGTTTACATGTTAATCAATTTTGCCAAGGTTGTTGTAGTTGATCCATGCATGCTATGAGGTTGTTCTTGCCATGGTTAACTTCTTGATCATGTCTTCTTGCTGATGCTATGCTTAGCTTTTCATGCAATGCCTTGTGTTGAGTGTATCAAGCTCACAAACATGCCTTCATAATTCTGTTGATGCCATGTCCAGTTTTTCTGCAAAGTCTGAATCTGTTAATGAAACTTGCTATGTTTACATGGGTGCCATCATATCTTCTGATCCTTTTTGGCTTATGGTCAGTAAGGGACTTTTGTTATATGCTTTGAGTAGATTCATGCCATGCCTTGTGTTGCTATGTTTTGTTCCTGTAGCATGTTATTTGTTTGCTCTAAACATTGCTTCCTGATGTTAATTCCTGGCATGTTATTTTCACTAAGTCTGTGATGCTGATATCTTTTGCACTTTTGCCATGCTTGTTTGAACCTGCTCTTGTGTGATTTAGCCGTAGCTCAGTGTTCATCTTTTGTCAAGCATCTTGAGTAAATCACTGATATGTGCTTTGTTTCTACATTGGAGTGCAGTAGCTTAGTTTCTTGTTGCATTCTAGATGACATCGTGCTGTTAATCGCAGAATTGTGCCATTATTGTTTTGCTTGCCATTTGCAAACCTTGCATCCGATTCCGGTGATCTTTATATCGATTTCAACTGAAATCAACTCATCTTTCCAAAGGCACACTTGGTTTGCCAAGTTGATGCCTTGATCAATATTTTCCTTCCGGAGCATGCATATGCATTGCATATCACATCCCGCATGTCATGCCATGTTTTGCATCATGTTGCTTGCGCATTGCACCATGGTTGATTGTTGTTTCCTTTGCTGGTGTTCTTGCTTTGGGTAGAGCTGGGAGATGATTACGTGATCGAGGAACCCGTTGAGTATGCTTTTGAGGATCAAGCTTTCGTCAACTCGGAGAACTTTGCAGGCAAGATGACCATACCCTCGAAATCACTTCTATCTTTGCTTGCTAGTTGCTCGCTCTTTTTCTATGCCGCGATACCTACCACTTGCTCTATCATGCCTCCCATATTGCCATGTCAGCCTCTAACCCACCTTGTCCCAGCAAACCGTTGTTTGGCTATGTTACCGCTTTGCTCAGGCCCTCTTATAGCGTTGCTAGTTGCAGGTGAAGATGGAGTTTGTTCCATGTTTGGAACATGGATATGGTGGGATATCACAATATCTCTTATTTAATTAATGCACGTATATAGTTGGTAAAGGGTGGAAGGCTCGGCCTTATGCCTAGTGTTTTGTTCCACTCTTGCCGCCCTAGTTTCCGTCATACCGGTGTTATGTTCCTTGATTTTGTGTTCCTTACGCAGTTGGGTTATAATGGGAACCCCTTGACAGTTCACTTTGAATAAAACTCCTCCAGCAAGGCCCAACCTTGGTTTTACATTTTCACTAACAACCTACCACCTTCCCTTGGGTTCTGCAGACTCAAGGGTCATCTTTATTTTAAACCCCGGTCCAGTGCTTCTCTAGGTGTTGGTCCAACCTGAGCGATGGCCGGCGCCCCCTGGGCAACCAGGGTCTATGCCAACCCGACGTATGGCTCATCCGGTGTGCCCTGAGAACGAGATATGTGCAGCTCCTATTGGGATTTGTCAGCACATTCGGGTAGCTTTGCTGGTCTGGTTTTACCATTGTCGAAATGTCTTGTAACCAGGATTCCAAGTCTGATCGGGTCGTTCTAGGAGAAGGAATATCCTTCGTTGACCGTGAGAGTTTGTGATGGGCTAAGTTGGGACACCCCTATAGGGTTTTGAACTTTCGAAAGCCGTGCCCGCGGTTATGGACATATGGGAATTTGTTAATATCCGGTTGTAGTGAACTTGACACTTAACTTAATTAAAATGCATCAACCGCGTGTGTAGCCGTGATGGTGTCTTTCCGGCGGAGTCCGGGAAGTGAACACGGTTCTTGTGTTATGCTTGAGCGCAAGTAGTTTCAGGATCACTTCTTGATCACTTCTAGTTCACGACCGTGCTTTGCTTTCTCTTCTCGCTCTCATTTGCGTAAGTTAGCCACCATATATGCTAGTGCTTGCTGCAGCTCCACCTCACTACCTTTTCTGATCCATAAGCTTAAATAGTCTTGATCGCAAGGGTGTGAGATTGCTGAGTCCCCATGACTCACAGATTATTTCCAAAACTAGTTGCAGGTGCCGATGATACCAGTGCAGGTGACGCAACCCAGCTCAAGTGGGAGCTCGATGAAGATCGTGTTCGTTGTGTTGTTTCGTTGCCAGTTGATCAGTAGTGGAGCCCAGTTGGGGCGATCGAGGATCTAGCATTAGGGGTTGTCTTTCTTTATTTGGTTCAGTAGTCGGACCTTGATTGTATTCTGGATGATGTAATGCTATATTTATGTATTGTGTGAAGTGGCGATTGTAAGCCAACTCTTTATACATTTCTTATTCAGTACATGGGATGTGTAAAGATTACCCCTCTTGCGACATGCCTACTATGCGGTTATGCCTCTAAGTCGTGCTCCGACACGTGGGAGATATAGCCGCATCGTGGGTGTTACAAATGACGAGGTGTCCGGCGCGTAGATTATCTTCGGCATTGCAAGGCAGGTTCCTCCTCTGATCACTTCAAAGTATCTGACTTAAAGAGTTGTATTCGGCCCTCCATTTAATGTCGCATCCATCGGCTTCTGTGCCTCCACACCTTCTGCTCCATGCGTCGAGCAAATACGAGAGGTCGGGGTATTTTTGCATAACCCCCCTCTGGCCACATAAGAAAGGCCTCTATTTAAAAGGGTTGGATCTCAGATCCATTGTAACGCCCCGAGACCGATGCGCTAGGTGTCTTCCAGTTATGCACGTTGTTGCCATGTCTTTTGCTTGCGTGTTGCATCTTGCCATGTCATCATCCGCATTGCATCATCATGTTTTCGGAACTTGCATCCGCCTGGGTCTCCTTGTTCCTTCTGTTGTCCGTTCTGAGCCCAGACACACTTGCACGCACCTGCGGCATGTCCGAAATAGTATTTTATAAGTGGCCGGAAAATGTTCTCGGAATGGGTTGAAAGTTCGCATGCAGTGTTGTTATGTTGTTAGTAGGTCGTCTGCCAAGTTTCATCGCATTCCGAGTTCGTTTGATGCCCCAACGGATAATTATAGCTGCAATATAGTCGGTCTAACGTCGGACATTTTCGGTCTCTGGAAACAGTTGCCGGGCCGCACTCATTCCCTCTCATCTCAGCCCAAACCTTCTCTTCACAACCCACCAAAACCCCCTCTGACCGAAGCCATCGGATCGCGATCGGAGGGTTCGAAAACCCCTCTAAACCCCCTAACCCTAGCACCTACCCTATATATACATCTCCCCTTCCAAATCTGGCAGCCTAGTATTCCCCTACCTTCTAGCCTCCCACCTCCTCCTCAATTTCCGTGCGCCTCCACCTCAGATCTGCCACTTGGCGCCACCCAACTCGCCAGCCGCTGCTGGCCACGCATTCTCCACCTCTCCCGTAGCGCCATGCCGCCTCCCAGTGCCCCACTTCTCCACGGCCCGCCTGGCCCATCCGCGGCCCGCCCCGGGCCGATCTGGGCCCGAGGCGCCCGCACAACGCCGCCATCTCGCTCTGGATCAGGAGGAGCCCAATCCCGCAGCTGCCTCCCCTCGCCGGACTTGCGCCGCCGCCGACCACCAGGTTGTCGCCTCTGCCGGACCCCGGGCCCCACCGCTCTCTCTCTCTCTCTCTATCTATCTATCTATCTATCTCTCTTCCTTCCTCTCCCTCACGACCTCTATTTTCCTCTGGTCCAGCACCACCGTCCCAAGGGAAGCCGCCATGGATGAGCTCCACTTCGCCGGTTTTCCGCATCCTCGAGCGCCACCGACCACCTCCGTCACCAGATCTAGGATCCCCCTCGCTGGATCCGTCCAATCCCGTCGGTCCCATGTCTCCTCGCCGTCGGGCGCCCTGCATCCGCCGTCCTGCATCGCGCCGCCGCCGTTGACCATGTCTCCTGCGTCGTCTGTTGCGTGCGAGGACGACGAGCAGGAGCTGTGGCCCAGATCCGCAAGGCCCATTCAGCCAACCCAGCGGCCTGCCTCCTCCTCCATCGTACCGAGCCGGCCCAAGTGTTGTGGTGAGCAGCCCTGCTTGATCAAGACTTTGGACCGCGTGGTGTTTTTTTCCTATCTAGTAGATTTCTCTTTTATCCATAGGAACGTTAGTTTTGCAGAAAACCCCTTTACTTCATGCATTTAATAACTCACCAACCATGCACCGGTTTAAAATGATCTCTATATGTAATATGCTTAGAATTTTGTGTAGGTTCATAATATGCCACTTTCATCTATGTTTAAAACGTTTAAAATGTTGCTTGTTTAAATTTGCTCAAATAATATGCTAAAATGATTTATTTCATAACTTAATAACCCTAGCTCCAAATTTAATAAAATTTATATGTAAATGGGGTAGAAAATGCCTAGTTTAACATGGTGGCTTTACTTTGCATGTTTAACAACTCTAAAATATGGTGTAGGTAAGAACAGTACCAAACCTAAAAATATGCACATGAGGAGTTTCCGGACTTGTTGTTTGTTGTTCCAGCCCCATTTAAATTTTCCTAGATATGTAGTTTTCATTATGCTTCACCACTTGCCATGTTTAACAACATTTAATATTGTTGGGCACATAAACGAGAGTGAACTAAATACGTCATGTGGTGTTTCATCAATATGCAATTCGTTGCATATTGAGCTCAACTTAACTTGTAGTTTTGCTTGTGCACTTTGCCATGCCATCCCTCATTAAACCGGTCATGCATCATACATGGTTGTGCATCATGCCATGTTTATGTGATGGTTGTTTACTATGTTATTTGCTTCTTTCCGGTGTTGCTTCTTCGGGTTTGTTCCGATAACGTCACGTTTGTGAGGATTCGTTCGACTTCGTCCATTTGTCTTCTTCATGGACTCGTTCTTATTCCTTGCGGGATCTCAGGCAAGATGACCATACCCTCGAAATCACTTCTATCTTTTCTTGCTAGTTGTTCGCTCTATTGCTATTCTGCGCTACCTACCACTTTCTTATCATGCCTCCCATATTTCCATGTCAAGCGTCTAACCCACCTTTCCCAACAAACCATTGTTTGGCTATGTTACCGCTTTGCTCAACACCTCTTATAGCGCTGCTAGTTGTAGGTGAAGATGAACTTTGTTCCTTGTTGGAACATGGATATGTTGGGATATCACAATATATCTTATTTAATAAATGCATCCATATACTTGGTAAAGGGTGGAAGGCTCGGCCTTATGCCTGGTGTTTTGTTCCACTCTTACCTCCCTAGTTTCCATCATACCGGTGTTATGTTCCTTGATTTTGCGTTTCTTACGCGGTTGGGTGTTATTGGAACCCCTTGACAGTTCGCTTTGAATAAAACTCCTCCAGCAAGGCCCAACCTTGGTTTTACTTTTGCCTAACAACTTATACCTTTCGCTTTGGTGTAATTAACCCGAGGGTCATCTTTATTTTAACCCCTCCGGGCCAGTGCTTCTCTAAGTGTTGGTCCGAACCAGAGCCACTTGCGGCGCCACCTCGGGGAAACTTGAGGGCGGGTTTTAGCTGTACGTATTGTTCATCCGGTGTTGCCCTGAGAACGAGATATGTGAAGCTCCTATCAGGATGTCGGTGCATCGAGCGGTCTTGCTAGTCTTGTTTTACCATTGTCGAGATGTCTTGTAACCGGGATTCCGAGTCTGATCGGGTCTTCCTGGGAGAAGGAATATCCTTCGTTGACCGTGAGAGCTTGTGATGGGCTAAGTTGGGATACCCCTGCAGGGTATAAACTTTCGAGAGTCGTGCCCGCAGTTATGTGGCAGATGGGAATTTGTTAACGTCCGGTTGTAGTGAACTTGACACTTGACGTAATTAAAATGCATCAACCGCGTATGTAGCCGTGATGGTCTCTTTCCGGCGAAGTCCGGGAAGTGACCACGGTTCTTGTGTTATGCTTGAACGTAAGTAGTTTTAGGATCACTTCTTGATCACTTCTAGTTCATGACCGTTGCGTTGCTTCTCTTCTCACTCTTATTTGCGTATGTTAGCCACCATATATGCTTAGTGCTTGCTGCAGCTCCACCTCATTATCTATCCTACCCAAAAGCTTACATAGTCTTGATCTCGCGGGTGTGAGATTGATGAGTCCTCGTGACTCACAGATACTTCCAAACAGTTGCAGGTGCCGATGATACCAGTGCAGGTGACGCAACTAAGCTCAAGTGGGAGCTCGATGAAGATCTTGATCGTTGTTTTGTGTCTTTTCCGGTTGATCAGTACTGGTGCCCAGTTGGGACTATCGAGGATCTGCATTTGGGGTTGTCTTCTTTTATTTTGGTTCCGTAGTCGGACCTTGATTGTATTTTGGATGATGTATGGATTTTTCATGTATTGTGTGAAGTGGTGATTGTAAGCCAACTCTTTATCCCTTTCTTATTCAGTACATGGGATGTGTGAAGATTACCCCTCTTGCGACAAGCCTACCATGCGGCTATGCCTCTAAGTCATGCCCCGACACGTGGGAGATATAGCCGCGTTGTGGGTGTTACAAGTTGGTAATCAGAGCCATCCCCGACTTAGGAGCCCCCTGCTTGATTGAATCGCTGGCGTTGTTGAGTCTCGAATAAAATGTTTTGAGTCTTAGGATTATATATATATCAGAGCATATGATTCCTTTTACTCCTCAGTCCCTTTGTTGCTCTGGCGAGGCCTCCTAACATAGAAGTTTTGACTCTTCTCTCCTCAAATTTCACGAAAAAAATTAGGATCACGCGGGTATCTTGGAATCATTCCGATGGTTTTGTGACAAGAACATTGTTCTTGGTGCCTCCTGACACTTAGGGGTTGTGGCAGTGTCCCGGGGATTTGAGTTCCGAGGTGTTGTCGTCACAATTTTATTGTTGCAGTTCTGGAATACCTGAGTTCGCCGACATCGAAAATCTCTTTTATGCAGTAGTTGGTGAGATAACCTCGACACCACCCAGTACTGGGGCGGGAGTTCGGAAGTATTGCCATAACTCGTATAACGGATGCTTTTCGAAGGTTGAGGTAAATGATTTCTAAAGGTTTCTTGGTTATGTGTTGAAGGATGGATACAGCTCGATGTAGGTATTGTTAGTTTGGGTGAGATATTATGCTTCCCCTGTATCCCCAACACCTGATTGCATAACCAGAAAGTTTTGGGAGTTTACAAGTGGGAATTCAAGTATCACATAGGAATTCTTTCCAACAGACACATGATACGATATGGGATCTATCATATGTTTGTTTCCGTCTTATTTTGCAAGTCAATCCTTTGTTTTTGTTTTGATTGTGGTATTTGAGTTGCTTCGAAGTCAAGTTTTGATTCCATACCTTTCCAAAGCGGTGTTCTCATACTCCTATGTGAATACCAATCCTTCATGATAATCGAGATTGTCATGTCAATCCTTTTCAACCGACGTGTTTCTCTTCAAGTGGATCTGATCATTTCAACATCCGCAAGATCACCTCTCGGTTTTTCTCAATGTTCTTCGTTTCATCCGTTCCCAAGTTCCCTTTGTTTCTCCCGCCCTCCCAACCCTTTTTCTTCTTGGACTCAGATTGCCTAATCAAGTATTCTTTTATGGCGGTGAAGTTTCTTCATTATTTTCCTTCAATGTTCTTATCCGGTGATTCTCAGGAAGATACTAAGGAAGCTTCGAGTTCACAATTCTTCATTCTTTTCTTCTCCGGTGGATTCAATTCAAGCTTTGTTGATCATATCCTTTTCCTCGTATCAAATGCTTTCTCATGCCGGTGCACCTCTTAATCATCCATTTCTCACTATTCAATTGTTCCGGAGTACTGAAGATATCTCAGAAGATTCGTGTTTTCATTCCTAATCCGTTCAAGATATCTCGAGCTTGTTATCTCATTCAAGCCATTTAATTCAACCGGTGCAATCTCTCTTCAAATCATTTCAACTGTGTTTCTCTTGAGTGGGCCCTAACCCACAGGTCTTTTCCCAGGATCTTACCTGACTATTCTTTTCCGGAGTTATTATCAAATTCATTTCAAAGTTTGACGTAAGAATGAATTATCATCAGTCATATGTCTTTCTCTAATATCTCTCAAATTCTTTTCATCATTGGCTCAACATCTTCGGTTTCGATTCTCCCGGAGTGTCTAAACTATTCTAGGTGGTGTTTCTCGTTGTCATTCTCGAATTTTGAAGACCGAAGAAGATTTTCTCTTAAATCTTGCTCCATTCTCTCGAAGATTCATGGTTCTAGCTTGATGCCATCCTCTCATAATTGATTTCGATTGTGAGAACTCTTTTCAACCATCCGGAGCAATTCAAGAGTCTTTTCAGTTTGATTCTCCGAAGGTCATCATTTCGAGTTATTCATTCTCAGCTTTCAGCTCTCATTCTCTAAATCTTACCGGTGCATCGCTCAAGTATTCTCAAATCAGCTCGTGATCTCTTCGTTCTCATGTATCTAAATCCCCTCAAGTATCTTCTTTCATTTTCCAATTTCTTCCTGGTGATTTTCCCCTTTTGCTACGTACATTTTCAATTCACACCGGTGGTTCATTGAAGACCTTCCCAAGTTTGCTCAATATCTCTCTTAATCCTTCAAGAAAAATAAGTGACATGCCAATTCCGTTGCTTGTCATCAATTTAAGTTGATGAACGGTAAGCATGATATAATTCTTATTCTTGTTTTCCTTGAGATGATTTAATTCTTTTCTTCTGGAGTTCGTTCATGATATCTAATTCTCGGTTTCAATTATTTCATCTTTTCTTTTCCTGGAGTTCCAAGCTCTCATCATCACGAAGATCCATCTAATCATTGCAAGGCTTCAACCTTCTTCTTTTCATCCTTCATTTCCTTTTATCATTACCGGAGTTCTTCATGGAGGCTCTACATGGTGGTTCATCAAGGTTTTAATTCCTTTCTCGAAGTGTTCATTGAGATTCTTTTTAGAGGAGCTCAAGTTTTCTTCATCTTGCATTCCAAAGTGCAATTCGTTCTACCTTGTCTTTTGAGGTGGTGTTACGTCATTTTGACAATTGCTTGGTGTTTCATGATTCACAAGTTGTCCGGAATGACATATTGTAAACCCATCATTTTCAATTCATTCATGAGATCCTCTGCAACCCATCAATCTCTTCATTGGAATTATCTTGGGTTATATTTCACCTAAGGCTTTCCCTAAGGATTGTTGCTAATTATGGTGCTTATAAATGACCCAAGTTCTTAATTTATCCTCCCGGTGAAATAAGCCTCTCGTCTTCTTGTTGATATCAATCCAATCTTTTGTTTCCGTAGTGGCAGAATTTCACCTCAATTTTGAGAAGTTTTCCATAAGCCCACTACAAGTTTATTCGTTTTGTTTTTGGTTTTCCAACAACTCCGTTTTAACCTTATTGGAAGGGTCCTTTCCAAACTCATTTGTGGTAGAAGTTGCCATTTTCTTCTCCGTTCTCTTGTTTCGACGATCTACCTTCTATTCCTTCATCCAGAGGCATTGTGATGTTGCTCTCTTCACTCATCATCTCAAAGTATGAGGACCGTGTTCTTTTCATGCTTATCCATTTAACCGGAGTGTCGTGTCCTTCATTCAAGTTCTCTCATCTTATCAAATTTTGCCTCCCTTCTCAACCGGAGTGCCGTCTGAAATCTTTCTTACCCCTTGTGCCATTCTTTCAATAGTTTTGGAGGCAGTGTGTTGTTGATCTCATCAAGTATCCTCTCATCTTGTCAAGTTCATGTTGAATTCCTTCCATTTACAGTTGGAAGGTTGTCCAAATTATATCATTCTTATTCCTTCTCTATCTTGTTTTAACTGGAGTGTTGTGTCTATCATTCCTCTTCTAACTGGAGTCTCATCCAAGGGCCTTCTTTTGCCAAGTTCATATTCTATGCCTTCCATTCCCAACCGGAGTGTTGTCGTAATTGATCTTTATCATTCCTTGTTCCTCTTTTCAAACGGAGTGTTTTCAACTCTGTTCTTTTTCGTTGTATTCTTTCTTTCAATTGTTTAACCTCTCAAGGTTCTTTGGTTTCACTCATTCGTCAAAGAAGCAACTTAGTTTTACCTCTTCTCTTCCTCTTTCGTTTCTCTCCGGTGCCATCCTAGATCTCGGGACGAGATCCTCTTGTAGTGGTGGAGTGTTGTAACGCCCCGAGACCGTTGTGCCAGGTGTCTTCTAGTTATGCACGTTGTTGCCATGTCTTTCGCTTGCGTGTTGCATCTTGCCATGTCATCATCCGCATTGCATCATCATGTTTTCGAAACTTGCATCCGCCCGGGTCTCCCCGTTCCTTCCGTTGTCCATTCTGAGCCTAGACACACTTGTACGCGCCCGCGGCATGTCTAAAATAGTATTTTATAACTGGCCGGAAAATGTTCTTGGAATGGGAAAGTTGGCATGCAGTGTTGTTATGTTGTTAGTAGGTGGTCTGCCAAGTTTCATCGCATTCGGAGTTCGTTCGATGCCCCAACGGATAATTATAGCGGCAATATAGCCGGTCGGACGTTTTCGTTCTTCGGAAACAGTTGCCGGACCACACTCATTCCCTCTCATCTCAGCCCAAACCTTCTCTTCACAGCCCACCAAACCCCCCTCCGACCGGAGCCATCAGATCGCGATTGGAGGGTCCGAAAACCCCTCTAAACCCCCTAACCCTAGCACCTACCCTATATATACATCTCCCTTCCAAATCTGGCAGCCTAGTCTTCCCCTACCTTCTAGCCTCCCACCTCCTCCTCAATTTCCGTGCGCCTCCACCTCAGATCTGCCACTTGGCGCCGGCCAACTGGCCAGCCACCGCCGGCCAGGCGTTCTCCACCTCTCGCGTAGCGCCACGCCGCCTCCCCAGTGCCCCACTTCGCCGTGGCCCGCCCCGGGCTGATCTTGGCCCGAGGCGCCCGCGCAGCGCCGCTGTCTCGCTCTGGATCGGGAGGAGCTCGATCCCGCAGCTGCCTCCGCCCCGAGTGCCTCCCCTCGCCGGACTTGCACCGCCGGTGACCACCAATTTGTCACCTCCGCTAGACCGCAGGTCTCACCGCTATCTCTCTCTCTCTCTTCCTTCCTCTTTCCTTCCTCTCCCTCACGGCCTCTCTTTTCCTCCGGTCCAGCACAGCCGTCCCAAGGGAAGCCGCCATGGACGAGCTCCACTTTGTCGGTTTTCCGCATCCTCGAGCGCCGCCGGCCACCTCCGTCACCGGATCTAGGATCCCCCTTGCCGGATCCGTCCAATCCCATCAGTCCCATGTCTCCTCACCGTCATGCGCCCTGCCTCCGTCGTCCTGCATCGCGTCGCCGCCGTTGACCCTATCTCCTGCATCCTCTGTTGCGTGTGAGGACGACGAGCAGGATCTGTGGCCCAGATCCGCAAGGCTCATTCGGCCCACCCTGCGGCCTGCCTCCTCCTCCACCGTACCGAGCCGGCCCAAGTGCTGTGGTGAGCAGTTGTAACTCCCCGAGACCGATGTGCCAGGTGTCCTCCAGTTATTCGTTGTTGTTGCCTTTTCATTGCTTGCGTGTCATGCATGTCATATCATGTCATCATGTGCATTTCATTTGCATACATGTTCGTCTCATGCATCCGAGCATTTTCCTCGTTGTCCGTTTTGCAATCCGGCGCTCCTATGTCACCCGGTGTCCCTTTTACCTCTTTTCATGTGCGGGTGTTAAATGTTTTCGGATTGGACCGAGACTTGTCATGCGGCCTTGGTTTACTACCGGTAGACCACCTATCAAGTTTCGTGCCATTTGGACTTCGTTTGATACTCCAACGGTTAACCGAGGGATCGAAAAGGCCTCGTGTGTGTTGCAGCCCAACACCCCTCCAAAGTGTCCCAAAACACACCTAGACCCCCCCATCCTCTCGGTCGTTCGATCACGATCACGTGGCCGAAAACCGCACCTCATTTGGAGCTTCCTAGCTCCCTCTACCTCTATAAATAGGCCTCCTCCCGAAATTTTCGGGTCTCTTCAACCCCAAACCCTAGATCCAACTCCCTCCGCGCGGCCGGACGTTTTGCCGCCACCACTCCCGCGCCGCCAAGTGTCGCGCCGCCGCCGTTCCCACTGCGCGCTGCCGCAGGCCCGCGTGGCCCAGATCCGCCCCGCGGGGCCCGAACTGCATCGCCGCCGCCTGCGCGAGGCCCATGCCCGAGCGCCGCCGTCTTCTCCGCTGGATCCCGTGACCCGCCGCCTTCGCCGGAGACTCCTCCGTCGCGCCGCCCATCTTTGCCTCCGGCCGCGTCGGCAGCAGCACACCGGGTCTGCGCCCCGCGCCGCGTCCTCCACTCCCTACCGCCGCCGCCCCAGAGATCTCCCGCCGGTGACCCCACACCTCACCGCGACTCCGGCGACATCTCCTTCCAACTCCGGCCGCCTCTCCGTGCCTTCTCCAGCGAACTTCGGCCGGATCCGCCGCTGCTTTGAAAACCGTGCAAACCCTAGATCTCGCAGGGCGAGAATTCCACCAAGTCCCAGTAATATTTTGCATTTTTCAACACATCATAACGCTGCATCCGTAGCTCCGATTCGTGCTTGTAGCATATCAAAATGTTCGTCTCGACGAGTACATCATTTCATCTTATTGCATCATTTTCATTTGAGCTCATCTTGATGCCCGAAATGCTGTTGGAAGAGGGCTATGTGAGGAATATGTCAGATCTGTTTCAGCAAATGGCCTTTTGTCATTTTTGCCATGATTAATGTGTGCATGCTATGATCCTGAGCTCTACATGTGTTTTGTTAAATGTCATGCCATCTTTACAGGGGTGTATGCCATGTATTTTTGTGATCTTCATGGTGACTAGCACAAGCATGCAAAGTAGCGTTATCGTTGATGCTGATTTCAGGGACTTAGTTTTTCACCAAGTCCTTGTTCTGTTTTTGTTTTTATGTCATATGTTCATGTTGTTTCCTAGTGATCCGTGCCTCTTTTGAGGATGATCAGTAAGGATGTTTTGTAGATATTGTGGTGCTCTATCCATCCATGTCTTTGTTTGGATTTATGGAGCACCCTAGCTTGAGTCAGTCGAGCTCTACTTTTGCTATAGATGTTCCTGGCAGATTGTTAACATGTTTAGCAATTTTGCCGACCTTGTTGTTGTTGATCCGTGCATGCTATATTGTTGTTCTTGCCATGTCTAGCTTCTATGCCATGTCTTCTTGATGGGTGTATGCTTAGTTTGGCATGCCATGCTCTGTAGTGAGTGCATCGAGCTCGTAAACATGCCTACTCGTTAATTGTTTTGCATGCTCCAGTTTTTCACTAAGTCTGCATCTGTTTATGTTTTTGCCATGTTCACATGCTTGCAATTGTATTTTCTGGTCCCTTTTGGCTCAAGGTCACTAAGGGATTTTTGTTATATGTTTTGAGTAGCTTCATGCCATGCCTTGCTTTGCTATGTTATGTTCCTGTAGCATGTAGTTATCATGCTCTAAAGATTGCTTCCTGACAATAAATTACTGACCTGCTATTAATTTCACAAAGTCGGTAACCTGTTATCATTTGCACTTTTGCCATGCTTGTTTGAACCTGTTAATGGATGAATTAGCCGTAGCTCAGTGTTCATCTTTTGTCAAGCATCATGAGTGGATCCCTGCCATGTATTTTGTTGTCATGTTTGAGTGTTGTAGCATATTTAACTTGATGCATTTAGTTGGTCACTTGCTGATTATCGCAGACCGGTGCCATATTTGTTTTGCTTGCCATTTTGCAAACCGTGCATCTGATTCCGGTGATCTTTATATCGATTTCAACCGAAATCAACTCCTCTTTCCAGTGGCACTCTTGGTTTTCCAAGTTGAGGCTAGGTCCAATCATTCCTTTCCAAATCATGCATATGCATCACATACCGCATCCCGCATATCATGCCATGTTCATGTGTTGGTTGTTTACTATGTTGTGTGCTTCTTTCCGGTGTTGCTTCTTCGGGTTGGTTCCGATAATGTCGCGTTTGTGAGGACCCGTTCGACTACGTCCGTTTGTCTTCTTCATGGACTCGTTCTTCTTCCTTGCGGGATTTCAGGCAAGATGACCATACCCTCGAAATCACTTCTATCTTTGCTTGCTAGTTCCTCGCTCTTTAGCTATGCCTATGCTGCGATACCTACCACTTTCTTATCATGCCTCCCATATTTTTCAACCAAGCCGCTAACCCACCTTGTCCTAGCAAACCATTGTTTGGCTATGTTACCGCTTTGCTAAGCCCCTCTTATAGCGTTGTTAGTTGCAGGTGAAGATTGGAGTTTTGTTCCTTGTTGGAACATGGATATTTTGTTGGGATATCACAATATCTCTTATTTAATTAATGCAGCTATATACTTGGTAAAGGGTGGAAGGCTCGACCTTATGCCTAGTGTTTTGTTCCACTCTTGCCGCCCTAGTTTCCATCATATCAGTGCTATGTTCCCGGATTTTGCGTTCCTTACACGGTTGGGTTATAATGGGAACCCCTTGACAGTTCGCCTTGAATAAAACTCCTCCAGCAATGCCCAACATTGGTTTTACCATTCGCCACCTAGCCTTTTCTTTCCCTTGGGTTCTGCAGACTCGAGGGTCATCTTTATTTAAACACCCCCCCGGGCCAGTGCTCCTTTGAGTGTTGGTCCAAACTAGAGCCATGTGCAGCGCCCCCTCGGGGAAACTCGAGGTTTGGTTTTAGTTGTATGGAGAGCTCATCTGAGTGTGCCCTGAGAACGAGATATGTGCAGCTCCTATCGGGATTTGTCGGCACATTCGGGCGGTGTTGCTGGACTTGTTTTACCATTGTCGAGGATGTCTTGTAACCGGGATGCCTAGTCTGATCGAATTGTCTTGGGAGAAGGAATATCCTTCATTGACCGTGAGAGCTTGTGATGGGCTAAGTTGGGACATCCCTGCAGGGATTTGAACTTCCGAAAGCCATGCCCGCAGTTATGGGCAGATGGGAATTTGTTAATGTCCGGTTGTAGAAAACCTGAAGTTTATCTTAATTAAAATACATCAACCGCGTGTGTAGCCGTGATGGTCTCTTTCCGGCGGAGTCCGGGAAGTGAACACGGTGTTGGAGTTATGCTTGACGTAGGTTGTTCTAGGATCACTTCTTGATCATAGTTTCTCGACCGTGCTTTTGCCTTCTCTTCTCGCTCTCTTTTGCGAATATGTTAGCCACCATATATGCTACTCACTTGCTGCAGCTCCACCTCATACCTTTACCTTACCCATAATCTTAAATAGTCTTGATCGCAAGGGTGTGAGATTGTTGAGTCCCCGTGACTCACAGATACTTCCAAAACCAGTTTGCAGGTGCCGATGATACCATGCAGGTGACGCAACCAAGCTCAAGGAGGAGATCTATGAAGATCGTGTTCTTTATGTTGTTCCGTTTTCCAGTTGATCAGTAGTGGAGCCCAGTTGGGATGATCGGGGATCTGTGTAGCATTTGGGGTAGTCTTCTTTTATTTTGGTTCCGTAGTCGGACCTTGACTGTATCTGGTTGATGTAATGCTTTATTCATGTATTGTGTGAAGTGGAGATTGTAAGCCAACTATGTATCTTTTTCCCTTATTTATTACATGGCTTGTGTGAAGATTACCTCACTTGCGACATTGCTTTCAATGCGGTTATGCTTCTAAGTCATGCTTCGACATGTGGGAGATATAGCCGCATCGAGGGCGTTACAGCAGCCCAGCTTGATCCAGCCTTTGGACCATGTGGTGTTTTTTTCCTGTCTAGTAGATTTCTCCTTTATCCACAGGAATGTCAGTTTTGCAGAAAACCCCCTTTACTTCATGCATTTAATAACTCACCAACCGTGCACCGGTTTGAAATGATCTCTATATGTAATATGCTTAGAATTTTGTGTAGGTTCATAATATGCCACTTTCATCTATGTTTAAACGTTTAAAATGTTGCTTGTTTAAATTTGCTCAAATAATATGCTAAAATGATTTATTTCATAACTTAATAACCGTAGCTCCAAATTTAATAAACTTTGTATGTAAATGGGGTAGAAAAATGCCTAGTTTAACATGGTGGATTTACTTTGCATGTTTAACAACTCTAAAATATGGTGTAGGGCAGAACTGTACCAAACCTAAAAATATGCACATGAGGAGTTTCCGGACTTGTTGCTTGTTGTTCCGGCATCATTTAAATTTTCCTAGATAGGTAGTTTTGATTATGCTTCACCACTTGCCATGTTTAACAACATTTAATATTGTTAGGTACATAAACGAGAGTGAACTAAATAAGTCATGTGGTTGTGCATCATGCCATGTTTATGTGATGGTTGTTTACTATGTTGTTTGCTTCTTTCCGGTGTTGCTTCTTCGGGTTAGTTCCGATAACGTTGCGTTTGTGAGGATTCGTTCGACTTCGTCCGTTTGTCTTCATCATGGACTCGTTCTTCTTCCTTGCGAGATCTCAGGCAAGATGACCATACCCTCGAAATCACTTCTATCTTTGCTTGCTAGTTGTTCGCTCTATTGCTATGTTGCGCTACCTACCACTTGCTTATCATGCCTCCCATATTTCCATGTCAAGCCTCTAACCCACCTTTCCCAGCAAATCGTTTTTTGGCTATGTTACCGCTTTGCTCAGCCCATCTTATAGCGCTACTAGTTGCAGGTGGAGATGAAGTTTGTTCCCTGTTGGAACATGGATATGTTGGGATATCACAATATATCTTATTTAATTAATGCATCTATATACTTGGTAAAGGGTGGAAGGCTCGGCCTTATGCATGGTGTTTTGTTCCACTCTTGTCGCCCTAGTTTCCATCATACCGGTGTTATGTTCGTTGATTTTGCGTTCCTTACGTGGTTGGGTGTTATGGGAACCCCTTGACAGTTCGCTTTGAATAAAACTCCTCCAGCAAGGCCCAACCTTGGTTTTACTTTTGCCTAACAACCTATACCTTTCCCTTGGGAGTAATTAACCCGAGGGTTATCTTTATTTTAACCCCCCCGGGCCAGTGCTTCTCTAAGTGTTGGTCCGAACCAGAGCCACTTGCGGCGCCACCTCGGGGAAACTTGAGGGCTGCTTTTATCTATACGTAGTGTTCATCCGGTGTTGCCCTGAGAACGAGGTATGTGCAGCTCCTATCGGGATGTCGGCGCATCGGGTGGTCTTGCTGGTGTTGTTTTACCATTGTCGAGATGTCCTGTAATCGGGATTCCGAGTCTGATCAGGTCTTCCTGGGAGAAGGAATATCCTTCATTGATCATGAGAGCTTGTGATGGGCTAAGTTGGGACACCCCTGCAGGGTATAAACTTTTGAGAGTCGTGCCCGCGGTTATGTGGCAGATGGGAATTTGTTAATGTCCGGTTGTAGAGAAATTGACACTTGACATAATTAAAATGCATCAACCGCGTGTGTAGCCGTGATGGTCGCTTTCCGGCAGAGTCCGAGAAGTGAACACGGTTCTTGTGTTATGCTTCAACGTAAGTAGTTTCAGGATCACTTTTTGATCACTTCTAGTTCACGACCGTTGCATTGCTTCTCTTGTCGCTCTTTTTTGCGTATATTAGCCACCATATATGCTTAGTGCTTGCTGCAGCTCCACCTCATTATCTATCCTACCCATAAGCTTAAATAGTCTTGATCTCGCGGGTGTGAGATTGCTGAGTCCTCGTGACTCACAGATACTTCCAAAACAGTTGTAGGTGCCGATGATACCAGTGCAGGTGACGCAACCGAGCTCAAGTGGGAGCTCGATGAAGATCTTGATCGTTGTTTTGTGTCTTTTCCGGTTGATCAGTGGTGGTGCCCAGTTGGGATGATCGGGGATCTAGCATTTGGGGTTGTCTTCTTTTATTTTGGTTCCATAGTCGGACCTTGATTGAATTTTGGATGGTGTATGGATTTTTCATGTATTGTGTGAAGTGGTGATTGTAAGCCAACTCTTTATCCCTTTCTTATTCAGTACATGGGATGTGTGAAGATTACCCCTCTTGCGACAAGCCTACCATGCGGCTATG
Source organism: Triticum dicoccoides (assembly GCF_002162155.2). NCBI lineage: Eukaryota > Viridiplantae > Streptophyta > Magnoliopsida > Poales > Poaceae > Triticum > Triticum dicoccoides. Next base: position 462,480,236 of record NC_041386.1, read on the forward strand.
CCTTTAAGTCGTGCCCCGGCATGTGGGAGATATTGCCTCATTGTGGGTGTTACATCCATTCCACACCCAGCGGAAAATCCTTAGAGTCTTGCCAAGGGAAACCATTCAACATGGCTAGCGTCCCTAGTTCTTCCTCCCGCCCCCACGGCTCTGAAAAAGGTGATTGGGAGAGATGCTCTATATCCCATGAGCAGTTGGTTAAGCTCCAAACACAAGGATTCCTTCCCCCTGTGGATCTGGTCCCTGTTCGAGCAGGATTGACCTCCTTTGCAGGCGAGGTCCTGGCGGAAAATTTCCCCAATCCAACTAGGGGGAACGGTGTGCTTCATATCTTACTTGTTGAGAGGCGTCGGGTTTCCAATCCACCCTTTCCTCCGCGGACTCCTGGAGTATTACGGCCTCCAACTGCACAACCTCACGCCGGCCTCTATCATGCACATCGTAGGTTTTGTTGCCCCGTGCGAGATTTTCCTGGGCTGTGAAGCCCACTTTGACTTGTGGAGGAAGCTATTCTTCCTCGTCTCTCGCAACCGAGAAGGGTCGATTTTCGAGGTGGGTGGTGCCGAAGTATGGCGCATAGCTGGGACCGGATACCTGTCCGGCACACCGAAGAAGGCGCCCGAAGAATGGCCCTCAGAATGGTTTTATATTGAGGACGTCGCTCTCCCCGACCCAGTTTGAATGGGCCTTCCTGAATTTTCAAATGCTCCGCTGAAGAAACATCACAGCTGGCGTCCTCAGAGCCTTGAGAAGGAAGATAGCGCGGAAGTCCGTCAGCTGATGGGCAAGATAAAGACACTTGCCCAATATGGATTATCAATAATCGAGATGATGGCGACTTCCATAGTGCGGGGGGTCCAACCACTCCAGTACCGAGGGCTTCCCATGTGGCACTATAATTGGGAGGATGACGCCTCACACTGCGGTCGGAAAGGTCTGGACTCCCCCGCCGCTTTGGTCAAAATATTGGCCGGTCTGTACAAAAGGGAGGAAGAGGAGTTCGCTCGTCTTAAACGCCGAGATGGGTTTTCCATGTACAATCCTCCGAGCTGGGTGAGTTCTAATCCCACCACTTTACTCAATCTTCTCCCGAATCACTTCTAATGGATATTAACCCATCTACTTATAAAAGGAATGGTGGAAGGTTACCGAGGGGATCCATAATCCTGCCCACAGCCAGAAGATCACAACCGGGATCTTGACCCCGGATTCGAAGAGGATCCGGACATATTTGTGGAGCTCGAGAAGGGAGTATTCTACTGCTACCTCTTGAGCACTGCATTGCTTTTCCCTTGAAGAGGAAAGGGTGATGCAGCAAACTAGCGTAAGTATTTCCCTCAGTTTTTGAGAACCAAGGTATCAATCTAGTAGGAGACTACATGCAAGTCCCTCGTACCTACACAAACAAATAAGAACCTCGCAACCAACGCGATAAAGGGATTGTCAATCCCTTCACGGTCACTTACGAGAGTGAGATCTGATATAGATAATAATAAGATAGATATTTTTGGTATTTTTATGATATAGATTGGAAAATAAAGATTGCAAAATAAAATAGATTGGAAAGTTATATGATAAAAGATAGACCCGGGGGCCATAGGTTTCACTAGTGGCTCCTCTCAAGAGAACATAAGTATTACGGTGGGTGAACAAATTACTGTCGAGCAATTGATGGAAAAGTGCATAATTATGAGAATATCTAGGCATGATCATGTATATAGGCATCACGTCGGCGACAAGTAGGCCGAAACGATTCTGCATCTACTACTATTACTCCACACATCGATCGCTATCCAGCATGCATCTAGAGTATTAATTTCATAAGAATAGAGTAATGCATTAGGCAAGATGAGATCATGTAGAGGGATAAACTCAAGCAATATGGTATAAACCCCATCTTTTTATCCTCAATGGCAACAATACAATACGTGCCTTGCTGCCCTCACTATCACTGGGAAAGGACACTGCAAGATTGAACCCAAAGCTAAGCACTTCTCCCGTTGCAAGAAAGATCAATCTAGTAGGCCAAACCAAACTAATAATTCGAAGAGACTTGCAAAGGTAACCAATCAAACTTAAAAGATTTCAGAGAAGAATCAAATATTGTTCATAGATAAACTTGATCATAAACCCACAATTCATCGGATCTCGACAAACACACCGCAAAAAGAGTTACATCAAATAGATCTCCAAGAAGATCGAGGAGAACATTGTATTGAGATTCAAAGAGAGAGAAGAAGCCATCTAGCTAATAACTATGGACCCAAAGGTCTGAAGTAAACTACTCACAGATCATCGGAGAGGCTATGGTGTTGATGTAGAAGCCCTCCGTGATTGATTCTCACTTTGGCGGAGCTCCGGAAAAGGCCCCAAGATGGGATCTCTTGGGTACAGAAGGTTGCGGCGGTGGAAATAGGGTTTCGTGGTGCTCCTGAATGTTTTCGGGGTATATGGGTATATATAGGAGGAAGAAGTAGGTCGGTGGAGCCACGAGGGGCCCACGAGGCTGGAGGGTGCGCCCAGGGGGTAGGCGCGCCCCCTGCCTCATGGCCTCCTCATTGGTTGCTTGACGTCCACTCCAAGTCCCCTGGATCACGATTGTTCAAAAATAACTCTCCCGAAGGTTTTATTCCATTTGGATTCCGTTTGATATTCCTTTTCCGCGAAACACTGAAATAGGCAAAAAAACAGCAATTTGCACTGGGCCTTGGGTTAGTAGGTTAGTCCCAAAAATAATATAAAAGTGTATAAATAATCCCATTAACATCCAAAACGGATAATATAATAGCATGGAACAATAAAAAATTGTAGATACGTTGGAGACGTATCAAGCATCCCCAGGCATAATTCCTGCTCGTCCTCGAGTAGGTAAATGATAAAAACAGAATTTTTGATGTGGAATTCTACCTAGCATAACTCTCAATGTAATTTTCTTTATTGTGGCATGAATGTTCAGACCCGAAAGATTCAAGACAAAAGTTTAATATTGACATAAAAATAATAATACTTCAAGCATACTAACTAAGCAATTATGTCTTCTCAAAATAACATGGCAAAAGAAATTTCATCCCTACAAAATCATATAGTTTGGTCATGCTCCATTTTCATCACACAAGAATGATCTCATCTTGCACAACCCCGATGACAAGCCAAGTAATTGTCTCATACTTTAGTAATCTCAAACTTTTTTCAACTTTCACGCAATACATGAGCGTGAGCCATGGATATAGCACTATGGGTGGAATAGAATAATGATACGGGGTTATGTGGAGAAGACAAAAAAGGAGGAAGTCTCACATCGACGAGGCTAATCAACGGGCTAGGGAGATGCCCATCAATTGATGTCAATGCAAGGAGTAGGGATTGCCATGCAATGGATGCACTAGAGCTATAAATGTATGAAAGGTCAACAAAAGAAACTAAGTGGGTGTGCATCCAACTTGCTTGCTCACCAAGACCTAGGGCATTTGAGGAAGCCCATTGCTGGTATATACAGGCCAAGTTCTATAATGAAAATTTCCCACTAGTATATGAAAGTGACAAAACAAGAAACTCTCTATCATAAAGATCATGGAGCTACTTTGAAGCACAAGTGTGGAAAAAGATGAAGGAAATATGCCCTACAGGCAATAATAAGGTCGTTACTTATATTTCCTTATATCATGATAAATGTTTATTATTCATGCTAGAATTGTATTAACCGGAAACTTAGTACATGTGTGAATACATGGACAAACAGAGTGCACTAGTTTGCCTCTACTTGACTTGCTCGTTGAATCAATGATGGTTATGTTTCCTAACCATGGACATGAGTTGTCATTTGATTAACGGGATCACATCATTAGCGAATGATGTGATTGACTTGACCCATCCGTTAGCTTATCACGATGATCGTTTAGTTTGTTGCTATTGCTTTATTCATGACTTATACATGTTCCTATGACTATGAGATTATGCAACTCCCGAGTATCGGAGGAACACTTTGTGTGCTAGCAAACGTCACAACATAATTGGGTGATTATAAAGGTGCTCTACAGGTGTCTCCGATGGTGCTTGTTGAGTTGGCATAGATCGAGATTAGGATTTGTCACTCTGATTGTCGGAGAGGTATCTCTGGGCCCTCTCGGTAATGCACATCACTATAAGCCTTGCAAGCATTGTGACTAATGATTTAGTTGCGGGGTGATGTATTACGGAACGAGTAAAGAGACTTGCCTGTAACGAGATTGAACTAGGTATGAGGATAGAAACGATCGAATCTCGGGCAAGTAACATACCGATGACAAAGGGAACAACGTATGTTGTTATGCGGTTGGACTGATAAAGATCTTCGTAGAATATGTAGGAACCAATATGAGAATCTAGGTTCCGCTATTGGTTATTGACCGGAGACGAGTCTCGGTCATGTCTACATAATTCTCGAACTCGTAGGGTCCACACGCTTAAAGTTCGGTGACGATTGGTGTTATGATTTTATGTGTTTTGATGTACCGAAGGTAGTTCAGAGTACCGGATATGATCACAGACATGACGAGGAGTCTCGAAATGGTCGAGACGTAAAGATTGATATATTGGACGGCTATATTCAGACACCAGAAGTGTTCCAGATGGTTTCGGAGAAAACCGGAGTGCGGAGGGGTTACTGGAACCCCCCGGGGAAGTATTGGGCCTTAGTGGGCCTGAGGGGAGAGAGAGGGCAGCAGCCCAAGAGGTGGCGCGCCCCCTCCCGTGAGGAGTCCAAATTGGACTAGTGGAGGGGGGCGTGGCCCCTCTTTCCCTCTCCCTCTCCCTCTCTTTTCTTCCCCCTTCCCCCTTCCTAATAGGACTAGGAAAGGATGAATCCTACTCCTACTAGGAGGAGCATTCCTCCTCTGCTTGGGGTGCACCAAGGACGGTCGGCCTCCCCCTTGCTCATTTATATACGGGGGCGGGGGCACCCAAAGACACACAAGTTGATAGTTCCAAGCCGTGTGCGGTGCGCCTCCACTCATATCGTAGCAATGCTTAGGCGAAGCCCTGCGTTGGTAACAACATCTTCACCGTCATCATGTTGTCGTGATGACAGAACTCTCCCGCGAAGCTTTGCTGGATTGGAGTTCATGGGACATCATCGAGCTGAACGTGTGCTGAACTCGAAGGTGTCATACGTTTGGTACTTGGATCGGTCGGATCGTGAAGACGTACGACTACATCAACCGCATTCTCATAACGCTTCCGCTTATAGTCTATGAGGGTACGTGGACGATACTCTCCCCTCTCGTTGCTATATGCATCACCATGATCTTGCGTGTGCGTAGAATTTTTTTTGAAATTACTACGTTCCCCAACAGTGGCATCCAAGCCAGGTTTATGCGTAGATGTTATATGCACGAGTAGAACACAAAAGATTTGCGGGCGTGGGTATATACATATTGCTTGCCGTCACTAGTTGATTCTTGATTCAGCGGCATTGTTGGATGAAGCGGCCCAGACCGACATTACGCGTACACTTACACGAGACTGGTTCTACCGACGTGCTTCACACACAGGTGGCTAGTGGTGTCTGTTTCTCCAGCTTTAGTTGAATCGGATTCAATGAACAAGGTTCTTTCTGAAGATCAAAAAGCAATCAGTATACCGCGTTGTGGTTTTTGATGCATAGGTAAGAACGGTTCTTGCTCAGCCCGTAGCAGTCACGTAAAACTTGCAACAACAAAGCAGAGGACGTCTAACTTGTTTTTGCAGGGCATGTTGTGATGTGATATGGTCAATACATGATGCTAAATTTTATTGTATGAGATGATCATGTTTTGTAACACAGTTATCAGCAACTGGCAGGAGCCATATGGTTGTTGCTTTATTGTATGAAATGCAATCGCCATGTAATTGCTTTACTTTATCACTAAGTGGTAGCGATAGTCATGGAGGCAATAGTTGGCGTGATGACAATGATGCTTCGACGGAGATCAAGGTGTCAAGCCGGTGACGATGGTGATCATGACGGTGCTTTGGAGATGGAAACAGGCACAAGATGATGATGGCCATATCATATCACTTATATTGATTGCATGTGATGTTTATCTTTTATGCATCTTATTTTGCTTAGATCGACGGTAGCATTATAAGGCGATCTCTCATTAAATTTCAAGGTATAAGTGTTCTCCCTAAGTATGCACCATTGCGAAAGTTTGTCGTGCCGAGACACCACGTGATGATCTGGTGTGATAAGCTCTACATTCACATGCAACGGGTGCAAGCCAGTTTTGCACACGCAGAATGCTCGGGTTAAACTTGAAGAGCCTAGCATATGCAGATATCGCCTTGGAACACTGAGACTGAAAGGTCGAGCGTGAATCATATAGTAGATATGATCAACATAGTGATGTTCACCATTGAAAACTACTCCATCTCACGTGATGATCGGACATGGTTTAGTTGATATGGATCACGTGATCACTTAGATGATTAAAGGGATGTCTGTCTAAGTAGGAGTTCTTAAGTAATATGATTAATTGAACTTTAATTTATCATGAACTTAGTACCTGATAGTATTTTGCATGTCTATGTTGTTGTAGATAGATGGCCCGTGCTATTGTTCCGTTGAATTTTAATGCGTTCCTTGAGAAAGCAAAGTTGAGATATGACGGTAGCAATTACACGGACTGGGTCCGTAACTTGAGGATTATCCTCATTGCTGCACAGAAGAATTACGTCCTGGAAGCACCGCTAGGTGCCAAACCCGCTGCAGGAGCAACGCCAGATGATATGAACGTCTGGCAGAGCAAAGCTGATGACTACTCGATAGTTAGTGTGCCATGCTTTATGGCTTAGAACCGGGACTTCAACGACGTTTTGAATGTCATGGACCATATGAGATGTTCCAGGAGTTGAAGTTAATATTTCAAGAAAATGCCTGGATTGAGAGATATGAAGTCTCCAATAAGTTCTACAGCTGCAAGATGGAGGAGAATAGTTCTGTCAGTGAACATATACTCTGAATGTCTGGGTACCACAACCACTTGACTCAACTGGGAGTTAATCTTCCTGTTGATAGTGTCATTGACAGAGTTCTTCAATCACTACCACCAAGCTACAAGAGCTTCGTGATGAACTATAATATGCAAGGGATGGATAAGACGATTCCCGAGCTCTTCGCAATGCTAAAGGCTGCGGAGGTAGAAATCAAGAAGGAGCATCAAGTGTTGATGGTCAACAAGACCACCAGTTTCAAGAAAAAGGGTAAAGGGAAGAAGGGGAACTTCAAGAAGAACGGCAAGCAAGTTGCTGCTCAAGTGAAGAAGCCCAAGTCTGGACCTAAACCTGAGACTGAGTGCTTCTACTGCAAACGGACTGGTCACTGGAAGCGGAACTGCCCCAAGTATTTGGCGGATAAGAAGGATGGCAAGGTGAACAAAGGTATATGTGATATACATGTTATTGATGTGTACCTTACTAATGCTCGCAGTAGCACCTGGGTATTTGATATTGGTTCTATTGCTAATATTTGCAACTCGAAACAGGGGCTACGGATTAAGCGAAGATTGGCTAAGGACGAGGTGACAATGCGCGTGGGAAATGGTTCCAAAGTCGATGTGATCGCGGTCGGCAAACTACCTCTGCATCTACCTTCGGGATTAATTTTAGACCTGAATAATTGTTATTTGGTGCCAGCGTTGAGCATGAACATTATATCTGGATCTTGTTTAATGCGAGACAGTTATTCATTTAAATCTGAGAATAATGGTTGTTCTATTTATATGAGTAATATCTTTTATGGTCATGCACCCTTGAAGAGTGGTCTATTTTTGATGAATCTCGATAGTAGTGATACACATATTCATAATATTGAAGCTAAAAGATGCAGAGTTGACAATGATAGTGCAACTTATTTGTGGCACTGTCGTTTAGGTCATATTGGTGTAAAGCGCATGAAGAAACTCCATTCTGATGGACTTTTGGAATCACTTGATTATGAATCACTTGGTACTTGCGAACCATGCCTCAAGGGCAAGATGATTAAAACGCCATTCTCCGGAACTATGGAGTGAGCAACAGATTTGTTGGAAATCATACATACTAATGTGTGTGGTATGATGAATTTTGAGGCTCATGACGGTTATCGTTATTTTCTCACCTTCACGGATGATTTGAGAAGATATGGGTATATCTAATTGATGAAACATAGTCTGAAACATTTGGAAAGTTCAAAGAATTTTAGAGTGAAGTGGAAAATCATCATAACAAGAAAATAAAGTTTCTATGATCTAATCGTGGAGGAGAATATTTGAGTTACGAGTTTGGTCTTCATTTGAAACAATGCGGAATAGTTTTGCAACTCACGCCACCCAGAACAGCATAGCATAATGGTGTGTCCGAACGTCGTAATCGTACTTTACTAGATATGGCACGATCTATGATGTCTCTTACTGATTTACCACTATCGTTTTGGGGTTATGCTTTAGAGACGGCTGCATTCACGTTAAATAGGGCACAATCTAAATCCGTTGAGACGACGCCTTATGAATTATGGTTTGGCAAGAAGCCAAAGTTGTCATTTCTTAAAGTTTGGGGCTGTGATGCTTATGTGAAAAAGCTTCAACCTGATAAGCTCGAACCCAAATCGGAGAAATGTGTCTTCATAGGATACCCAAAGGAGACTGTTGGGTACACCTTCTATCACAGATCCGAAGGCAAGACATTCGTTGCTAAGAATGGATCTTTTCTAGAGAAGGAGTTTCTCTCGAAAGAAGTGAGTGGGAGGAAAGTAGAACTTGATCAGGTAACTGTACCTGCTCCCTTATTGGAAAGTAGTTCATCACAGAAATCTGTTCCTATGACTCCTACACCAATTAGTGAGGAAGCTAATGATGTAGATCATGTATCTTCAGATCAAGTTACTACCGAATCTCGTAGGTCAACCAGAGTAAGATCTGCACCAGAGTGGTACGGTAATCCTGTTCTGGAGGTCATGTTGCTTGACCATGACGAACCTATGAACTATGAGGAAGCAATGACGAGCCTAGATTCCGCAAAATGGCTTGAGGCCATGAAATCTGAGATGGGATCCATGTATGAGAACAAAGTATGGACTTTGGTTGACTTACCCGATGATCGGCAAGCCATCGAGAATAAATGGATCTTCAAGAAGAAGACTGATGCTGACGGTAATGTTACTGTCTACAAAGCTCGACTTGTTGCGAATGGTTTTTGACAAGTTCAAGGAGTTGACTATGATGAGACTTTCTCACCCGTAGCGATGCTTAAGTCCGCCCAAATCATGTTAGCAATTGCCGCATTTTATGATTATGAAATTTGGCAAATGGATGTAAAGAGTGCATTCCTGAACGGATTTCTGGAAGAAGAGTTGTATATGATGCAACCTGAAGGTTTTATCGATCCAATGGGTGCTAACAAAGTATGCAAGCTCTAGTGATCCATCTATGGACTGGTGCAGGCATCTCGGAGTTGGAATAAACATTTTGATAGTGTGATCAAAGCATATGGTTTTATATAGACTTTTGGAGAAGCCTGTATTTACAAGAAAGTGAGTGGGAGCTCTGTAGTATTTCTAATATTATATGTGGATGACATATTGCTGATTGGAAATGATATAGAATTTCTGGATAGCACAAAAGGATACTTGAATAAGAGTTTTCCAATGAAAGACCTCGATGAAGCTGCTTATATATTGGGCATCAAGATCTATAGAGATAGATCAAGACGCTTAATTGGACTTTCACAAAGCACATACCTTGATAAAGTTTTGAAGAAGTTCAAAATGGATCAAGCAAAGAAAGGGTTCTTGCCTGTGTTACAAGGTGTGAAATTGAGTCAGACTCAATGCCCGACCATTGCAAAAGATAGAGAGAAAATGAAACATGTTCCCTATGCTTCAGCCATAGGCTCTATCATGTATGCAATGCTATGTACCAGACCTGATGTGTGCCTTTATATTAGTTTAGCAGGGAGGTACCAAAGTAATCCCGGAGTGGATCACTAGACAACGGCCAAGAACATCCTGAAATACCTGAAAAGGACTAAGGATATGTTTCTCGTTTATGGAGGTGACAAAGAGCTCATCATAAATGGATACTTCAATGCAAGCTTTGACACTGATCCGAATGACTCTAAGTCACAAACCGGATACATGTTTTTATTGAACGGTGGAGCTATCAGTTGGTGCGGTTCTTAGCAAAGCGTCGTGGCGGGATCTATGTGTGAAGCAGAGTACATAACTGCTTCGGAAGCAGCAAATGAAGGAGTCTGGATGAAGGAGTTCATATCCGATCTAGGTGTCATACCTAGTGCATCGGGTCCAATGAAAATCTTTTGTGACAATACTGGTGCAATTGCCTTGGCAAAGGAATCCAGATTTCACAAAAGAACCAAGGACATCAAGAGACGCTTCAATTCCATCCGCAAAGGTATCAATCCAGTCAAGGAGGGGGACATAGAGATTTGCAAGATACATATGGATCTGAATGTTGCACACCCATTGACAAAGCCTCTCTCATGAGCAAAACATGATCAGCACCAAGACTCCATGGGTGTTAGAATCATTACTGTGTAATCTAGATTATTGACTCTAGTGCAAGTGGGAATCTAAAGGAAATATGTCGTAGAGGCAAAAATAAAGTTGTTACTTATATTTCCTTGTATCATGATAAATGTTTATTATTCATGCTAGAATTGTATTAACCGGAAACTTAGTACATGCATGAATACATAGACAAACCGAGTGTCACTAGTTTGCCTCTACTTGACTAGCTCGTTGAATCAATGATGGTTATGTTTACTAACCATAGACATGAGTTGTCATTTGATTAACGGGATCACATCATTAGAGAATGATGTGATTGACTTGACCCATCCGTTAGCCTAGCACGATGATCGTTTAGTTTGTCGCTATTGCTTTCTTCATGACATATACATGTTCCTATGACTATGAGATTATGCAACTCTCGAGTACCGGAGGAACACTTTGTGTGCTACCAAACATCACAATGTAACTGGGTGACTATAAAGGTGCTCTACAGGTGTCTCCGATGGTGCTTGTTGAGTTGGCATAGATCAAGATTAGGATTTGTCACTCCGATTGTTGGAGAGGTATCTCTGGGCCCTCTCGGTAATGCACATCACTATAAGCCTTGCAAGCATTGTGACTAATGAGTTAGTTGCGGGATGATGTATTATGGAACGAGTAAAGAGACTTGTTGGTAACGAGATTGAACTAGGTATGAGGATACCGATGATCGAATCTCGGGCAAGTAACATACTGATGACAAAGGGAACAACGTATGTTGTTGTGCGGTTTGACCGATAAAGATCTTCGTAGAATATGTAGGAACCAATATGAGCATCCAGGTTCTTCTATTGGTTATTGACCGGAGATAAGTCTCGGTCATGTCTACATAGTTCTCGAACCCATAGGGTCCGAACACTTAAAGTTCGGTGACGATCGATATTATGGGTTTATGTGTTTTGATGTACCAAAGGTAGTTCGGAGTCCTGGATGTGATCATGGACATTACGAAGAGTCTCGAAATGGTCGAGACGTAAAGATTGATATATTGGACGGCTATATTCGGACACCGGAAGTGTTCCGGATGGTTTCGGAGAAAACCGGAGTGCCGGAGGGGTTACCGGAACCCCCCGGGGAAGTATTGGGCCTTAGTGGGCCTAAGGGGAGAGAGAGGGTAGCAGCCCAGGAGGTGGCGCCCCCTGAGGGAGTCCTGGATTAGGGGGTGTCTGGATGGCCGGACTATACCTTCAGCCGGACTCCTGGACTATGAAGATACAAGATTGAAGACTTCGTCCCGTGTCCGGAAGGGACTTTCCTTGGCGTGGAAGGCAAGCTTGGCAATACGGATATGTAGATCTCCTACCATTGTAACCGACTTTGTGTAACCCTAACCCTCTCCGGTATCTATATAAACCGGAGGGTTTTAGTCCATAGGACAACATACAGAACAACAATCATACCATAGGCTAGCTTCTAGGGTTTAGCCTCTCCGATCTCGTGGTGGATCTACTCATGTACTACCCATATCATCAATATTAATCAAGCAGGACGTAGGGTTTTACCTCTATCAAGAGGGCCCGAACCTGGGTAAAACTTCGTGTCCCTTGCCTCCTGTTACCATCCAGCCTAGACGCACAGTTCGGGACCCCCTACCCGAGATCCGCCGGTTTTGACACCGACATTGGTGCTTTCATTGAGAGTTCCTCTATGTCATCGCCGTTAGGCTTGATGGCTCCTACGATCATTAATAGCGATGCAGTCCAGGGTGAGACCTTCCTCCCCGGATAGATCTTCGTCTTTGGCGGCTTCACACTGCGGGCCAATTCACTTGGCCATCTGGAGCAGATCGAAAGCTATGCCCCTGGCCGTCAGGTCAGATTTGGAAGTTTAAACTACACGGCTGACATCCGCGGGGACTTGATCTTTGACGGATTCAAGCCACTGCCGAGCGCGCCGCACTGTCACGACGAGCATGATCTAGCTCTGCCGCCGAACAGTGCCCTGGAGGCCGCACCCGCATCGGCTTCGACCCTTGATTCAGAGCCAACTGCACCGATCGAGGATGGGTGGTTGGACGCCGCCTCGGGGGCTGTGATCCCAATGGCGATCGAGCCGAACACCAGCCCCGCACTCCGCGAGACTCGTGACTCCAAGGAGCCAGACTCCTCTCCGGACTCTGAACCCTTCGCGCCCCTGCCGATCGAATCCGATTGGGCGCCGATCATGGAGTTTACTGCCGTGGACATCTTTCAGCACTCGCCTTTCAGCGATATTGTGAAGACACTACAGTCTCTCTCTTTATCAGGAGAGCCCTGGCCATACTATGGTCAGCAAGGTTGGGATGTGGACGATGAAGAAATTCAAAGCCCACCCACCACCCACTTTGTAGCCACGGTCGATGATTTAACCGACATGCTCAACTTCGACTCCGAAGACATCGACGGTATGGACGCCGATGCAGGAGACGATGAAGAACCAGCGCCTATCGGGCCCTGGAAAGCCACCTCGTCATATGACATATACATGGTGGACACCCCAAAAGAAGGAGATGGCGATGGAACAGCGGAGGATGACCCATCCAAGAAACAGCCTAAGCGCCAGCGTCAGCGACGCTGCTCAAAATCCCGCCAAAGCAAATACGGTGATTCCAGCATGGGAGATAATAATACTCCGGAGAATGCTGAAGAAAACCCCCTCCAGCAAGATTCAGCACAGGAGGATGGAGAAGCCAGCCCTCATGAGAGAGCGACAGACAGAGAGGTCGAGGACGATAATTATATGCCTCCCTCCGAAGACGAGGCAAGCCTCGACGACGACGAATTCGTCGTGCCAGAAGATCCCGTCGAGCAAGAGCATTTTCAACACAGGCTTATGGCCACGGAAAGAAGCCTCAAGAAAAAATAGCAACCGCTTAGAGCTGATCAAGATTTGCTAGTCGACAGATGGACTGAAGTCCTTGCGGCCGAAGAGCATAAACTCGAACGCCCCTCCAAGAGCTACCCAAAAGCGCAGGTTGCTACCCCGATTAGAGGAGGAAGCACTTAAACCTACATCACCAACACTTGATATGGCCGACCGGCCACCTCGTGGCCGCGACAGAGAGGCCTCTCGGCCCTCCACTCAAGCTGCACCCCATACCAATGCACAGGAAAATGCGCCAGACCTGCGATATATGTTGGAGGACAAGGCAAGGCAAACAAGATCGATTTACGGATCGTGTGGGCGCCCCACGACTCGAGATGGTAACCGTCACGCCGGACACAAATCTGGTAGGGCCGAACACAGTAGACAAAGCTCATTGGAGCTACGTCGTGATATAGCCCAGTACAAAGGCGCCGCACACCCACTATGCTTCACAGACGAAGTAATGGATCATCAAATCCCCGAGGGTTTCAAACCCGTAAACATCGAATCATATGATGGCACAACAGATCCTGCGGTATGGATCGAGGATTATCTCCTTCATATCCACATGGCCCGCGGCGATGATCTCCACGCCATCAAATACCTCCCACTCAAGCTTAAAGGACTAGCTCGGCATTGGCTTAACAGCTTGCCAGCAGGATCAATCAGTTGTTGGGAGGACCTGGAAGCCGCATTCCTCGACAATTTCCAAGGCACTTATGTGCGACCACCAGACGCCGATGACCTAAGACACGTAATTTTAGCAGCCAAAGGAATCGGCCAGGCAATTCTGGACACGGTTCCTAACGAAGAAAAATCAAATAGTCGGCTGTCCGGACGCAGAGGCCCTAGCAGACTTCAAGCACAATATCCGTGACGAGTGGCTTGCCCAGCACCTTGGATAGGAGAAGCCGAAATCTATGGCAGCACTCACGACACTCATGACCTGCTTTTGCGCGGGAGAAGACAGCTAGCTTGCTCGTAGCAACAATATGACCAAGAACCCTGGTATTCGGATACCAGGGACAGTAGTCGTAGGTCGCGTCGCAACAAGCAGAAGCGCCGCATTAACGGCGACAATGCTGAGGATACGGAAGTTAATGCCGGATTCAGAGCCTATAAATCCGGTCAGCGGAAAAAGCCATTCAAAAGAAATCCTAGGTGGCCATCCAGTTTGGACCGAATACTCGACCGCTTGTGCCAGATACATGACACCCCCGAAAAGCCGGCCAATCACACCAACAGGGATTGTTGGGTGTTCAAGCAGGCAGGCAAGTTAAATGCCGAAAATAAAGACACGGGGCTGCATAGCGATGACGATGAAGAGCCCCGACCGCCGAACAATAGTGGACAGAAGGGTTTTCCCCCACAAGTGCGGACGGTGAACATGATATACGCAACCCACATCCCCAAGAGGGAGCAGAAGCGCGCGTTAAGGACATATATGCGGTAGAGCTAGTCGCCCCAAAGTTCAACCCATGGTCCTCCTGCCCGATCACCTTTGATCGAAGGGACCATCCCACTAGCACCCGTCATGGCGGATTTGCCGCATTGGTTCTAGACCCAATTATTGACGGATTTCATCTCACTAGAGTCCTTATGGACGGCGGCAGCAGCCTGAACCTTCTTTACCAGGATACAGTGCGGAAAATGGGCATAGATCCCTCGAGGATTAAGCCCATCAAAACGACCTTTAAAGGCGTAATACCAGGTGTAGAGGCCAACTGTATAGGCTCAGTCACACTTGAAGTGGTCTTCGGATCTCCGGATAATTTCCGAAGCGAGGAGTTAATCTTCGACATAGTCCCATTCCGCAGTGGCTATCACGCACTGCTCGGGCGAACCGCATTCGCCAAGTTCAATGCGGTACCGCACTACGTGTACCTTAAACTCAAGATGCCAGGCCCTCGAGGAGTAATTACAGTCAATGGAAACACCGAACACTCCCTCTGAATGGAGGAGCACACGGCGTCCCTTGCAGCGGAAGTACAAAGCAACCTCTCCAGGCAGTTCTCCAGTCCGGCCATTAAACGTCCGGACACCATCAAGCGCGCCCAGAGTAACCTACAACAAGACCGCCTGGCACATTCCGAGCAGGCGTAGCAATGCGGCCCCAACCCCAGCCCTCGCAAAATGCGACACCAGTGCTTCGCGTACATAACTATGCTCTAGAAATACCATGGGTATAGGGGGAGGGGCACCATCACGGCACGCCCGAAACACGGCTTAAACCGCACCAGGGGCTGCCGATTTTCTTAAATTTCTCTTACTTTCAGGACTCCATTCTTCGGAAGGCCTGTTCGGCAGTTCAATTGCCACATAAACGATGCAAGAGCCAGGGAAGCACACAAGCCATGTCGCATTATGGAACTCCCAGGTGGTCTCTATCACAAGCAGTATACCTGTTTCGCATACCATTCCACAGCCTGCCCCTGGAACGGACATGTTAAATAGTCCAACCTTTTGCTTATCGCATTATTTGTATCGTTCTGCTTCGATCGCAGCCCTTTTTAATAAACAATGCATAGCTTTTGTCTATTTTTGCATTACTTTTTTTTACAAATATATGTTCCTTAACGACATGTTGCACCCGTACACTTTGGTATGGCCAAAATACGCCAGGGGATTTAGTACCCCTCAATATGGTGTGAGAAGTCTGAACACTTTAACAAGTGTGGCACCCCGAACTTATAGCATTATATGCATCGGCTCCGAATCATGTCTTGGGTCAATAGTTGGGTTTGACCGGCTCCTATGTTTTGGTGCCTTACGTTCCGCTATGTCGGCTAAGGTAGCACTAGGAGAACTACTGCGATTGTGCCCCAGTTGAGCTGGGTCGAGCACCTCAGTAGAGAAAGCTAAAACTGACTGTCATGATGAAGTGAGAGCTGGTCGCTGTTCGAGAGGTTTTTCGAGCCCCTAAATACTTATGCCGCTTAGAGCGAGGAGTCGGCTCTGTCCGGCCAAGGCGTGGATAGCGCCCCGAACTCGGTCTTCCGAATACTAGGGGCTTCGCTGAAATTTAAAATTATAGAATTCTATGGCTAAGTGAGAGTGTTCACGCATTACAGTCCGATTTCCTTGTTCGTTGTGCTGAGCGCCTCCCTCGAACGACCCAAACATGGGAAAAAGAGCGCTCAGGTTTATCCCCGAACACCCCAGCACTAGCGGCACGGGGGCAGAAGCCGACGACTCGCCATCTCACAGAATTGATAAACAGCCGCACAGAAGGTAATATTTTAAATTCCAACATCATTGCTTAGCGCATATGAACAAGTTTTCAGCGCACAGGACAAAACGAGCGAGTTTTACTCAAAAATTACATCCCTGGAACATTCATCCGCCATAAGGCAGGCACCCTTCAGAACATCCTTATAATAATTCTCGAGCTTGCGATGCTCTTTCCCCGGAGGTGGCCCGTCCTTCACAAGCTTCTCAGCATCCAGCTTGCCCCAGTGCACCTTAGCACGGGCAAGGGCCCTACAGGCACCTTCAATGCAGACGGAGCGCTTGATGACTTCGAGCCTTGGACAAGCCCCCACCAGCCGCCGCACCAGCCCGAAATAGCTCCCAGGCAGAGCCTCTCCAGGCCACAGCCGAACTATGAGGCCCTTCATGGCCTGTTCGGCCGCCTTGTGGAGCTCGACTAGTTGCTTCAGCTGGTCGCTCAGGGGCACGGGGTGTCCGGCCTCAACATACTGAGACCAGAACACCTTCTCTGTCGAGCTGCCCTCCTCGGCTCGATAGAATGCGGCGGCATCGGACACACTATGGGGAAGATCTGCGAATGCTCCTAGAGAGCTCCGGATTCGGGTAAGTAACAAGTAACTCACATTTATGTGTTTGCTTTGCATAAAGAATGCCTTACCCGCCGCTATCTTTTTCACCGCATCCAACTCCTGGAGGGTCTTTTGGGATTCGGCCTTGGCAGACTTGGCATTTTCAATAGCCACCGCGAGCTCGGACGCTCGCGTCTTTGAGTCAAGCTCCAAACTCTCATGTTTTTTCATGAGAGCCTGGAGCTCTTGCCGCACCTTGCCAACCTGGGGCTCATACTTCTCCCGCTCGGTGCGCTCCGTGGCCGCCCTCTTCTCGGCCTCGACCAACGCTCGCTTAAGGGTCGCCACCTCAGACGTGGCCCCTACAATAGCCACAATAATCCTGTCATTTTTTGCAATTGCACTTTATATATATATATATATATATATATATATATATATTTAAACAACGTATTTCTTACCTTCCTTGTCCTCGAGCTGCTTCTTGGAACGCCCGAGCTCTTGCTCGGACTGCTCGAGGTTCTGCTTTAGCGTGTCCACTTCCGCAGTCCGTGCGGCGGACCAGCAGAGAAGCCTGCATACGCATATTGACTCCTTTTTGTTAGACTCCTGCGAATTTTATTTGATCCTCTATTCGGCTTTTCTTCCCGAACGCCAAACAGAGCATCAGGGGCTACTGTCTATGCGGTAATATTATTTACACATTCTTTACTTACCTCAAAGCCTGTTAAAAGGCTAGCACAAGCTTTAGTCAGTCCGCTCTTTCCGGACTGAACCTTCTGGATGACCGCACTCATAATGGTGTGGTGCTCCTCGTCGATGGAGGCGCCTTGGAGCACCTCCAACAGATTGTCCGGCGCCTCCGGTTGGACGGGGGTCACCGGCACGGTGGGCTTGCTCCTCTTGGAAGGAGGTCGCCCGCCGGACTCTAGAGCCTTTGAAGGTTCCGGAGCGGTGTCCGGCCTAGAGCCGAACTTGGAGCCCTAGGGGATTTTATCCCCTTTACTCCTGGAGTCCGGGAGGCCGCCTTGCGGCACCTCCAGGACCACCTCCTCCTGGCTTGGAACCTGTCGGGACAACACTTCGGCGTCGTTCGTAGGGCGGGGGGAGGTAGCCGTCGGAAGCGAATTCACATCCGACGAGTCCATTGAACCGCTCGATGACGCGTCGAGCCGGTCTTTGGGTGGGCTGCATAATCATATTCGACATAAGGGAAAGCTGTGCAATAAAGGAATACTATGAATTACTCTGGTATCCGGATACTTACGATTTCGCCAGGGGCTTGGCCCTGAGTGGCCACTCCTCTCCGCTGTCATCTGCGTTGGTGGAGTAGTCTGGAGGAAGGGTTTTCCCCTTCTTGGACCCTTTGGCCTCCCCAGTGAGGGCGGCCTTCCTTTACTTCTCTCCCCCCGCTGGAGGGGGAGAGGTTTCTTCTTCCTCCTCCTCGTCTTCATGGGAGGAATGCGCCTTGGAGCCGTCAGATGATGAACCCGACACCTCCTGGCGCCGGGCACTTTTTCGAGGCCCCGTGGCCTTCTTCTCCGGCACCACATAGGGTGCCAGAACCAGCAGCTTCGCCAAGCGGGCATCGGTTGGGTCTTCGGGCAAAGGAGTCGGATAGTCGATCTGTCCGGACTTCGCCTGCCAATCCTGTCAAAGGTAAGGGAGCTTAGATCCTGCATAGAGTTAAACTATGAAAAACTAATACCCTGTAAAAGGTACAAACAACTTACCGTGCTAGCGTGACGCTGCGCGCTGAATCCGCGATCCTCGGTAGCGGATGCGGGAGCATCGGTGCCCTTGGAAAGCACCTTCCAGGCATCTTCGTACGTTGTGTCGAAGATCCTGCTCAGAGTTCGATGCTGCGCCGGGTTGAACTCCCACAGATTGAAGGCCCGTTGTTGACATGGGAGGATCCGGCGGATGAGCATAACCTGGACTACGTTGACAAGCTTGAGCTGCTTGTTCACCAGGGTTTGGACGCATGTTTGCAGTCCAGTCACCTCTTCATTGCTGCCCCCCGATAGGCCCGTCTCTTTCCAGGACGTGAGCCGTGTTGGGGGTCCAGATCAGAACTCGGGGGCTGCGACCCACTCAGGGTCGCGCGGCTCGGTGATGTAAAACCACCCCGATTGCCACCCCTTCAGGGTCTCCACAAAGGAGCCCTCGAGCCATAAGACGTTGGGCATCTTGCCCACCATGGCGCCTCCGCACTCCGCCTGGTTGCCGCGCACCACCTTCGGCTTGACATTGAAAGTCTTGAGCCATAGGCCAAAATGGGGGCGGATGCGGAGGAAAGCCTCGCACACGACGATAAACGCCGAGATGTTGAGGATGAGTTCCGGGCCAGATCATGGAAATCCAGGCCGTAGTAGAACATGAGTCCCCGGACGAATGGGTGGATAGGAAAGCCCAGTCCGCAGAGTAAGTGGGGAAGGAACACTGCCCTCTCATGGGGCCTTGGGGTGGGGAGGAGCTGCCCCTCTTCGGGAAGCCGGTACGCGATGTCGTTAGACAAGTATCCGGCCTTCCTCAGTTTTTTGATGTGTCCCTCCGTGATGGAGGAGACCATCCACTTGCCTCCCGCTCCGGACGTGGCTGGAGAAGGTTGAGGTGGGTAAGTGCGGACTTGGGCGCTGGAGCTCGAGTGCGCGAAAATGGATAGGCAAAAGAGGAAGAAGGCGTAGGTGAAAAGGTGGATCCTTATCCCCTTATATGGGTGGACGCAACTACTTGTCCCCACCAGCCTGGTAAAACTCGCTTATCTCCAAGCGCCATAATCAATGGCGCAGTTGGCTTACCCATGCCCGTATTGATGAGAATCCCGGAATAAGGGGACACAATATCTGCTTTAACAAGACGTGCCAAGGAAACCGCCTCGCATGACGCGCTGAGGTGGGATAATAGAACGATTCGAATAAAGTCTTGGCGTGGTGTTGTCACACTACAGAATACGTCAGCAGATTAGATTTGTGTAAATATTATTATCTCTATGGCAATATGTGGAAACTTATTTTGCAGAGCCGGACACTATCTTTGTGTTCAAAATCTTCTATGAAGTACTTGGAGGAGGAACCCGCCTTGCAATGCCGAAGACAATCTGCGCGCCGGACTCATCGTCGTTGAAGCCTGGTTCAGGGGCTACTGAGGGAGTCCTGGATTAGGGGGTGTCCGGATGGCCGGACTATACCTTCAACCAGACTCCTGGACTAAGAAGATACAAGAGTGAAGACTTCGTCCCGTGCCCGGAAGGGACTTTCCTTGGCGTGGAAGGCAAGCTTGGCAATACGGATATGTAGATCTCCTACCATTGTAACCGACTTTGTGTAACCCTAACCCTCTCCGGTATCTATATAAATCGGAGGGTTTTAGTCCGTAGGACAACATACAGAACAACAATCATACCATAGGCTAGCTTCTAGGGTTTAGCCTCTCCGATCTCGTGGTGGATCTACTCTTGTACTACCCATATCATCAATATTAATCAAGCAGGACGTAGGGTTTTACCTCTATCAAGAGGGCCCGAACCTGGGTAAAACTTCGTGTCCCTTGCCTCCTGTTACCATCCGGCCTAGACGCACAGTTCGGGACCCCCTACCCGAGATCCGCCGGTTTTGACACCGACACCCCCCCTCCCATGAGGAGTCTGAATTGGACTAGGGGAGGGGGCGTGGCCCCTCTTTCCCTCTCCCTCTCCCTCTCTTTCCTTCCCCCTTCCCCCTTCCTAGTAGGACTAGGAAAGGATGAATCCTACTCCTACTAGGAGGAGGATTCCTCCTCTCCTTGGGGCGCACCAAGGCCAGCCGGCCTCCTCCCTTGCTCCTTTATATACGGGGCGGGGGGGCACCCAAAGACACACAAGTTGATTGTTCCAAGCCGTGTGCGGTGCCCCCCTCCACCATAATCCACCTCGATCATATCGTAGCAGTGCTTAGGCAAAACCTTGCATCGGTAACAACATCATCACCGTCATCACGTCGTCGTCCTGACGGAACTCTCTCGCGAAGCTCTGCTGGATCAGAGTTCGCGGGACGTCATCGAGCTGAACGTGTGCTGAACTCGGAGGTGTCGTACGTTCGGTACTTGGATCGGTCGGATCATGAAGACGTACGACTACATCAATCGCGTTCTCATAACGCTTCCGCTTATGGTCTACGAGGGTACGTGGATGATACTCTCCCCTCTCATTGCTATGCATCACCATGATCTTGCGTGTGCGTAAGAATTTTTTTGAAATTACTACGTTCCCCAACAAAAGAGGATAGTAGCATTGTCCCTTTTTATTTATTTATCTTATTTTTTCCTTTTTTTCTTGTTTTTTTGGGCTTTTCTTTTTTTTGGCCTTTCTCTTTTTTTATTTGGGACGATGCTCTATTAATGATGATCATCACACTTCTATTTATTTATAGCTCAATGATTACAACTCAATACTAGAACAAAGTATGACTCTATATGAATGCCTTCGACGGTGTACCGGGAAGGGCAATGAATCAAGAGTGACATGATGATAAATTATGCATGGTGGCTTTGCCACAAATACGATGTCAACTACATGATCATGCAAAGCAATATGACAATGATGAAGCGTGTCATGAATGAAACGGTGGAAAGTTGCATGGCAATATACCTCAGAATGGCTATGGAAATGCCATAATAGGTAGGTATGGTGGCTGTTTTGAGGAAGATATAAGGAGGTTTATGTGTGATAGAGCGTATCATATCACGGGGTTTGGATGCACCGGCGAAGTTTGCACCAACTCTCAACGTGAGAAAGGGCAATGCACGGTACTGAAGAGGCTAGCAATGATGGAAGGGTGAGAGTGTGTATAATCTATGGACTCAACATTAGACATAAATAACTCACATACTTATTGCAAAAATCTACAAGTCATCAAAACCAAGCACTACGCGCATGCTCCTGATACGTCCATTTTGCATCATGCTTTTATATCCATATTTATTGAATTATTGGCTGTTATTACACATTATGTCACTATACTTATGTCTATTCTCTCTTATTTTAGAAGCTTTACATAAAGAGGGAGAATACCGGCAGCTGGGATTCTAGGCTGGAAAAGGAGCAAATATTAGAGACCTATTCTGCATAGCTCCAAAAGTCCTGAAACTTCACAGAAGTTATTTCCAGAATATATAAAAATACTGAGCGCAAGAAGTACCAGAGGGGGGCCACACACCAGCCACGAGGGTGGGGGCACGCCCTACCCCCTGGCCGCGCCCCCTTCCTCATGGGCCCCCTGGTGGCCCTCCGATGCCCATCTTCTGCTATATGGAGTCTTTCATTGAGGAAAAAAATCATAAGCAAGCTTTCGGGACGAGACTCCACCGCCACGAGGCGGAACCTTGGCAGAACCAATATAGGGCTCCGACAGAGCTGTTCTGCCGGGGACACTTCCCTCCGGGAGGGGGAAATCATCACCATCGTCATCACCAATGATCCTCTCATCGGGAGGGGGTCAATCTCCATCAACATCTTCACCAGCACCATCTCATCTCAAACCTAGTACATATCTTGTATCCAATCTTTGTATCCAAACCTCAGATTGGTACCTGTGGGTTGCTAGTAGTGTTGATTACTCCTTGTAGTTGATGCTAGTCGGTTTACTTGGTGGAAGATCATATGTTCAGATCCATTATGCATATTAATACCCCTCTGATTATGAACATGAATATGCTTTGTGAGTAGTTACATTTGTTCCCGAGGACATGGGAGAAGTCTTGCTATTAGTAGTCATGTGAATTTGGTATTCGTTCGATATTTTGATGAGATGTATGTTGTCATCCCTCTAGTGGTGTCATGTGAGTTTCGACTACATGACACTTCACCATTGTTTGGGCCTAGAGGGAGGCATTGGGAAGTAATAAGTAGATGATGGGTTGCTAGAGTGACAGAAGCTTAAACCCTAGTTTATGTGTTGCTTCGTAAGGGGCTCATTTGGATCCATATGTTTCATGTTATGGTTAGGTTTACCTTAATACTTCTGCTGTAGTTGCGGATGCTTGCAATGGGGGTTAATCATAAGTGGGATGTTTGTCCAAGTAAGGACATCACCCAAGCACCGGTCCACCCACATATCAAATTATCAAAGTACCGAACGCGAATCATATGATCGTGATGAAAACTAGCTTGACGATAATTCCCATGTGTCCTCAGGAGCGCTTTCCTTCATATAAGAGTTTGTCCAGGCTTGTCCTTCGCTACAAAAAGGATTGGTCCATGATACGTCTCCAATGTATCTATAATTTTTGATTGTTCCATGCTATATTATATTCTGTTTTGGACATTATTGGGCTTTATTATACACTTTTATATTATTTTTTGGGACTAACCTATTAACCGGAGGCACAACCCAGAATTGCTGTTTTTTTTTGCCTATTTTAGGGTTTCACAGAAAAAGAATATCAAACGGAGTCCAAACGGTATGAAACCTTCGGGAACATGATTTTCGGAACGAACATGATCCAAAGGACTTGGACCCTACATCAAGACATCAACCAGGAGGCCACAAGGTAGGGGCCCACCTCCCCCCCAGGCGCGCCCTCCACCCTCGTGGGCCCCCTGTTGCTCCACCGATGTACTCCTTCCTCCTATATATACCTACGTACCCCCAAACTACCAGATACGGAGCCAAAACCCTGATTGCACCGCCGTAACTTTCTGTATCCATGAGATCCCATCTTGGGGCCTTTTCCGGAGCTCTACCGGAGGGGGCATTGATCACGAAGGGCTTCTACATCAACACCATAGCCCTTCCGATGAAGTGTGAGTAGTTTACCTCAGACCTTCGGGTCCATAGTTATTAGCTAGATGGCTTCTTCTCTCTTTTGGATCTCAATACAAAGTTCTCCCCCTCTCTTGTGGAGATCTATTCGATGTAATCTTCTTTTGCGGTGTGTTTGTTGAGACCGATGAATTGTGGGTTTATGATCAAGTTTATCTATGGACAATATTTGAATCTTCTCTGAATTCTTTTATGTATGATTGGTTATCTTTGCCAGTCTCTTCGAATTATCAGTTTGGTTTCACCTACTAGATTGATCTTTCTTGCAATGGGAGAAGTGCTTAGCTTTGGGTTCAATCTTGCAGTGTCCTTTCCCAGTGACAGTAGGGGCAACAAGGCACGTACTGTATTGTTGCCATCAAGGATAACAAGATGGGGTTTATTTCATATTGCATGAGTTTATCCCTCTACATCATGTCATCTTGCTTAAAGTGTTACTCTGTTCTTATGAACTTAATACTCTAGATGCATGCTGGATAGCGGTCGATGTGTGGAGTAATAGTAGTAGATGCAGGCAGGAGTCGGTCTACTTGTCTCGGACGTGATGCCTATATACATGATCATACCTAGATATTCTCATAACTATGCTCAATTCTGTCAATTGCTCAACAGTAATTTGTTTACCCACTGTGAATACTTATGCTCTTGAGAGAAGCCACTAGTGAAACCTATGGCCCTCGGGTCTATCTTCCATCATATTAATCTTCCAATACTTAGTTATTTCCTTTGCCTTTTATTTTACTTTGCATCTTTATCATAAAAATATCAAAAATATTATCTTATCATATCTCACTCCCCCTTATCGCATTGGTTGCGAGGATTTATTTGTTTGTGTAGGTGCGAGGGACTCGTGCGTGGCCTCCTACTGGATTGATACCTTGGTTCTCAAAAACTGAGGGAAATACTTACGCTACTTTGCTGCATCACCCTTTCCTCTTCAAGGGAAAACCAACGCAAGTGCTCAAGAGGTACCTAGAAGGATTTTTGGCACCATTGCCGGGGAGTCGACGCAAAAGTCAAGACATACCAAGTACCCATCACAAACCCTTATCTCCCGCATTACATTATTTTCCATCTGCTTCTCGTTTTCCTCTCCCCCACTTCACCCTTGCCGTTTTATTCGCCCTCTCTCTCTCCGTCCTCCCTCTCTTTCTCTATTTGCCTCCTTTTGCTTGTCTCTTGTTTGCTTGTGTGTTGGATTGCTTGCTTGTCACGATGGCTCAAGATAATACTAAATTGTGTGACTTTACCAGTACCAACAACGATGATTTTATTAGCACTCTGCTACCTCTTGAGCACTGCGTTGGATTTCCCCGAAGAGGAGAGGATGATGCGGCAAAGTAGCGTAAGTATTTCCCTCGGTTTTTGAGAACCAAGGTATCAATCCAGTAGGAGGCTACGCGCGAGTCCCTCGTACCTACACAAAAACAATAGCTCAACGCAACCAACACGCTTAGGGGTTGTCAATCCCTTCACGGTCACTTACGAAAGTGAGATCTGATACAGATGATAAATAATATTTTTGGTATTTTTGGTATAGAGATGCAAAGTGAAAAGTAAAAGGCAAAGTAAAAAAGCAAAGCAATAATAAAGTGATGGAGATTGATATGATGAGAAAGAGACTCGGGGGCCATAGGTTTCACTAGTGGCTTCTCTCAAGAGCATAAGTATTCTACGGTGGGTGAACAAATTACTGTTGAGCAATTGACAGAATTGAGCATAGTTATGAGAATATCTAGGTATGATCATGTATATAGGCATCACGTCCGAGACAAGTAGACCGAGTCCTGCCTACATCTACTACTATTACTCCACTCATCGACCGCTATCCAGCATGCATCTAGAGTATTAAGATAAGAACAAAGTAACGTCTTAAGCAAGATGACATGATGTAGAGGGATAGTTTCATGCAATATTATAAAAAACCCATCTTGTTATCCTCGATGGCAACAATACAATACCTGCCTTGCTGCCCCTTCTGTCACCGGGAAAGGACACCGCAAGATCGAACCCAAAGCTAAGCACTTCTCTCATGGCAAGAAAAACCAATCTAGTAGGCCAAACCAAACTGATAATTCGAAGAGACTTGCAAAGATAACCAATCATACATAAAAGAATTCAGAGAAGATTCAAATATTATTCATAGATAGACTGGATCATAAACCCATAATTCATCGGTCTCAACAAACGCACCGCAAAAAGAAGATTACATCGAATAGACCTCCACGAGAGAGGGGGGAACATTGTATTGAGATTAAGAAAGAGAGAAGAAGCCATCTAGCTACTAACTATGGACCCGTAGGTCTGAAGTAAACTACTCACACTTCATCGGAGGGGCTTGGATGATGATGTAGAAGCCCTCCGTGATCGATGCCCCCTCCGGCGGAGCTCCGGAACAGGCCCCAAGATGGGATCTCATGGATACAGAAAGTTGTGGCGGTGGAATTAGGTTTTTGGCTCCGTCTGAGATCGTTTGGGGGTACGTAGGTATACATAGGAGAAAGGATTACGTCGGTGGAGCTTCGAGGGGCCCACGAGGTAGGGGGCGTGCCCTAGGGGGGCCCTCCACCCGTGTAACCGCCTCGTGGCTTTCTTGATGGAGGGTCCAAGTCTCCTGGGTCTTATCTGATGAGAAAATCACGTTCCCGAAGGTTTCATTCCGTTTGGACTCCGTTTGATATTCTGTTTCTCTGAAACACTGAAATAGGCAAGAAACAACAATTCTGGGCTGGGCCTCCGGTTAATAGGTTAGTCCAAAAAATAATATAGAAGTGGAAAATAAAGCCCAATATAGTCCAAAACAGCAGGTAATATAGCATGGAGCAATTAAAAATTATAGATACGTTGGAGACGTATCAAGCATCCCCAAGCTTAATTCATGCTTGTCCTCGAGTAGGTAAATGATAAAAACAGAATTTTTGATGCGAAGTGCTACTTGGCATAATTTCAATGTAAATCTTCTTAACTATGGTATGAATATTCAGATTCAAAAGATTCAAGACAAAAGTTCATGTTGACATAAAAATAATAATACTTCAAGCATACTAACAAAGCAATTATGTCTTCTCAAAATAACATGGCCAAAGAAAGCTATCCCTACAAAATCATATAGTCTGGCTACGCTCTATCTTCACCACACAAAGTATTTAAATCATGCACAACCCCGATGACAAGCCAAGCAATTGTTTCATACTTTTGACATTTTCAAAACTTTTTCGATCTTCATGCAATACATGAGCGTGAGCCATGGATATAGCACTATATGTGGAATAGAATGGTGGTTGTGGAGAAGACAAAAAGAGGGGAAGATAGTCTCACATCAACTAGGTGTATCAACGAGCTATGGAGATGCCCATCAATAGATATCAATGTGAGTGAGTAGGGATTTCCATGCAACGGATGCACTAGAGCTATAAGTATATGAAAGCTCGACAAAAGAAACTAAGTGGGTGTGCATCCAACTCGCTTGCTCACGAAGACCTAGGGAATTTTGAGGAAGCCCATCATTGGAATATACAAGCCAAGTTCTATAATGAAAAATTCCCACTAGTATATGAAAGTGACAGAATGAGAGACTCTCTATCATGAAGATCATGGTGCTACTTTGAAGCACAAGTGTGGTAAAAGGATAGTAACATTGTCCCTTCTCTCTTTTTCTCTCATTTTTTTTGTTTGGGCCTTCTCTTTTTTTTTATGGCCTCTTTTTTTGTCCAGAGTCTCATCCCGACTTGTGGGGGAATCATAGTCTCCATCATCCTTTCCTCACTTGGTACAATGCTCTAAAAATGATGATGATCACACTTTTTATTTTTCTTACAACTCAACAATTACAGCTCAATACTTAGAACAAAATATGACTCTATATGAATGCATCCGGCGGTGTACCGGGATATGCAATGAATCAAGAGTGACATGTATGAAATAATTATGAACGGCGGCTTTGCCACAAATACGATGTCAACTACATGATCATGCTAGCAATATGACAATGATGGAGCGTGTCATAATGAACGGAACGGTGGAAAGTTGCATGGCAATATATCTCGGAATGGCTATGGAAATGCCATGATAGGTAGTTATGGTGGCTGTTTTGAGGAAGGTATTTGGTGGGTGTATGATACCAGTGAAAAGTGTGCGGTATTAGAGAGGCTAGCAATGGTGGAAGGAAGGAAAGTGCGTATAATCCATGGACTCAACATTAGTCAAAAAGAACTCATATAATTATTGCAAAAATCTAGAAATTATCAAAGCAAAGTATTACACGCATGCTCCTAGGGGGATAGATTGGTAGGAAAAGACCATCGCTCGTCCCCGACCGCCACTCATAAGGAAGACAATCAATAAATAAACCATGCTCCGACTTCATCACATAACGGTTCACCATATGTGCATGCTACGAGAATCACAAACTTTAACACAAGCATTTCTCAAATTCACAACTACTCAACTAGCATGACTCTAATATCACCATCCTCATATCCCAAAACAATTGTCAAGCATCAATTTTTTTCTTAGTATTCAACGCACTAAAAAGAAAGTTTTACACATCTTGAATACCAAGCATATTATTATTAATCAAATTACCATGCTATTAAGACTCTCAAAATAATCTAAGTGAAGCATGAGAGATCAATAGTTTCTATAAAACGAATCCACCACTGTGCTCTAAAAGTTATAAGTGAAGCACTAGAGCAAAACTATAAAACTCAAAAGATATAAGTGAAGCACTAGAGTAAAACTATAGGGCTCAAAAGAAGTAAATGAAGCACATAGGGTATTCTATCAAATTCCAAATTATGTATGTCTCTATCAAAAGGTGTGTACATAAAGAATGATTGTGGTAGACTAACAAGCAAAGACTCAAATCATAAAAGACGCTCCGGGTAAAACACATATCATGTGGTGAATAAAAATATAGCTCCAAGTAAAGTTACCGATAGAAGTAGACGAAAGAGGGGATGCCTTCCGGGCATCCCCAAGCTTTGGATTTTAGGTGTCCTTAGATTATCTTGGGGGTGCCATGGGCATCCCCAAGCTTAGGCTCTTGCCACTCCTTGTTCCATAATCTATCAAATCTTTACCCAAAACTTGAAAACTTCACAACACAAAACTTAAAGTAGAAAATCTCGCGAGCTCCGTTAGCGAAAGAAAACAAAAGACCACTTCAAGGTACTGTAATTAACTCATTATTTATTTATATTGGTGTTAAACCTACTGTATTCCAACTTCTCTATGGTTTATAAACTATTTTACTAGCCATAGATTCATCAAAATAAGCAAACAACACACGAAAAACAGAATCTGTCAAAAACAGAACAGTCTGTAGTAATCTGTAGCTAGCACAAGATCTGGAACCCAAAAAATTCTAAAATAAATTGCTGGACGTGAGGAATTTATCTATTAATCATATTCAAAAATAATTAACTAAATAGCACTCTCCAAATAAAAACGACAGCAGTTCTCGTGAGCGCTAAAGTTTCTGTTTTTTACAGCAAGTTCAACAAGACTTTCCCCAAGTCTTCCCAACGGTTCTACTTGGCACAAACACTAACTAAACACAAAAAAACACAACCAAAACAGAGGCTGAAAAATTTATTTATTACTAAACAGGAGGAAAAAGCAAGGAATAAAAATAAAATTGGGTTGCCTCCCAACAAGCGCTATCGTTTAACGCCCCTAACTAGGCATAACAAGCAAGAATAGATCTAGGTATTGCCATCTTTGGTAGGCAATTCTTCAATGAGGCATCTATCTCCCTTAGGAATTTCTTTCTTTCTAGTG
This sequence comes from Triticum dicoccoides, assembly GCF_002162155.2. NCBI lineage: Eukaryota > Viridiplantae > Streptophyta > Magnoliopsida > Poales > Poaceae > Triticum > Triticum dicoccoides. Next base: position 462,510,001 of record NC_041386.1, read on the forward strand.
ATTATCAAACTCTTAGTCACAATATCAAAAAAATCATTTCTAGCAATTGGTTCCTTAATGATAGCAAAAAGATTGGGATGAATACTTATAGATTTAAGATCCGCAGTTTCCTTACTAGATGATTCACCCTTATTTTTAGGAACATACATAAGCTTGGCAATTTTAGTAGGAGGACTTGGAGTATTCTTTACGGAAGAAAAAGAGGTTCCCAAGTTCGTAATGATACCCTCAAGTTTATCGATTCTAGTGGAATCTAGATTTATTTTCTCATTAACTATGGGTTCCTTTTCCTTAATATTTTTCAAAGTCATTCCTACCTTAGATCCATATTGGGTAATTTGATTGTGGATATGTTTATCTATATTTTCAATTAATTCAATGGTATCAACTTTATTTTCAATAATTTAAAGTCTTTGCATAACATGCTCCAAAGTTAACATTGTTCCATTAACCAAAAGAGGTGGTGAGCCAGATAAATCTAACATAGCATTATAACAATCAAAAGTATGGCTACCCAAGAAATTCCCTCCGGTAATGGTATCAAGGATATATCTATACCAAGGACTAGCACCTACATAAAAATTGCGGAGAAGAACTGAAGTAGATTGCTTCCTGGTAGATCTATTTTGAGCATTGCAAATTCTATACCAAGCATCTTTTAGATTTTCTCCCTCCCTTTGTTTAAAATTTAGAACTTCATTCTCGGGAGACAATGGAGAAGATATGAGACTAGCCATGACAAGCGAGCAAACACAAAGCAAACGGGCAAAAGAGGCAAATAGAGAGGGAGGATAGAGAGAGAGGGCGAATAAAACGGCAAGGGTGAAGTGGGGAAGAGGAAAACAAGAGGCAAATGGCAAATAATGTAATGCAGGAGATAGGGATTGTGATGGGTACTTGGTATGTTGAATTTTGCGCAGACTCCCCGGCAACGGCGCCAGAAATTCTTCTTGCTACCTCTTGAGCACTGCGTTGGATTTCCCCGAAGAGGAGAGGATGATGCAGCAAAGTAGCATAAGTATTTCCCTCAGTTTTTGAGAACCAAGGTATCAATCCAGTAGGAGGCTACGCGCGAGTCCCTCGTACCTACACAAAAACAATAGCTCAATGCAACCAACACGCTTAGGGGTTGTCAATCCCTTCACGGTCACTTACGAAAGTAAGATCTGATAGAGATGATAAATAATATTTTTGGTATAGAGATGCAAAGTGAAAAGTAAAAGGCAAAGTAAAAAAGCAAAGCAATAATAAAGTGATGGAGATTTATATGATGAGAAAGAGACCCGGGGGCCATAGGTTTCAATAGTGGCTTCTCTCAAGAGCATAAGTATTCTACGGTGGGTGAACAAATTACTGTTGAGCAATTGACAGAATTGAGCATAGTTATCAGAATATCTAGGTATGATCATGGATATAGGCATCACGTCCGAGACAAGTAGACCGACTCCTGCCTGCATCTACTACTATTACTCCACTCATCGACCGCTATCCAGCATGCATCTAGAGTATTAAGTTAAAAAACAGAGTATCACCTTAAGCAAGATGACATGATGTAGAGGGATAGTTTCATGCAATATGATAAAAAACCATCTTGTTATCCTCGATGGCAACAATACAATACATGCCTTGCTGCCCCTTCTGTCACTGGGAAAGGACACCACAAGATCGAACCCAAAGCTAAGCACTTCTCCCATGGTAAGAAAAACCAATCTAGTAGGCCAAACCAAACTGATAATTTGAAGAGACTTGCAAAGATAAGCAATCATACATAAAAGAATTCAAAGAAGATTCAAATATTATTCATAGATAGACTGGATCATAAACCCACAATTCCTCGGCCTCAACAAACGCACCGCAAAAAGAAGATTACATCGAATAGATCTCCACGAGAGAGGGGGAGAACATTGTATTGATATCCAAAAAGAGAGAAGAAACCATCTAGCTACTAACTATGGACCCGTAGGTCTGAAGTAAACTACTGACACTTCATCGGAGGGGCTTGGATGATGATGTAGAAGCCCTCCGTGATCGATGCCCCCTCCGGCAGAGCTCCGGAACAGGCCCCAAGATGGGATCTCATGGATACAGAAAGTTGCGGCGGTGGAATTAGTTTTTTGGCTCCGTATGAGATCGTTTGGGGGTACGTAGGTATATATAGGAGGAAGGAGTATGTTGGTGGAGCTTCGAGGGGGCCACGAGGCAGGGGGCGCGCCCTCCACCCTCGTGACCGCCTCGTGGCTTTCTTGACGGAGGGTCCAAGTCTCCTGGGTCTTATCTGATGAGAAAATCGCGTTCCCGAAGGTTTCATTCATTTTGATATTCTGTTTCTCCGAAACACTGAAATAGGCAAAAACAGCAATTATGGGCTGGGCCTCCGGTTAATAGGTTAGTCCCAAAAATAATATAAGAGTGGAAAATAAAGCCCAATATAGTCCAAAACAGTAGGTAATATAGCATGGAGCAATCAAATATTATAGATACGTTGGAGACGTATCACACTCGGATTGCTCCTCTTGATGATACTGAATCTTGTGAAATTAATGTTGCTTTGCTGAATCTTGTCATGAAAGATCCGTTTTCCGGCCTTCCTAGTGAAGATGCCGCTACCCATCTAAATAGCTTCGTTGATTTGTGTGATATGCAAAATAAGAAAGATGTGGACAATGATATTGTTAAATTGAAGCTATTTCCTTTTTCGCTTAGAGATCGTGTTAAAGCTTGGTTTTCGTCTTTGCCTAAAAATAGTATTGATTCGTGGAATAAGTGCAAAGATGCTTTTATCTCTAAGTATTTTCCTCCCGCTAAGATCATCTCTCTTAGAAACGATATTATGAATTTCAAGAAACTTGATCATGAACATGTTGTACAAGCTTGGGAGAGGATGAAATTAATGATACATAATTGTGCTACGCATGGTTTGAATTTGTGGATGATTATACAAAAAAATTATGCCAGATTGAGTTTTGCTTCTAGAAATCTTTTAGATTCGGCCGCGGGAGGCACTTTTATGGAAATCACTTTAGGAGAAGCTACTAAACTCCTAGATAATATTATGGTTAATTATTCTCAATGGCACACTGAAAGATCTACTAATAAGTAAGTGCATGCGATAGAAGAAATTAATGTTTTGAGTGGAAAGATGGATGAACTTATGAAATTATTTGCTAATAAAAGTGTTTCTTCTGATCCTAATGATATGCCTTTGTCTACTTTGATTGAGAATAATAATGAATCTATGGATGTGAATTTTGTTGGTAGGAATAATTTTGGTAACAACGCATATAGAGGAAACTTTAATCCTAGGCCGTATCCTAGTAATTCCTCTAATAATTATGGTAATTCCTACAACAATTCTTATGGAAATTATAATAAGATGCCCTCTGATTTTGAATCTAATATTAAAGAATTTATTACTTCGCAAAAGAATTTCAATGCTTTGATTGAAGAAAAATTGCTTAAGATTGATGAGTTGGCTAGGAACATTGATAGAATTTCTCTTGATGTTGATTCTTTGAAACTTAGATCTATTCCACCTAAGCATGATATCAATGAGTCTCTCAAAGCCATGAGAATTTCCATTGATGAGTGCAAAGAAAGAACCGCTAGGATGCGTGCTAAGAAAGATTTCTTTATAAAAGCATGTTCTTCTAGTTTCCATGATAATAAAGATGAAGATCTAAAAGTTATTGATGTGTCCCCTATTAAATCTTTGTTTTGCAATATGAATCTTGATAATGATGGGACTTAATATGATCCACCTTTACCTAGACGGTGTTCCAAGAATTCAGACTCTTTAGATCTTGATGCTAAAATTGTTAAAAGTGGGATTAAAGAAGTCAAAACTTTAAATTTTAATGAACCAACTATTTTGGATTTCAAGGAATTTAATTATGATAATTTCTCTTTGATAGATTGTATTTCCTTATTGCAATCCGTGCTAAATTCTCCTCATGCTTATAGCCAAAATAAAGCTTTTACTAAACATATCGTTGATGCTTTGATGCAATCTTATGAAGAAAAACTTGAGTTGGAAGTTTCTATCCCTAGAAAACTTTATGATGAGTGGGAACCTACTATTAAAATTAAAATTAAAGATCATGAATGCTATGCTTTGTGTGATTTGGGTGCTAGTGTTTCCATGATTCCAAAGACTTTGTGTGATTTGTTAGGTTCATGTGATTTTGATGATTGCTCTTTAAACTTGCACCTTGCGGATTCCAGTATTAAGAAACCTATGGGAAGAATTAATGATGTTCTTATTGTTGCAAATAGGAATTATGTGCCTGTAGATTTTATTGTTCTTGACATAGATTGCAATCCTTCATGTCCTATTATTCTTGGTAGACCTTTCCTTAGAACGATCGGTGCAATTATTGATATGAAGGAAGGAAATATTATATTACAATTTTCGTTAAGGAAAGTGTCGGTGTCAAAACCGGTGGATCTCGGGTAGGGGGTCCCGAACTGTGCGTCTAAGGCGGATGGTAACATGAGGCAGGGGACATGATGTTTTACCCAGGTTCGGGCCCTCTTGATGGAGGTAAAACCCTACGCCCTGCTTGATTTATTCTTGATGATATGAGTATTACAAGAGTTGATCTACCACGAGATCGGAGAGGCTAAACCCTAGAACCTAGCCTATGGTATGATTGTATGTTGTCCTACGGACTAAAACCCTCCAGTTTTATAGACACCGGAGGGGGTTAGGGTTACACAAGGTCGGTTACAAAGGAGGAGATATCCATATCCGTACTGCCTAGCTTGCCTTCCACGCCAAGTAGAGTCCCATCCGGACACGAGACGAAGTGTTCAATCTTGTATCTTCATAGTCCAACAGTCCGGCCAAGGAATATAGTCCAGCTGTCCGCAGACCCCTTAATCCAGGACTCCCTCAGTAGCCCCTGAACCAGCCTTCAATGACGATGAGTCCGGCGCGCAGTGTTGTCTTCCACACTGCAAGGCGGGTTCCTCCTCCTAATTCACCACAGAAGAGTTCGAATAAAAGGATAGTGTCCGACCCTGCAAAATAAGTTCCACATACCACCGTAGAGAGAATAATATTTCCACAAATCTAATCTGCTGACACGTTTTGGCAACATGACATTATGCCATGGACCGGTGATTATTCGAACCGTTTCCTTTAACTAGCCCCGCACATAACGCGAGGCAGTTTCTTGACACGTCTTGTCAAAGAAGAGATCGTGTCCCCCTTATTACAGGATTCTCATCAATACGGGTGTGGGTAACCCAACCGTGCCATCAATTACGGCGCTTGGGGGATAAGCGAGTTTTACCAGGCTAGTGGGGGCGCATAGTTTCGGCCACCCTCATAAGGGGATAAGGCTTAACTTTTCTCTACCCACGCCTTCTTCCTCCTTGCTCATCCATTCTTGCGCACTCAAGCTCCAACACCCAAGTCCACATCCTTCCCCTCAACCTTCTCCAAACATGTCCGGAGCGGGAGGCAAATGGATGGCTTCCTCCGTTACGGAGGGACACATCAAGAAGATGCGCGGAGCCGGATACTTAGCCGCGAATATCACAAGAGGGTAGTTTTCCTCCACCACTTCCTCCGCGGACTGGGGTTTCCCCTCCATCCATATGTCTGCGGTCTCATCTTCTACTACGGGCTGGACTTCCATGATCTGGCCCCGAACTTCATCCTCAACATTTCGGCGTTCATCGTCATGTGTGAGGCTTTCCTCCACATCCGGCCCCACTTCGTCCTATGGTTAAAGACCTTCAATATCAAGCCGAAGGTGGTGGGAGGCCAACAAGCGGAATGCGGCGAAGCCATGGTGGGCAAGATGCCCAATGTTACATGGCTTGAAGGCTCCTTCGTGGATACCATAAAGGGGTGGCAATCGACGGGGTTCTACATCACCAAGCCACACGACACCAACTGGGTGGTGGCCCCGAGTTTCGATCTGGAATCCCCACGTGGCTCACCTCCTGGAAAGAGAAGGGCCTATCTTGGGGTTCATCAGTGGAGCTGGACGGACTCTAGAAATGTATCCGGAATATGGCAAGCAAGAAGCTCAAGCTTGTCAACATAGTCCAGGTCATGCTCTTCCGCCGGATCCTCCCGTGTCAACAACGGGATTTCAACTTGTGGGAGGTCGACCCGGCCCAGCACTAGACTCTGAGCGAGCTCTTCGACACGTCGCACAAGGACGTCTGGAGGGTGCTGTTCAAGGGCGCCGAGGTCCCTCCCTCTCTCACCGAGGACCGCGGGCTAAGCGCGAAGCGCCTAGCACATTCGGTGAGTTCTATACATCTGGTAGGATATTTATTTCCCCTAGCTTAACCATGTGCGGGGTCTGAGATCCATGCCTTTGACAGGACTAGGTGGAGATGTCGGGGCAGATTAACTGTCTGGCCCCTCTGCCCGAAGACACTGCGTACGCTCTCCTGACGGAGATGCTGACTCCGGCTCCTTATAAGGTGCCAGAGAAGACCAAGAAGGCCAAGGGAACCCGAAAGAGTTCCCGACGCCAGGTGTTATCGGACTCATCGTCCGATAACTCCGCGACGCACTCCTCCCCCGAAGACGAGGAGGAAGATGAAGATGCTCCCCCTTCAATCGGGGGAGACAAGAAAAGGAAGGCCGCCCCGACCGGGGGGCGAAGGGTCCAAGAAGGGGAGGACCCTCCTTCCGGACTACTCCACCACCGCCAACGAAGGCGAAGACGAGTGGCTGCTTAGGGCCAAGCCCCTGGCGAAGTCATAAGTATTCGAATACCAGAGTAACTCATAGCATACCTTCATCGCACTGCTTCCCCTAACGCCGAATATGATTATGCAGACCACCCCAAGCCCATATCGATGTATCTTCGTCGGGAGGCTCCTTGGACTCGTTGGATATGGATACCGATCCACTTCCGACCGCCACCTCCCCGTGCCCTACGGACAATGCCGAGGTATTGTCTCAAGAGGCACTGGGTCGAGGGGAGACAATCCCGGAGGTGCCTCAAGGCGACCTTCCGGACTCCAGGAGCAGAGGGAGTAAGGCTCCCGAGGGCTCCGAGTTTGGCCCTCAGCCGAACACCGCGCCGGAACCTCCAGTGGTTCCGGAACAGGGCAGGCGGCCTCCTTCCAAAAGGGGCAAGACGCCTGTGCTGGTGACCTCTTCCCATCCAGGGGCACTGGACAATCTACTAGGAGCGCTTCGCAGCGCTTCCATCGACGAAGAGCACCGCACTATTATGAGTGCGGTGATCCAGAAGGTTCAGTCCGCCAAGAGCGGACTGACTGAAGCATGTGCCAGCCTTCTAACAGGCTTTGAGGTAAGTATTTGAAATATAGGAAAAATATTACCGCATAGACAGTAGCCCTGATGCTCTGTTCAGTGTTCACAAAGAAAAGCCGAATAGAGGATCAAACAATATCGCAGGAGTCTAATATAAGTATGTCTATATGCGTATGCAGGCTTCGCTGCTGGCCTCTGCCGCACTAACTACGTAGGTTGCCACACTGAAGCAGGACCTCGAAGGGTCCAAGGAAGAGCTCGGCCTTGCCAGGAGGCAGCTCGAGGAGAACAAAGGTAAGTAGTACCTAGTCTATGGATATATATATATATATATATATATATATATATATATATATATATATATATATATATATATATATATATATAAAGAATGCAATTGCAAAATGACAGGATCATCGTAAATTTGCCAGGGGCCACGACCGAGGTGGCGACCCTGAAGCAAGCGCTATCCGAGGCCGAAAACAAAGCGGCCCAGGAGTGCACCAAGCGGGAAAAACAAGAGGCACGGGTGGGCGAGGTGCAGCAAGAGCTCCACGCTCTCATGACGAAGCACGAGGCGTTGGAGCTTGACTTGAAGACGCGAGAGTCCGAGCTTATCTCGGCCCTTGAGAGTGCAAAGAGTGCCAAGGCTGAAGCCCAAAAGGCTCTCCAGGAGATTGATGCGATGAAGAAGATAGCGGCGGGTAAGGCATTCTATATGCAAAGCAAGCATGTGAAAGTAAATTACTTGTTACTTACCCAAATCCGGAGCTCTCCAGGAGCATTCGCAGATTTGCCCCGCAGCATGTCGGATGCCGCACGGTTTTACCAGGCCAAGGAGGGAAGCTCAACGGAGAAGCTGTTCTAGTCTCAGTATACTGAGACCGAACACCCGATGCCTCTGAGCGACCAGCTGAAGCAACTGGTCGAGCTGCACAAGGCGGCCGGACAGGCCATGAAGGGCTTTATAGTCCGAATGTGGCCTGGTGACGCCCTTCCCAATAGCTACTTCAGCCTGGTGAGGCGGCTTGTGGAGCCTTCCCACGGCTGGAGGTCGTCAAGCAGTCCGTCTGCATCGAAGGTGCGCGTCGGGCTTTCGCCCGTGCGAAGGTGCACTGGGCCAAGATGGACGCCGTGAAGCTGGTGAAGGAAGGGCCGCCGCAGGGCAAGGAGCATCGCCACCCCGAGATGTATTATGAGGGTGTCCTGAAGGGTGCTCGTCTTGTAGCAAACAAGTGTGCAAAAGATGTAATATTTGAGTAAACTTGCTCGTGTAATCATGTATTATGAAAATTTGTTCATATGCGATATGCAACGCTTGTTTGAATTTAAAATATTGCCTTATGTTCGGCTGTTTATCAAATCTGAGAGATGGCTAGTCGTCGGCTTCTGCCCCCATGCCACGAGTGCTGGGGTGTTCGGGATAAACCTGAGCACTCTTGTTCCCATTGTTGGGTCCTTCGAGGGAGGTGCTCAACACAACGAACAAGGCAATCGGACTATAATGCATTATCACTCTCACTTAGCCGTAGAATTCTATAATTTTAAATTTCAGCGAAGCCCCTAGTATTCGGAAGGCCGAATTCGGGGCGCGATACACGCCTTAAGCCGGACAGGGCCGACTCCTCGCTCTAAGCGGCATAAGTCTTTAGGGACTTGAAACCTCTCGAACAGCGACCAGTCTCTCGCCTTATCACGACAGTCAATTTTAGCTTTCTCTACTGAGGTGCTTAGCCCAGCAGAAAAGGGCACAATCGCAGTAGTTCTCCCAGTGCTACCTTAGCCGATATAGTGGAACGTAAGGTACCAAAACATGGGAGCCGGGCAAACCCAACTATTGACCCAAGACATGATTCGGAGCTGATGCATATAATGCTATAAGTTCGGGGTGCCACACTGTTGAAAGTGTTCGGACTTCTCATGCCGTATTATGGGGTATGCTTAAGCCCCTAGCATATTGGCCGTACCAGAGTGTACGGGTGCTAGATGTCATGAATGAACATATATATATAAAGGAAGAATGCAATAATAGTCTTAATCTATGCATTGTTTATTCAAAAAGATGCATTAAAGCAGAATGATACAAGTAGTGTGATAAGCAAAAAGTAGGATTGTTTGACATGTCCCTTCCAAGGGCAAGCTAAGGAACAGTATTAAAGCAAATATTTCACTCGTTATCGTAATCCACCTGGGAGTTCCGTGGTGTAACGTAGCTTTCTGCCTCCTTGGTTGCTGCATCATGTGTTCAGCAATCATGCTGCCGGACAGGGTTTCCAAAGATTGAAGTCCTAAAAGAGAAAAATAAGAAAGCGGAAAGCCCCTAGTGCGGTTTAAGCCGCGACTTGGAGTGTGCCGCAGTCGTGCCCTCCTCCCCGCCTGTGCCCATGGTATTTTTAATGCGTAATTATGTACGCGTGGCACGGATTTCGCCGTTTGGCTGGGACCGGGGTGGGGGCCGCATTGCTATGCGAGCTCAGAATGTGCCAGGCGGTCCTATTGCCGATTACTCCGGACGCGCTTGAAGGTGTCTGGGTCCTTAATCGCCGAACTAGTGGATTGCCTTAAGAGGCTGCTTTGCACTTCTGCTGCGAGGGCCGCAGTGTGCTCCTCCGTGCAGAGAGAGCGCTCTGTGTTTCCATTGACTATGATGACCCCTCGAGGTCCTGGCATCTTGAGCTTGAGATATGTATAATGCGGTACCGCATTGAATCTCGCAAATGTGGTTTGCCCGAGCAGTGCATGGTAGCCACTGCGGAACGGGACTATGTCGAAGATTAACTCTTCGCTTCGGAAGTTATCCGGAGATCCGAAGACCACTTCCAGTGTTACTGAGCCTATGCAATGGGACTCTACACCTGGTATGACGCCTTTAAAGGTCGTTTTAGTGGGTTTGATCCTTGAGGGGTCTATACCCATTTTGCGCACTGTGTCCTGATAAAGCAGGTTCAGGCTGCTGCCGCCATCCATAAGGACTCGAATGAGGTGAAATCCGTCGATGATTGGGTCTAAGACCAATGCGGCGAATCCGCCATGACGGATACTAGTGGGGTGGTCCCTGTGGTCGAAGGTGATCGGGCAGGAAGACCATGGGTTGCACTTTGGGGCGACTAGCTCCAACGCATATACGTCCCTGAGCGCACGCTTCCGCTCCCTCTTGGGGATGTGGGTTGCATATATCATGTTCACCGTCCGCACTTGTGGGGGGGACCTCTTCTGTCCTCCGGTGTTCGGCTGCCAGGGCTCCTCCTCGTCATCGCTATGTGACCCCTTATCTTTGTTTTCAGCATTTATCTGCTTGAACACCCAACAATCCATGTTGGTGCGGTTGGCTGGCTTGTCGGGGGTGCCGTGTATTTGGCATGAGCAATCGAGTATACGGTCCAAACTGGATGGGCCCGGAGTGCTTCTTTTGAATGGATTTTTCTGCTGACCGGGTTTAGAGCCTTTGAATCCGGCATTGACTATCGTATCCTCGGTATTGTCACTGTTAATGTGGCGCTTATGTTTGTTGCGACGTGACCTGCCATTGCCATCCTTGGTATCTGAAGTACCATGGTTCTTTGATATGTTATTGCTGCGAGCCAGCCAGCTGTCTTCTCCCGCACAAAAGCGGGTCATGAGTGTCGTGAGGACTGCCATAGATTTCGGCTTTTCCTGGCCAAGGTGCCGGGCGAGCCATTCGTCACGGATGTTGTGCTTGAAAGCTGCTAGGGCCTCTGCATCCGAACAGTCGATGATTTGATTTTTCTTTGTTAGGAACCATGTCCAGAATTGCCTGGCCGATTCCTCTGGCTGCTGAATTATGTGGCTCAAGTCATCGGCATCTGGTGGTCGCACGTAAGTGCCTTGGAAGTTGTTGAGGAATGCGGCTTCCATATCCTCCCAACAGCCAATGGACTCTGCTGGCAAGCTATTGAGCCAATGCCGAGCTGGACCTTTGAGCTTGAGTGGGAGGTATTTAATGGCATGTAGATCATCACCGCGGGCCATGTGGATATGTAGGAGGAAATCCTCAATCCATACCGTAGGATCTGTTGTGCTGTCGTATGATTCTATATTTACGGGTTTGAAACCCTTTGGGATTTGATGATCCATTACTTCGTCTGTGAAGCATAGGGGTGTGCGGCGCCTCTGTACTGGGCTATGTCGCGACGCACCTCGAATGAGTCTTGCCCACTGTGTTTGGCCCGGCCGGACTTACTTTTACTGTATCCGGCGTGACGATTATCGTCTCGCATAGTGGCGTGCCCTCGTGATTCGTAGATCGACCTTGCGTGTTTTTCTTTGTCCTCCAATACGTCTCGCAGGTCTGGCGTATTTCCCCATGCCTTTTTATTTGAATGGCGTTGGGGTGCGGGCTGAGATTTTGGCTGGAATGCCTCTCTGTCGCGGCCACGAGGTGGCCGATCAGCTACGTCATACACCGGGGATGGTGCTTCCTCCTCCAGTCGGCGTAGCTACCTGCACTTTGGGTAACTCTTGGAGGGGCATTCGAGTTTATATTCCTCGGCCGCCAGGACTTCAGTCCATCTGTCGGCTAGAAAATCTTGATCAGCTTGAAGTTGTTGTTGATTTTTCTTAAGGCTATTTGCCATGGCTATAAGCCGGCGCTTGAAGCGCTCTTGTTCGACGGGATCCTCAGGCACAACGAATTCGTCATCGTCGAGGCTTGCCTTGTCTTCGGAGGGAGGCATGTAATTATCATCCTCCGCCTCTCCATCTGCTGCTCTCTCTGGAGGGTTGGCTTCTCCATCCTCCTACCCTAAATCTTGCTGGAGGGGATTGTTGTCGTCTTCGACACTGTCCGGAGTGTTATTATCTCATGTGCCGGTATCACCGCTTTTGCCTTGGCAGGACTTAGAGCGGCGCCGCTGACGCCGGCGCTTGGGTTGCTTCTTGGAGGGGTCATCCTCCGTTGTCTCGTCGCCATTGCCTTCTTTGGGTGTGTCCACCATGTATATATCGTATGATGAGGTGGCTGTCCAGTGCCCTGTGGGTAGTGGTTCCTCTTCGTCTCCCGCATCGTCATCCATACCGTCGATGTCTTCAGAGTCGAAGTCGAGCATGTCGGTTAAGTCGTCGACAGTGGCTACTAAGTTGGTGGTGGGTGGGCGGCGAATTTTTTCATCATCTGCATCCCAATCCTGCCGGACATAGTTCGGCCAGGACTCTCCTGACAAGGAGAGAGACCTTAATGAGTTCAGTATGTCGCCAAAGGGTGAGTGCTGAAAAATATCCGCGGAGGTAAACTCCATGATCGGCGCCCAATTGGATTCGACAGGAACGGGCGCAGGCGGTTCAGAATCCATGGCCGGAGAAGGATCCGGCAGTTTGGCAACACGGCTCTCGTGAAGGGTAAGGTCGATATTTGGCTCGATCGCCGCAGAGGATACGGCCTCCGTGGCAGGGTCTATCCACCCGTCCATGGATGGCGCAACTGGCTCCGAACTGAGGGTCGGAGCGGCTGCCGGTGCGATTTCTTGGACACTGTCCGATGGTAGAGCTAAATCGTACTCATCGTGACCGCGTGGCGCACAAGGCAAGGGCTCGAATCCGTTGAAGATCAAGTCTCCGCGGATATCGGCCATGTAGTTTAAGCTTCCAAATCTGACCTGGTGGCCAGGGCATAACTTTCGATCTGCTCAAGATGGCCAAGCGAGTTGGCCTGTAGTGCAAAGCGGCCGAACACAAAGATTTGTCTGGGGAGAAAAGTCTCCCCCTGGACTACATCGCTATCAATGATCGTAGGAGTCATCAAGCCTAACAGCGATGACACAGAGGAACTCTCAATGAAAGCACCAATGTCGGTGACAAAACCGGCGGATCTCGGGTAGGGGGTCCCGAACTGTGCGTCTAAGGCAGATGGTAACAGGAGGCAGGGGACACGATGTTTTACCCAGGTTCAGGCCCTCTTGATGGAGGTAAAACCCTACATCCTACTTGATTTATTCTTGATGATATGAGTATTACAAGAGTTGATCTACCACAAGATCGAAGAGGCTAAACCCTAGAACCTAGCCTATGGTATGATTGTATGTTGTCCTATGGACTAAAACCCTCCGGTTTATATAGACACCGGAGGGGGTTAGGGTTACACAAGGTCGGTTACAAAGGAGGATATATCCATATCCGTACTGCCTAGCTTGCCTTCCACGCCAAGTAGAGTCCCATCCGGACACGAGACGAAGTCTTCAATCTTGTATCTTCATAGTCCAATAGTCCGGCCAAGGATTATAGTTCGGCTGTCCGGAGACCCCTAATCCAGGACTCCCTTAGAAAGGCATGTAACACTTTCCTAGAAAGAAAATTAAATTACCTTATGAATCTATTATGAGAGCCACTTATGGATTGCCTACCAAAGATGGCAACACCTAGATCTATCCTTGCTTTTTATGCCTAGCTAGGGGCGTTAAACGATAGCGCTTGTTGGGAGGCAACCCAATTTTATTTTTGTTCCTTGCCTTTTGCTCCTCTTTAGTAATAAATAATTTATCTAGCGTCTGTTTTGGTTGTGTTTTTTGTGTTTAATTAGTGTTTGTGCCAAGTAGAACCGTTGGGAAGACTTGGGGGAAGTCTTTTTAATCTTGCTGTAAAAAATAGAAACTTTAGCGCTCACGAGAACTGCTGCCATTTTTATTTGGAAAGCGATATTTAGTTGATTCTTTTTGAAGATGATTAATATATAAATTCCTCACGTCCATCAATTTATGTTAGAATTTTTGGGGTTCCAGATCTTGCGTTAGCTACAGATTACTACAGACTGTTCTGTTTTTGACAGATTCTGTTTTTCGTGTGTTGTTTGCTTATTTTGATGAATATATGGCTAGTAAAATAGTTTATAAACGATAGAGAAGTTGGAATACAGTAGTTTTAACACCAATATAAATAAAGAATGAGTTCATTACAGTACCTTGAAGTGGTATTTTGTTTTCTTTCGCTAACGGAGCTCACGAGATTTTCTACTTTAAGTTTTGTGTTGTGAAGTTTTCAAGTTTTGGGTGAAAGATTTGATGGATTATGGAACAAGGAGTGGCAAGAGCCTAAGCTTGGGGATTCCCATGGCACCCCAAGATAATCTAAGGACACCTAAAAGACAAAGCTTGGGGATGCCCCGGAAGGCATCCCCTCTTTCGTCTACTTCCATCGGTAACTTTACTTGGAGCTATAGTTTTATTCACCACATGATATGTGTTTTGCTTGGAGCGTATTGTATTATCTGAGTCTTTATTTGTTATTTTTCCACAATAATTCTTGCTGTACACGCATGATTCGGAAATTGTTAGAATACTCTATGTGCTTCACTTATATCTTTTGAGTTATATAGTTTTTGCTCTAGTGCTTCACTTATATCTTTTACAGCATGTCGGTGGATTTGTTTTATAGAAACTATTGTTCTCTCATGCTTCACTTAGATTATTTTAAGATTCCTACAAAACAGCATGGTAATTTGCTTTAATTATGTTAGGCATTCAAGATTAATAATAATAATAAATTCTTATGAGTGTGTTGAATACTATGAGAAGTTCGATACTTGATAATTGTTTTGTGATATGGGGATGGTAATATTAGAGTCATGCTAGTCGAGTAGTTGTGAATTTGAGAAATACGTGTGTTAAAGTTTGTGATTCCCGTAGCATGCACGTATGGTGAACCGTTATGTGATGAAGTCGGAGCATGATTTATTTATTGATTGTCTTCCTTATGAGTGGCGGTCGGGGACGAGCGATGGTCTTTTCCTACCAATCTATCCCCCGAGGAGCATGCGCGTAATACTTTGCTTTGATAACTTGTAGATTTTTGCAATAAGTATATGAGTTCTTTATGACTAAGGTTGAGTCCATGGATCATACGCACTTTTCTTCCTTCCACCATTGCTAGCCTCTCTAAGTACCGCGCACCTTTCGCCGGTATCATACACCGACCATATACCTTCCTCAAAACGGCCACCATACCTACCTATCATGGCATTTCCATAGCCATTCCGAGATATATTGCCATGCAACTTTCCACCATTCCGTTTACTATGACACGCTCCATCATTGTCATATTGCTTTGCATGATCATGTAGTTGACATTGTATTTGTGGCAAAGCCACCGTTCATAATTCTTTCATACATGTCACTCTTGATTCATTGCATATCTCGGTACACCGCTGGAGGCATTCATATGGAGTCATATTTTGTTCTAAGTATAGAGTTGTAATTGTTGAGTTGTAAGTAAATAAAAGTGTGATGATCATCATTTTTAGAGCATTGTACCAAGTGAGGAAAGGATGATGGAGACTATGATTCCCCCACAAGTCAGGATGAGACTCTGGACGAAAAAAGAGGCCAAAGAAGCCCAAATAAAAAAAGAGGCCATAAAAAAAGGGGCCCAAATAAAAAAGTATGAGAGAAAAAGAGAGAAGGGACAATGCTACTATCCTTTTACAACACTTGTGCTTCAAAGTAGCACCATGATCTTCATAATAGAGAGTATCCTATGTTATCACTTTCATATACTAGTGGGAATTTTTCATTATAGAACTTGGCTTGTATATTCCAATGATGGGCTTCCTCAAAATGCCCTAGTTCTTCGTGAGCAAGCGAGTTGGATGCACACCCACTTAGTTCCTTTTGTTGAGCTTTCATATACTTATAGCTCTACTGCATCTGTTGCATGGCAATCCCTACTCACTCACATTGATATCTATTGATGGGCATCTCCATAGCCCGTTGATACGCCTAGTTGATGTGAGAGTATCTTCCCCTTTTTGTCTCCTCCACAACCACCATTCTATTCCACCTAAAGTGTTATGTCCATGGCTCACGCTCATGTATTGCGTGAAGATCGAAAAAGTTTGAGAACACCAAAAGTATGAAACAATTGCTTGGCTTGTCATCGGGGTTGTGCATGACTTAAATACTTTGTGTGGTGAAGATAGAGCATAACCAGACTATATGATTTTGTAGGGATAACTTTCTTTGGCCATGTTATTTTGAAGAGACATAGTTGCTTAGTTAGTATGCTTGAAGTATTATTATTTCTATGTCAATACTGAACTTTTGTCTTGAATCTTTCGATCTGAATATTCATACCACAATTAAGAAGAATTACATTGAAATTATGCCAAGTAGCATTCCACATCAAAAATTATGTTTTTATCATTTACTTACTCGAGGACGAGCAGGAATTAAGCTTGGGGATGCTTGATACGTCTCCAACGTATCTATAATTTTTGATTGTTCCATGCTATATTACATTCTGTTTTGGACATTATTGGGCTTTATTATACACTTTTATATTATTTTTTGGACTAACCTATTAACTGGAGGCCTAGCCCAGAATTGCTGTTTTTTGCTTATTTTAGGGTTTCGCAGAAAAAGAATTTCAAACGGAGTCCAAACGGAATGAAACCTTCGGGAACGTGATTTTCATAACGAACGTGATCCAGAGGACTTGGACCCTACGTCAAGACATCAACCAGGAGGCCACGAGGTAGGGGCGCGCCT
>NC_041386.1:462527166-462560130 GCF_002162155.2 Triticum dicoccoides
CACCGCCGTAACTTTCTGTATCCACGAGATCCCATCTTGGGGCCTTTTCCGGAGCTCCGCCGGAGGGGGCATTGATCACGGAGGGCTTCTACATCAACATCATAGCCCTTCTGATGAAGTGTGAGTAGTTTACCTGAGATCTTCGGGTCCATAGTTATTAGCTAGATGGCTTCTTCTCTCTTTTTGGATCTCAATACAAAGTTCCCCCCTCTCTTGTGGAGATCTATTTGATGTAATCTTCTTTTGCAGTGTGTTTGTTGAGACCGATGAATTGTGGGTTTATGATCAAGTTTATCTATGAACAATATTTGAATCTTCTCTGAATTCTTTTATGTACGATTGGTTATATTTGCAAGTCTCTTCGAATTATTAGTTTCGTTTGGCCTACTAGATTGATCTTTCTTGCAATGGGAGAAGTGATTAGCTTTGTGTTCAATCTTGTGGTGTCCTTTCCCAGTGACAGTAGGGGAGCAAGGCACATATTCTATTGCTGCCATCGAGGATAACAAGATGGGGTTTATTTCATATTGCATGAGTTTATCCCTCTACATCATGTCATCTTGCTTAAAGCGTTACTCTGTTCTTATGAACTTAATACTCTAGATGCATGCTGGATAGCGGTCGATGTGTGGAGTAATAGTAGTAGATGCAGGCAGGAGTCGGTCTACTTGTCTCGGACGTGATGCCTATATACATGATCATACCTAGATATTCTCATAACTATGCTCAATTCTGTCAATTGCTCAATAGTAATTTGTTTACCCACCATGAATACTTATGCTCTTGAAAGAAGCCACTAGTGAAACCTATGTCCCCCGGGTCTATCTTCCATCATATTAATCTTCCAATACTTAGTTATTTCCTTTGCCTTTTATTTTACTTTGCATCTTTATCATAAAAATACCAAAGATATTATCTTATCATATCTATCAGATCTCACTCTCGTAAGTGACCGTGTAGGGATTGACAACCCATTATTGCATTGGTTGCGAGGATTTATTTGTTTGTGTAGGTGCGAGGGACTCATGTGTGGCCTCCTACTGGATTGATACCTTGGTTCTCAAAAACTGAGGGAAATACTTATGCTACTTTGCTGCATCACCCTTTCCTCTTCAAGGGAAAACCAACGCAAGTGCTCAAGAGGTAGCAGGCCATCTTGCTGCACCTTATTTACTTTTATTACTTTCTACTCCTTACAAATTACCTTATCACAAAACTATCTGTTACCGATAATTTTAGTGCTTGCAGAGAATACCTTGCTGAAAACTGCTTATCATTTCCTTCTGCTCCTTGTTGGGCTCGACACTCTTACTTATTGAAAGTACTACGATAGATCCCCTATACTTGTGGGTCATCAAGACTCTTTTCTAGCACCGTTGCCGGGGAGTGAAGCGCCTTTGGTAGGTGGAATTTGGTAAGGAAAAATTTATATAGTGTGCTGAAATTTACTATCACTTGTTACTATGGAACCTAATCCTTTGAGGGGTTTGTTCGAGGTATCTTCACCCCGACCAGTAGAGCAAAGAGTTGCTCATCAACCTACTGAACCTACTAAAATGAAAATGTTTACTTTGAAATTCCTTCGGGTATGATAGAGAAACTACTAGCTAATCCTTTTGCAGGAGATGGAACATTGCATCCCGACTTACACTTAATCTATGTGGATGAAGTTTCTGGATTATTTAAGCTTGCAAGTATGCCCGATGATGTTATCTAGAAGAATGTCTTCCCTTTATCTTTGAAGGGAGATTAATTGACATGGTATAGGCTATGTGATGATATGGGATCATGGGACTACAAAAGGTTGAAAGTGGAACTCCATCAGAAGTTTTATCCTATGCATCTTGTTCATCGTGATCATAATTATATATATAATTTTTGGCCTCATGAAGGAGAAAGCATCGCTCAAGCTTGGGGGAGGCTTAAGTCAATGTTATATTCATGCCCCAATCATGAGCTCTCAAGAGAAATGATTATTCAAAAAATTTATGCTCGGCTTTCTAACAACAATTGCTCCATGCTCGATACTTCTTGTACTGGTTCCTTTATGATGAAGACTATTGAATTCAAATGGAATTTATTGGAGAGAATTAAATGCAAATCTGAAGATTGGGATCTCGATGAAGGTAAGGAGTCAGGTATAACACGTAAGTTTGATTGTGTTAAATCTTTTAAGGATACCGATGTTTTCCATACATTTAGCACTAAATATGGACTTGACTCTGAGATAGTAGCTTCTTTCTGTGAATCCTTTGCTACTCATGTTGATCTCCCTAAGGAGAAGTGGTTTAAATATAATCCTCCCATTGAAGTAAAAGTAGTTGCACCTATTAAAGTTGAAGAAAAGACTATCACTTATAATGATCCTATTTTTCCTACTGCTTATGTTGAGAACCCACCTTTTCTTGTTAGAATAAAGGATCATGCTAAAGTTTCAACTGTAGTCAACAAAAGTAATATTAGGACACACAAACCCCCTGAGCAAGTTAAAGTTGAACCTAATATTGCTATGGTTAAAGATCTCTTGGCCGATAATATTGATGGGCATGTTATTTACTTCTGTGATGAAGCTGCTAGAATTGCTAGGCCTGATACTAAAAATAAACATAGACCTGTTGTAGGCATGCATGTTATTTCTGTTAAAATAGGAGATCATTGCTATCATGGCTTATGTGATATGGGTGCTAGTGCAATACCTCATTCCTTATACAAAGAAATTATGCATGATATTGCACCTGCTGAGATAGAAGAGATTGATGTCACAATTAAGCTTGCCAATAGAGACACTATTTCACCAGTTGGGATTGTTAGAGATGTTGATGTCTTGTGTGGGAAAGTTAAATATCCTGCTGATTTTCTTGTTCTTGGTTCCCCTCAAGATAGCTTTTGTCCCATTATATTTGGTAGACCCTTCTTGAATACTGTTAATGCTAAGATAGATTGCAATAAGGATGTTGTTACTATTGGTTTGGATGACATGTCTCATGAGTTTAACTTTTCTAAATTTCATAGACAACCCCGTGATGAAGAATTGCCTAGCAAAGATGAAATTATTGGTCTTGCTTCTATTGTTGTGCCTCCTCATGATCCTTTAGAACAATATTTGCTAGACCATGAGAATGATATGTTTATGAATGAAAGAAGAGAAATAGACGAAGTGTTCTTTAAACAAGGACCCATTCTGAAACACAATTTGCCTGTTGAAATCCAAGGGGATCCTCCTCCACCCAAGGGTGATCCCGTGTTTGAGATTAAACCATTACCTGATACCCTTAAATATGCTTATCTTGATGAAAAGAAGATATATCCTATTATAATTAGTGCTAACCTTTCAGAGCATGAAGAAGAAAAATTATTGAAAACTCTGAAGAAGCACTGTGCTGCTATTGGATATACTCTTGATGATCTTAAGGGAATTAGTCCCACTCTATGTCAACACAAAATAAATTTGGAGAAAGATGCCAAACCAGTTATTGATCACCAACGATGGCTGAATCCTAAGATGAAAGAAGTGGTAAGAAAAGAAATACTAAAGCTCCTTGAGGCAGGTATAATTTATCCCGTTGCTGATAGTCAGTGGGTAAGTCATGTCCATTGTGTCCCTAAGAATGGAGGTATTACTGTTGTTCCTAATGATAAAGATGAATTGATTCTGCAAAGAATTATTACAGGTTATAGGATGGTAATTGATTTCTGCAAATTATATAAGGCTACTAAAAAAGATCATTACCCCTTACCTTTTATTGATCAAATGCAAGAAAGATTATCCAAACATACACATTTTTGCTTTCTAGATGGTTACTCTGGCTTCTCTCAAATACCTGTGTCAGCTGATGATCAAGCAAACACCACTTTTACTTGCCCTTTCGATACTTTTTCTTATAGACATATGCCTTTTGGTTTATGTAATGCACCTGCTACCTTTCAAATATGCACGATTGCTATATTCTCTGACTTTTGTGAAAAGATTTGTGAGGTATTCATGGATGATTTCTCCGTTTATGGATACTCTTTTGATGATTGCTTGAGCAACCTTGATCGGGTTCTGTAGAGATGTGAAGAAACTAATCTTGTTCTGAATTGGGAGAAATGCCACTTTATGGTTAATGAAGGTATTGTCTTGGGGCATAAAATTTCTGAAAGAGGCATTGAAGTTGATAAAGCTAAAGTTGATGCTATTGAAGAGATGCCATGTCCCAAGGACATCAAAGGTATAAGAAGTTTCCTTGGTCATGCCGGTTTTTATAGGAGGTTCATTAAGGACTTCTCAAAAATTTCTCAGCCTCTGACTAACCTATTACAAAAAGATATTCCTTTTGTCTTTGATGATGATTGTGTAGAAGCATTTGAAATACTTAAGAAAGCATTGATTTCTACACCTATTGTTCAGCCACCTAATTGGAATTTACCCTTTGAAATTATGTGTGATGCTAGTGATTATGTTGTAGGTGCTGTTCTAGGGCAAAGAGTTGATAAGAAATTAAATGGTATTCAATATGCTAGTAAAACTCTAGACAATGCCTAGAGAAATTGTGCTACCACTGAAAAAGAATTTTTAGCAGTTGTTTTTGCTTGTGATAAGGTCAGACCTTATATTGTTGATTCTAAAGTAACTATTCACACTAATCATGCTGCTATTAAATACCTTATGGAAAATAAAGATGCTAAACCTAGACTTATTAGATGGGTTCTCCTTCTACAAGAATTTGATTTGCATATTATTGATAGAAAGGGAGCTGAGAACCCCGTTGCAGACAACTTGTCTAGGGTAGAAAATGTTCTTGATGACCCACTACCTATTGATGATAGCTTTCCTGATGAACAATTAAATGTCATAAATGCTTCTCGAACAGCTCCATGGTATGTTGATTATGCTAATTATATTGTAGCTAAATTTATACCACCTAGTTTCACATACCAGCAAAATAAAAAGTTCTTCTATGATTTGAGACATTACTTTTGGGATGACCCACATCTTTATAAAGAAGGAGTAGATGGTATTATTAGACGTTGTGTACTAGAGCATGAACATGAACAGATCCTACGCAAGTGTCACTCCGAGGCTTATGGAGGACACCATGCTGGAGATAGAACTGCACATAAGGTATTGCAATCCGGTTTTTATTGGCCTACTCTCTTCAAGGATGTCCGTAAGTTTGTCTTGTCTTGTGATGAATGTCAAAGAATTGGCAATATTAGTAGACATCAAGAAATGACTATGAATTATTCACCTGTTATTGAACCATTTGATGTTTGGGGCTTTGATTATATGGGACCTTTTCCTTCCTCTAACGGGTATACACAGATTTTAGTCGCTGATGATTACGTTACTAAGTGGGTAGAAGCTATTCCAACTAGTAGTGTTGATCATAACACCTCTATTAAGATGCTTAAAGAAGTTATTTTCCCGAGGTTTGGAGTCCCTAGATATTTAATGACTGATGGTGGTTCACATTTTATTCATGGTGCCTTTCATAAAATGCTTGCTAAGTATGACGTTAATCATAGAATTGCATTTCCTTATCACCCACAGTCTAGTGGTCAAGTAGAATTGAGTAACAGAGAGCTCAAATTAATTTTGCAAAAGACTGTTAATAGATCTAGAAAGAATTGGTCCAAGAAACTTGATGATGCATTATGGGCCTATAGAACTGCATATAAAAATCCTATGGGTATGTCTCCGTATAAAATGGTTTATGGTAAAGCATGTCACTTACCTCTTGAATTAGAACAAAAGGCATATTGGGCTATTAAAGAGCTCAACTATGACTTCAAACTTGCCGGTGAGAAGAGGTTATTTGACATTAGTTCACTTGATGAATGGAGAACCCAGGCTTATGAAAATGCCAAGCTATTTAAAGAAAAAGTTAAAAGATGGCATGAAAAAAGGATACAAAAGCGTGAGTTTAATGTAGGTGATTATGTATTGCTGTACAACTCTCGTTTAACATTTTTTGTAGGCAAACTCCTCTCTAAATGGGAAGGTCCTTACGTTATCGAGGAGGTATATCATTCTGGTGCCATAAAAATCAACAACTTCAAAGGCACAAATCCGAAGGTGGTGAACGGTCAAAGAATCAAACATTATATCTCAGGTAATCCCATAAATGTTGAAACTAATATTATTGAAACCGTAACCCCGGAGGAATATATAAGGGACACTTTTCGGAACGTTTCAGACTCCAAAAAGGAATATGTACGTGGTATGGTAAGTAAACCGACTCCAAAACAGTTCTAATGGCAATATTTCTCCATTTTGGAATATTTAATAAAATAGGAAAATAAGAAGCAGACCGGAAAGGACACGAGGCTTCCACGAGGGTGGAGGGCGCGCCCTACCCCCCTGGGCGCGCCCCTTGCCTCGTGGGCACCTCGTGCGCTCTCCAGACTCTGTTTTCTTGCACGATACTTCTTTTAGTCGGTAAAAATTCATTATATAATCTCCCGAAGGTTTTAACCTCTATATCACGCAATTGTCCCATATTCTTGTTTCGAGCTGTTTCTGCCGCAGATTAGCGCAAGATGTCTTCTCAAGAGTCAGTCGGGGAGAGTCGGGTGTCTCATCCGACACCAGGTCCAGGGGCAAACAGCGATGCCTATCACTTTGGGCCATCAACGGAGGAAGAGATGGAAGCTGACTTGAAAATGATAGATGCCATGGAGGAGGACCAAGAAGTTACTTCTCGTTTCCGGGCAGGATTCACGATGGGGGAACTACGGAGCTCATCTATTCCAAACTCGGTCATCCCTTCCAATGTTAGATTTATTTCTTATGAAAATATGAAAAAGAGTGTTACTTGTTCTCCCGCAGCTATGCAACATCCTTTGGTGAAAGGAGCTTTAGCCGTCACTGGCAAGCTCCATAAGGAAATAATGAACCTCAAGCGACAAGTCAATAAGCTCGAGGAAGAGAATCGTATCCTGAGGGGTATCATCGCCAAGAATATCACATCACCACCCCCGAAGAAGGAGACATAATCACACGGGTATGGGCACTCCCCTTGGCAACTGCCAAGCTTGGGGGAGTGCCCCAGTATCGTATCTCCACACTTTTATCTTTACCATTTTTCTTAGTTCGATCCGTTTGGTAATATCTTGATCTAGTGGAATAAAGTTTTAGTATGATCTAGTTGTGAGTTTTGCTTTATGATCCTTCTCTGTAATCGAGTCCGTGAGCTATATATAATAAAGATTAGTGTTGAGTCAAGGGCTTTATTATTTTTCTATGATCATGAGGGAATAAAATAAAAGAGAAGAAATAAAAAGAAAGAAATAAAGAGATCATATGGATCTTATGGAGTGTAATGAGCTCACATATAAAGAGTATGATGAATAAAAGTAGTTGAGAGTTGACAAACATAGTTTTGGTCATCGTTGCAATTAATAGGAAGTAATAAACAAAGAGAGGTTCACATATAAATACACTATCTTGGACATCTTTTATGATTGTGAGCACTCATTAAAGTATGATATGCTAAAGAGTTGACTTGGACAAGGAAGACAACGTAATGGGTTATGTTTTCTTTCATCTGAGATAAATTATATTGTCATGGATCATCCAACATGTTGAGCTTGCCTTTCCCTCTCATGACTAGCCAATTTCTTTGCACCAAGTAGAGATACTACTTGTGGTTCCAAATATCCATAAACCCAGTTTTGCCATGAGAGTCCACCATATCTACCTACGTATTGAGTAAGATCCTTCAAGTAAGTTGCCATAGGTGCAAGCAATAAAAAATGCTCTCTAAATATGTATTGACTTATTAGTGTGGGAGAAAATAAGCTTTATACGATCTTGTGATATGGAAGAAATAAAAGCGACGGACTGCATAATAAAGGTCCATATCACAAGTGGCAATATAAAGTGACGTTCTTTCGCATTAAGATTTTGTGCATCCAACTATAAAACTGCATGACAACCTCTGCTTCCCTCTACGAAGGGCCTATCTTTTACTTTTATCTTCTACCTTACATAAGAGTCATGGTGATCTTCACCTTTCCTTTTTACATTTTATCCTTTGGCAAGCACATTGTGTTGGAATGATCCTGATATATATGGCTAATTGGATGTGAGTGTTCATGAACTATTATTGTTGACATTACCCTTGAGGTAAAACATTGGGAGGCAAAACTATAAGCCCCTATCTTTCTCTGTGTTCGATTAAAACTTCATACCCATAAATATTGCGTGAGTGTCAGCAATTGTGAAAGACTAAAAGATGGTTGAGTATGTGGACTTGCTGAAAAGCTCTTATATTGACTCTTTCCTATGTTATGATAAATTGCAATTGCCTCAATGACTGAGATTAGAGTTTGTTGGTTCTCAATGAAGTTTATGATTCATACTTGAAATTGTGATTGAATTGTTACTTTAGCATAAGAGATCATATGACAAAATATGCATATGTTGTTGTTTTAAGAATGATCATGATGCCTTCATGTCCGTACTTTATATTTATCGACACCTCTATCTCTAAACATGTGGACACATTTTCGATTTCGGCTTTCGCTTGAGGACAAGCGAGGTCTAAGCTTGGGGGAGTTGATACGTCCATTTTGCATCATGATTTTATATCGATATTTATTGCATTATGGGCTGTTATTACACATTATGTCACAATACTTATGCATATTCTCTCTTATTTTACAAGGTTTACATAAAGAGGGAGAATGCCGGCAGCTGGGATTCTGGGCTGGAAAAGGAGCAAATATTATAGACCTATTCTGCACACTTCCAAAAGTCCTGAAACTTCAGGGAAGTTATTTCCAGAATATATAAAAAATACTAAGTGCAAGAAGTACTAGAGGGGGCCACACACCAGCCATGAGGGTGGGGGGTGCGCCCTACCCCCCAGGGCGCGCCCCCTACCTCGTGGGCCCCCTGGTGGCCCTCCGATGCCCATCTTATGCTATATGGAGTCTTTCATCGAGGAAAAAATCATAAGAAAGCTTTCGGGACGAGACTCCGCCGCCACGAGGCGGAACCTTGGCGGAACCAATCTAGGGCTCCAGCAAAGCTGTTCTGCCGGGGACACTTCCCTCCGGGAGGGGGAAATCATCACCATCGTCATCACCAATGATCCTCTCATCAGGAGGGGGTCAATCTCCATCAACATCTTCACCAGCACCATCTCATCTCAAACCCTAGTTCATCTCTTGTATCCAAACCTCAGATTGGTACCTGTGGGTTGCTAGTAGTGTTGATTACTCCTTGTAGTTGATGCTAGTTGGTTTACTTGGTGGAAGATCATCTATTTAGATTCATTAAGCATATTAATACCCCTCTGATTATGAACATGAATATGCTTTGTGAGTAGTTACGTTTGTTCCTGAGGAGATGGGAGAAGTCTTGCTGTTAGTAGTCATGTGAATTTGGTATTCGTTCGATATTTTGATGAGATGTATGTTGTCATCCCTCTAGTGGTGTCATGTGAACGTTGACTACATGACACTTCACCATTGTTTGGGCCTAGAGGGAGGCATTGGGAAGTAATAAGTAGATGATGGGTTGCTAGAGTGACAGAAGCTTATACCCTAGTTTATGTGTTTCTTTGTAAGGGGCTGATTTGGATCCATATGTTTCATTCTATGGTTAGGTTTACCTTAATACTTCTGTTGTAGTTGCGGATGCTTGCAATGGGGGTTAATCATAAGTGGGATGTTTGTCCAAGTAAGGACATCACCCAAGCACCGGTCCACCCACATATCAAATTATCAAAGTACCGAACGCGAATCATATGATCGTGATGAAAACTAGCTTGACGATAATTCCCATGTGTCCTCGGGAGCGCTTTCCTTCATATAAGAGTTTGTCCAGGCTTGTCCTTTGCTACAAAAAGGATTGAGCCATCTTGCTGCACCTTATTTACTTTTATTACTTGCTACTCGTCACGAATTACCTTATCACAAAACTATCTGTTACCGATAATTTCAGTGCTTGCAGAGTATACCTTGCTGAAAACCGCTTATCATTTCCTTATGCTCCTCGTTGGGTTCGACACTCTTACTTATAAAAAGGACTATGATAGATCCCCTATACTTGTGGGTCATCAGCTCCTAGGGGGATAGATTGGTAGGAAAAGACCATCGCTCGTCCCCGACCGCCACTCATAAGGAAGACAATCAAAGAACACCTCATGTTTCAAATTTGTTACACAACGGTCACCGTACGTGCATGCTACGGACTTGCAATCTTCAACACAAGTATTTCTAAAATTCAAAATTACTCAACTAGCACACTTTAATATCACCACCTTATATCTCAAAACAATTATCAAGTATCAAACTTCTCATAGTATTCAATGCACTTTCTATGATAGTTTTTATTATACCCATCTTGGATGCCTATCTTATTAGGACTAGTTTCATAACCGAAGCAAATTACCATGCTGTTCTAAATGAATCTCAAAATAATATAAGTGAAGCATGAGAGATCAATAATTTCTATAAAATAAAACCACCACCGTGCTCTAAAAGATATAAGTGAAGCACTAGAGCAAAATTATCTAGCTCAAAAGATATAAGTGAAGCACATAGAGTATTCTAATAAATTTCAATTCATGTGTGTCTCTCCCAAAAGGTGTGTACAGAAAAGATTATTTTGGTAAACTAGAAAGCAAATACTCAAATCATACAAGACGCTCCAAGCAAAACACATATCATGTGGTGAATAAAAATATAGCCTCAAGTAAAGTTACCGATAGAAGAAGACGAAAGAGGGGATGCCTTCCGGGGCATCCCCAAGCTTAGGATTTTGGTTGTCCTCGAATTTTACCTTGGTGTGCCTTGGGAATCCCCAATATTAAGCCCTTGCCACTCTTTGTTCCATAATCCATCAAATCTTTACCCAAAACTTGAAAACTTCACAACACAAAACTTAAACAGAAAATCTCATGAGCTCCGTTAGTATAAGAAAACAAACCACCACTTAAGTTACTGTAATGAACTCATTATTTATTTATATTGGTGTTAAACCTACTGTATTACAACTTCTCTATGGTTCATAACCTCCGATACTAGCCATAGATTCATCAAAATAAGCAAACAACACGCGAAAAACAGAATCTGTCAAAAACAGAACAGTCTGCATTAATATGTACGTTTATAATACTTATGTAACCCCAAAAATTCTAAAATAAATTTCTTGACGTGAGTAATTTGTCTATTAATCATCTGCAAAAAGAATCAACCTAATCGCAGTCTCCAGTAAAAAATGGTAGCAAATCTCGTGAGCGCTAAAGTTTCTGTTTTTTACAGCAAGATCGCAAAGACTTCCCCCAAGTCTTCCCAAAGGTTCTACTTGGCTAAAAGCATAAAACCACATCTAAACAGAGGCTATATGAATTATTTATTACTAAACAGAATCAAAAAGCAAGGAACAAAAATAAAATTGGGTTGCCTCCCAACAAGCGCTATCGTTTAACGTCCCTAGCTAGACATAAAAGCAATAATAGATCTAGGTGTTATCATCTTTGGTATGCAATCCATAAGTGGCTCTCATAATAGATTCATAAGGTAATTTAATTTTATTTCTAGTAAAGTGTTCCATGCCTTTCCTTAACGGAAATTGGAATCTAATATTTCCTTCCTTCATATCAATAATTGCACCAATTTTTCTAAGGAAAGGTCTACCAAGAATAATGGGACATGAAGGATTGCAATCAATGTCAAGAACAATGAAATCTATGGGCACATAATTCCTATTTGCAACAATAAGAAAATCATTAATCATTCCCGTAGGTTTCTTAATAGTGGAATCCGCAAGGTACAAATTTAAAGAACAATCATCAAATTCACAGAAACCTAACACATCACACAAAGTTTTTGGAACCGTGGAAACGCTAGCAACCAAATCACATAAAGCATAACATTAATGATCTTTAATTTTAATTTTAATAGTAGGTTCCCACTGATCATAAAGTTTTCTAGGGATAGAAACTTCCAATTCAAGCTTTTCTTCATAAGATTGCATTAAAGCACCAACGATATGTTTAGTCAAAGCTTTATTTTGATTATAAGCATGCGGAGAATTTAACACGGATTGCAACAAGGAAATACAATCTATTAAAGAACAATTATCATAATTAAATTCCTTGTAATCCAAAATGGTGGGTTCATTGCTATGTAAAGTTTTGACCTCATCAATCCCACTTTTACAAATTTTTGCATTAAGATCTAAAAATTCCGAATCATTGGGACGCCTTTTAACTAAAGTTGACTCATCTCCAGTCCCATCATTATCAAGATTCATATTGCAAAAGAAAGATTTAATAGGGGACACATCAATCACTTTTAGATATTCATCCTTATTATCATCAAATTCTTCCGGTTTGGCGGCCATCTTATTGACTAAGGTGGCCTGCTTATCCAAAATTTGGGCTATTAAGTTTTCAAGATGAGCGAACTGAGATTTCAGACCATAAAATTCTTTAGACATATCATCAAGCTCTTTATTCATGTACCCCATAAAACTTTTTTGTTCTTTAAGCTCGTTTCTGAAGAAATTATTATGCTCAAACTGCACGGACATAAAACTTCTAACGTTGTTTTCAATTTCTTCCAACCTTCTAAGGTGAGGATCAACACCTTTTGGTAAAGCCATCATAGAAAACAATCCAACAAACAAGCAAGCAAGAGGCAAACAAAAAGAGGTGAACAAAAAAGAGGCAAGCAGAAACGAGGGCGAATAAAACGGCAAGGGTGAAGTGGGGGAGAGGAAAACGAGAGGCAAATGGCAAATAATGTAATGCGAGGGATAAGAGTTTGTGATGGGTACTTGGTATGTCTTGACTTGTGCGTCGATCTCCCCGGCAACGGCGCCAGAAATCCTTCTTGCTACCTCTTGAGCACTGTGTTGGTTTTCCCTTGAAGAGGAAAGGGTGATGCAGCAAAGTAGCGTAAGTATTTCCCTCGGTTTTTGAGAACCAAGGTATCAATCCAGTAGGAGACTACACACAAGTCTCTCGTACCTACACAAACAATAAGAACCTCACAACCAACGCGATAAAGGGGTTGTCAATCCCTTCACGGTCACTTACGAGAGTGAGATCTGATAGAGATAATAATAATAAGATAGATATTTTTGGTATTTTTATGATATAGATTGGAAAATAAAGATTGCAAAATAAAATAGATTGGAAAGTTATATGATAAAAGATAGACCCGGGGGCTATATGTTTCACTAGTGGCTTCTCTCAAGATAGCATAAGTATTACGGTGGGTGAACAAATTACTGTCGAGCAATTGATAGTAAAGTCCGTAATTATGAGAATATCTAGGCATGATCATGTATATAGGCATCACGTCCAAGACAAGTAGACCGAAACGATTCTGCATCTACTACTATTACTCCACACATCGACCGCTATCCAACATGCATCTAGAGTATTAAGTTCATAAGAACAGAGTAATGCATTAGGCAAGATGACATGATGTAGAGGGATAAACTCAAGCAATGTGATATAAACCCCATATTTTTATCCTCGATGGCAACAATACAATACGCGCCTTGCTGCCCCTACTGTCACTAGGAAAGGACACCAGAAGATTGAACCCAAAGCTAAGCACTTCTCCCATTGCAAGAAAGATCAATCTAGTAGGCCAAACCAAACTGTTAATTCAAAGAGACTTGCAAAGATAACCAATCATACATAAACAATTTCAAAGAAGAATCAAATATTGTTCATAGATTGTGACGCCTGGGTAATTAAGCTACAGCAACCCTCTGCTAATGATGCCACATCACTTCGATTACTGTTGCTAATCTCTCGTCAGTTCAAAACCGATTCCAATTCAAATTCAAAATTAAGCAAACAATAAAACTTTTTAAATATTAAAACTAAAATGTTTGGGTGAACCAAATATTGCATAGAAAATTATGGTGGAGAAACCACACCTTTATAAAATGTTTAAACACTCTAAAATGAATAAAATAGTAGCAATAATAATTATTTAAATGCTTTTAAAATGATAAACAATTTCAAAACTATTTTATTTCGGTGCTTAGTTGTTTGCGGTTGCAGCATAATTTGTAACATCAATTTGGGTGCCACTTTAGTATTTTACAAAAACTAAAAATAAAAGAAAACTAAAAGAAAACAAATAAACAGAAACTATAAAAGAATATAAGGATAAAAGAAGGGCTGGCAAGCCCCAGGCCAACTAGGCCATCCGGCCCAGCTCCCCCTGGCCCAACCGGCCTCCCTTATCCCCCACCCCAGGAAACCCTAACCCCCGAGTCACCCCACTCCCCCCACACGATCCCCTCTCCTCCCTCTGTCTCCCCCTCCCTCCCGATTCAGATCGGGGGAAATGCCCCTGACGCTGCCATCGCCGCCCTATCGCGCCTCCATCCTCCTCTGCGACGCCACCTCGCCTCCTTCCTCTCCCTCGTGCACCGCATCGTCTTCCCCGAGCTCCGCGTGCGCTCCATCCGTGGCCGCCCCGACCCTGTCGCCGGAACCACGTCGCCTCGCCGTAGGCCACCTCGCCGGACCGTCAGCGTCGTCGTCCTCCCCTGCGTCGCCTTAGTCCCAGACCTTCTTCCCGCGCCCTACTACCCGCGAACCCTACGAACCCCCATGAGCCCCCCTCCTTCTCCTCTTCCCCGCTCCACGCTGGTCGCCATCGCTGCGGACACCGCGCCCCTCGTCCGCTCCTGTGCACTCGCCCACATCCGCCCACACGCGCGCTCGCCCCGCCGGCCTCGCCCGGCTGCGCCTGCCGTCTGCCCCGCTATGGCTCCCGCTCCACTTCGGATGTGCGCCCCGCCTCCACTGCTTCTTACGCCGCACTCCGCCTCGCAGCCCCCATGCTGTCCGCGACCCGCGCGCCCGGCTCCTCCTTCGCACCCTCGTTGTGTGCCCACGCGCCCCGCCGCGGCCTCGTCCCCTCCCCGCTCCGCCTGCACCTACCGCCGAACCCGCCATCGCTGCTACTGCTCCACCGCCGCCCCGCGCGCCCGCGGCTCTGGTCTCCTCCACCCCGCCTTGCCCGCTCGCCTCACGCCCTCCTGCTTCCCACGCCCCGCCTCGCCTCCGATGCCGCCCACCGGTGCCACGCCACCGCCGGCGATCGTCCTCGCCAGCCACCTCGCCGCGCGGCACCGGCCCGTAGACGTGGTTGTCGCCCTCCCTGTGGCCTCAGGCACGAGCACCCGCATCCGGCGCCCGCCCCATTAATCGCCGCCTGAACCATCATGGCCCCTGTGCCTATGGCACATGGGGCCCGCCCCTGGAAAGTTTATTTTAAGAGAGAATTAAAAAAATTAATTGACTAAATTAATTATTTGTGTTTAATTAACCTAATAACTAATTAACCTAATTAACTACTGTTAATTAACTTAACTAATCTGTTAACTAAACTAATTAACCTGGTTAGTTGGTTAACAGTCAAGGACATGCGAGACCCACACGTCAGCGACCCCGTCAACTGACTGTTTGACTGCTGACATCATGCTGACGTCAGCAAGCACTATTCTGGATAATGTTGAATTAAAATAATTAAATAAGTCCTAAAAATTGATTAAATCTTTTAAAATTAATATAAAATAAACCGTAGCTCGGATGAAAAACTTTGTACATGAAAGTTGCTCAGAACGACGAGACGAATCCGGATACGCAGCCCGTTCATCCACCACACATCCCTAGTATAGCAAACGTGCATCAATCCCCCTCCGGTTCGTCTGTCCAAAAACATCAAACACCGGGAATACTTTCCCAGATGTTTCCCCCCTTCGCCAGTAGCACCTACTACCACGTTAGGTCACCTCTACGACCGCGTAATGCCATGTTACACTTTGTGATGCTTTGATTGCTCTGTTATTTATTGTGTTCCCCCTCCGTTACTTATTTTCGGTAGACCCGGAGACCACGGTTGAACCAGTGATCGACTACTTCACCTTCGAGGGTTCATTTCTATCTGCAGAACAACCAGGAAAGCCCCCCTTGATCAACCCGATATCGCCTATTCTTCTCTCTACTACTTGCATTAGAGTAGTGTAGCATGTTACTGCTTTCGGTTAATCCTATTCTGTTGCATAGCCTGTCATTGTTGCTTCAGTTGTTGATACCTTACCTGCAATCCTAAATGCTTAGCATAGGATGCTAGTTTATCATCAGTGGCCCTACATTTTTGTCCGTCTGCCATGATATACTGTCGGGCCGTGATCACTTGGGAGGAGATCACGGGTATATACTTATACATAAATATGTGATACAGGTGGTGACTAAAGTCGGGTCGGCTCGTAGAGTACCCGCAAGTGATTCCGATGTGGGGTCTAAAGGGGCAGGTGGTTCCATCCAGGTAGTGGTGGGCCTGGGTTCCCGACGGATCCCGACTGTTACTTTGTGGTGGAGCGACAGGGCAGGTTGAGACCACCTAGGAGAGAGGTGGGCCTGGCCCTGGTCCGCGTCCGCGGTTACTTCCAAATAACACGCTTAACAAGATCTTGGTATTTGATCTGAGTTGTTGTATCAGTCGAAGCCTTCGTGACGTCAGCGACTGAGCGACGCGTGCCGGGTTGGACCGCGTAACGCAACTTCCTTTGTAATGGAGGTTGCTAGGTCTGCTCATCGGCCGCGTATGCAACATGCAGGTGTGCAATGGGCGATGGGCCCAGACCCCTGCGTGCATAAGATTTAGACCGGCGTGCTGACCACTCTGTTGTGCCTAGGTAGGGTTGTGACGTGTTGATCTTCTGAGGCCGGGCATGACCCAGGAAAGTGTGTCCGGCCAAAGGGGATCGAGCGTGTTGCGAAATGTGGTGCACCCCTGGAAGGAAGTTTATCTATTCGAATAGCCGTGTCCCTCGGTAAAAGGACGACCCGGAGTTGTACCTCGACCTTATGACAACTAGAACCGGATACTTAATAAAACACACCCTCTCAACTGCCAGATACAACCGGTGATCACTCTCTCACAAGGCGATGAGGAGAGGATCACCAGGTACGATTTATGCTATACAATGTTACTTGGTGAACTTACCATCTACTCTCTTCTATATGCTTCAAGATGGAGGCTTCTAGAAGCGTAGTCTTCAATAGGACTAGCTATCCCCCTCTTATTCTGGCATTCTGCAGTTCAGTCCACAAATACTATCCATTTCATTGATACCAATGCATATGTAGTTGTAGATCCTTGCTTCTGAGTACTTTGGATGAGTACTCACGGTTGCTTTGCTCCCTCTTTTCCCCTTTCATTTTCTTCTCGGATGTTGCAACCAGATGATGGAGTCCAGAAGCCAGAGGATCCCGAGGATGATTCTACATGGAGTTCGGCTTCGAGGAGTAGTTAGGAGGTCCCAGGCAGGAGGCCTCGTCTTTTCGATCATTGCTACTTTTGTGCTAGCCTTCTTAAGGCAAACTTGTTTAACTTATGTCTGTACTCAGATATTGTTGCTTCCGCTGACTTGTCTGTATTCGAGCTGATGTATTCGAGCCCTCGAGGCCCATGGCTTGTAATATAAAGCTTGTATTATTTTAGTTTGTGTCTAGAGTTGTGTTGTGATATCTTCCCGTGACTCCTTGATCTTGATCGTACAGATTTGCGTGTATGATTAGTGTACGGTCAAATCGGGGGCGTCACAAGTTGGTATCAGAGCCGACTGCCTGTAGGAATCCCCCTTCCACACTCCTTGGCCGAAGTTGAGTCTAGTCGATGAAAATTGTTTTACTAACTTGGCTGTGCGTCCCATGGGCCCACATTGCCATTGGGTGGTATTAGGATCTTTTATTCCCTGTTTATACTCTAGGACTCTGAACTCTCTTCTATTCGGGTGAAATGATTTTTACTAATTCTAACTCTATGATCTCATAACCACTTCCTGTCGGAGAGCCCCTTACTATAGATGATCACCTGCTGCCCAAAAGATTTTGAAGAGACTCTTCGATGCTTCTCGACACCCTTGTACCCTCTGCCTTTTTCAATTTCATATTACCGGTATACCCATATGGATAATGACACACACTTGTCGTTCATACAATCATTCCCCGTTAATCTTGTTATTACAAGATACCCTGAAATTCGCTCTATTGATCAGAGAATACTATCGGATCACGGGTTCCGGCAAACCCTTGAGGTTCGAACTCTGGGGTGCACGTGAAGTTCTTTACCTCCTATCGATCTACGCCCTAGCTCGCTAAGGTCTCGCGGATGAAGTCGACGCACTCGCAACACAAAGACACAAGGTTTATACTGGTTCGGGCCACTGTTGTGGTGTAATACCCTACTCTAGTGTGGTGGTGGTGGATTGCCTCTTGGGTTGATGATGAACAATACAAGGGGAAGAACAGCCTCCTGAGGTTGAGGTGTTCTTGTGCTTGGTGTGGCTAAGGGTCAGGGTGAGATGCCTCTTAATCCGTCCCCCCTACGGTGGTGGCTAGTCCTACTTATATAGGCCCTGATCCTCTCCCCAAATATTGAGCGGGAAGGGAGCCAACAACGGTGGCCAACTTGAAAGGGGATAGCTAGTATAAGCTATCCTGACAAAAGGTGGTCTTCGCTTGCCAAAGGTTCTGGTGGAGACGCCATCCTGGGCTCCATGGTGACCTCCGTCCCGCCGTCCTTCTGGTCTTGGTCCTGTTGCACCGATATGGAAACCTTTGCCTGATGCCTCGGTACTCCGTGCCTGCACTTGCCCCCCTTGGCACCAAAGAGGAAACAAGGACGATGCGCACGCTGGCGCCTGCCTGGCGCCTGCCTGGTGTCGATCGTCATAGCTCACGTCATGTGAGCCTCGCGAGGTTCGCCCTGCCTTGATATCTCCGCTTCTCATGAGGCAGCCTGGTGAGGCCGCTCCTGAGGAGGTCTTGCGTCATCCGCCTCGTGAGGCTTGGCCCCTCGCGAGGGTCTTGAAAGCCTTGTTGATGATGATGGGCCGTACAGACCCGCCAGCACAGCCACGCCATGGGCCGCAGGCAGGCAAGCCTGGGGACCCCCGTTCCCAGAACGCCGACAGTAGCCCTTGGGCCCAAGGCGCGCTCAGGCTTGCCTTAGCCAAAGGGTCAAGCGCGGAGTGCCGCGGGCCCCAAAAGCCTACGGCCTCGGTTGACGCGTGGCATTTGATTGGTCGTGGGTGTCTCCGCTTCCCCATGCCGCCTCGGCAACTGCCCGACTTGACAAGTCTCTGCGACATGCAAGGAAAATCATCATTACCTATGATCGTGGAGATGCTAGTTGGCCTTCTTCTGCTATAAATGGGGAGCGGAGGTGGAGCCCCCGTCGGCCATCTCTTCTTGGTTCACTTGCTTCTTCCTTCTTGTTCCGCCACTAACAGCAATGGCGCTGCCAAAGAGGTTCTCCGCCGCGGAGAAGGGCAAGGCTCCTCGGCGCCCAAGCGACGACGTGTCCGTCCCCGCAAGCATGCCGCGACCCCCGCCGTGGCCCCCAGCTCTTGGGGTGGCGCCGCAGGGCGCGGCAGGAGTCTCTCTGGTCGTGGCAGTCATGTCGATGAGAGGAGATGCGCCGTGGTTGCGCGACCTCCCCGACCGCGGTTCCAAGCATCAGAGGTGCTGCTGGAGTTTGTTGTCTGGTCGGAGGATTCGGCCGGCAGCTGGCTCCAGCTCCCCCGCTTCTTTGCCGACGAGCTGCCAGCCTCCGGTCCAGGCGGGCTCTGGCTGTAGGAAGACGGTTGCTGCAGCCGAGCTTCTTGGCTCGCGGTCGAGGTCTCCTTCGCGGGCAACATTGCTCTGGCCCGTGGTTGGCAGACGTTCGCCCGCACGCGCAGCCTGGGTAGGCGGTGCACCCTCCACTTCAAGTTCGACGGCGATGCGACCCTCTTCATGAGGGTGTTTGGGGAAGACGGTTGCACGCGTCGGATGCGGCCCCGAGGTGAACGACGATGAGGAGGTGCTCGGCCTTGGCGATGGTCGGGGCGAGGAGGAGGATGAACCCGCCGGTCGTGCCTTGTCTGGCTATGATGGCTCCTCCCATGGCGACAGTTCCAGCATCGGCGGTCCTGATCAACCGCCACGCCGCGGCGCCTGCTTCAAAGGTGGTAGCGGGTCGTCTTGTCGCCGCGCACCGATGAAGCGCGAGGAGGGGTACGACTAGACCCAGGACGTCGCCAAGGCCCTGCCCCCATCGGCTGCTGCAGGGGCGAGCGCCGCTCTTGTTATGTTCCCCTTTCCCTTCCTGTATCGGAATGAAGTCAGCATGGGCCCGGAGGGGCATGTATCGAACCATAACTTATTATCTGTTATTCTACGCTTGTTGTTTCAGTGATGTGCAGCTATTTTGCGCAACGATAACTTAGCCTGGTGCATTCGGGGTGCCCTCCTCCTCACGAGGTGTTTACTTCCTCGTGTCCATCCTGACCTTGTGGTCTGCGATTGCTCAGGAAGTGCGAAAAAATTCGTTAGGGAGTTTTGCCAAGAGATTTGCCATTCACCCAAGCCTTGACCCGGCGCCTTGTATCGCGGTACCCGTGGGGCATGGATTAGGAGAGATGCACCAGCTTTCGGGCTCGAACAAGGGTGGCTCGCGAGGAGGTAGAGAGAAGAAAAAAGCTCGTGAGGGCACCTGCCTAGCACCACTCATGAGGTATGCGAGAGAGAGAGAACACGAGGAACCAAAGCCAGAAAATGCGGTAAGAGGCGAGGAAATCGAATCAGCAAGGAACACCAAAGGCAAACTTCGATTAAGGAAAAGCGAGCCAACTACGAAAAGCAAATGAAAAGCCGCGTCCGGCACCTAATCTAGTCTTCAAGTCTTCTCACTAGCGCGGAGATAACTGCTACCACTAGGAATGGGAGGGAGCCCCAGGGCCTGAGGCCGGCGCTCCTGAGACTCCGGGCCGTGTACAACCCCACTCATTATTACGTGAGAGTGTCACGGGCGGCGATTCTTCACAGGCACCGGGCCTTCTTCATAGGCTCTGGGCCTTGCTTCAAGGGTAGAACCTCCGGAGGTGCTGGATGTCCCAGGCATTCTGGATAGGTATCCCGTCCTACGTCTCCAGGCGCGCGGCGCCAGGCCTGGAGACATGGACGACCCTGAACGGGCCCTCCCACATGGGTGAGAGCTTGTGCAACCCTTCCCTGGAGAGCACCTGATATGTCTCCATCGTATCTACTTTTCCAAACACTTTTGCCCTTGTTTTGGACTCTAACTTGCATGATTTGAATGGAACTAACCCGGACTGACGTTGTTTTCAGCAGAATTGCCATGGTGTTATTTATGTGTAGAAACAAAAGTTCTCGGAATGACCTGAAACTTCACGGAACGTCTATTTGGAAATAATAAAAAATCCTTGCAAAAGATGAAGACCAGGGGGCCCACCAGTTGTCCACGAGGGTGGGGGCGTGCCTGCCCCCCTAGGGCACGCCCCTACCTCATGGGCCCCCCGGAGCTCCACCAACCTCAACTCCAACTCTATAAATTTGGTTTCGGGGAGAAAAAATAAAGAAGAAGGATTCATCGTGTTTTACGATACGGAGCCGCCGCCAAGCCCTAAAACCTCTCGGGAGGGCTGATCTGGAGTCCGTTCGGGGCTCCGGAGAGGGGAATCCATCGCCATCATCATCAACCTTCCTCCATCACCAATTTCATGATGCTCACCGCCGTGCGTGAGTAATTCCATCGTAGGCTTGCTGGACGGTGATGGGTTGGATGAGATTTATCATTTAATTGAGTTAGTTTTGTTAGGGTTTGATCCCTAGTATCCACTATGTTCTAAGATTGATGTTGCTATGACTTTGCTATGCTTAATGCTTGTCACTAGGGCCCGAGTGCCATGATTTCAGATCTGAACCTATTATGTTTTCATCAATATATGAGAGTTCTTGATCCTATCTTGCAAGTCAATAGTCACCTATTATGTGTTATGATCCGTTAACCCCGAAGTGACAATAATCGGGATACTTACCGGTGATGACCATAGTTTGAGGAGTTCATGTATTCACTATGTTTTAATGCTTTGGTCTGGTACTCTATTAAAAGGAGGCCTTAATATCCCTTAGTTTCCATTAGGACCCTGCTGCCATGGGAGGGTAGGACAAAAGATGTCATGCAAGTTCTTTTCCATAAGCACGTATGACTATATTCTAAATACATGCCTACATTACATTGATGAGTTGGAGCTAGTTCTGTGTCACCCTAGGTTATGACTGTTACATGATGAACCGCATCCGGCGTAATTCTCCATCACAGATCCATTGCCTACAAGCTTTCCATATATTGTTCTTCGCTTATTTACTTTTTCGTTGCTATTGCTATCATCACTACAAAATACCAAAAACATTACTTTTGCTATCATTACCTTTTGCTACTGTTACCACTACTATCATATTACTTTTCTACTAAATACCTTGTTGCAGATATTAAGATTCCAGGTGTGGTTGAATTGACAACTCAGCTGCTAATACTTGAGAATATTCTTTGGCTCCCCTTGTGTCGAATCAATAAATTTGGGTTGAATACTCTTGTCGGTGTCAAAACTGGCGAATCTCGGGTGGGGGGTCCCGAACTGTGCGTCTAAGGTGGATGGTAACAGGAGGCAGGGGACACGATGTTTTACCCAGGTTCGGGCCCTCTTGGTGGAGGTAAAACTCTACGTCCTGCTTGATTATTCTTGATAATATGAGTAGTACAAGAGTTGATCTACCACAAGATCGGAGAGGCTAAACCCTATAAGCTAGCCTATGGTATGATTGTATGTTGTCCTATGGACTAAAACCCTCCAGTTTATATAGACACCGGAGGGGGCTAGGGTTACACAAGTTCGGTTACAAAGGAGGAGATATACATATCCGTATTGCCTAGCTTGCTTTCCACTCCAAGGAGAGTCCCATCCGAACACGGGGCGAAGTCTTCAATCTTGTATCTTCATAGTCCAAGAGTCCGGCCAAAGGATATAGTCCGGCTGTCCGGAGACCCCCTAATCCAGGACTCCCTCAGTAGCCCCTGAACCAGGCTTCAATGACGATGAGTCTGGCGCGCAGTGTTGTCTTCGGCATTGCAAGGTGGGTTCTTCCTCCGAATACACCACAGAAGAGTTTGAATACAAGGATAGTGTCCGACCCTGCAAAATAAGTTCCACATACCACCATAGTGAGAATAATATTTCCACAAATCCAATCTGCTGACACATTTTGGCAGCATGACATCATGCCATGGCCCGGTAATTATTCGAACCGTTTTTCCTTAACCAGCCCCGCACATAACGCGAGGCGGTTTCTTGACACGTCTTGTCAAAGCATAGATCGTGTTCCCCTTATTACGGGATTCTCATTAATACGGATGTGGGTAACCCAACTGTGCCTGGGACTCCTAGATTTTAGGCAAGTCCCAAACGGTCATGAGGAGGACGCTTGATATTCGCCCTCTTTATAAAGGGACAAGGCTTTTACTTCTTCCCTCCCGTGCTCAATCGAATCCTTCCCCCGCCTCGAGTTCTAACACCCAAAGCCCAGGTCAGGTGCTTCGGACCTTCAATCATGTCTGGATCCAGCCTTCAAGGCCGGTGGATGCCTTCATCCGTCACGGAGGAGGATATCAAGAAGTTGAGGGAGGCCAGATACCTGACCGCCGATATTTCGCATAGGCTGCTCGCCCGAGGGCAGGTCATCCCTACTCCCGAACCCAACGAGAGTGTTGTGTTCTTCTCCCACTTCCTCCGAGGACTAGGCCTCGCTCTGGATCCTTTTGTTAGGGGTCTTATGTTCTATTATGGGCTGGATTTTCACAACCTAGCCCCGGATTCCCTCCTTCACATCTCGTCATTTATTGTCGTTTGTGAGGCCTTCCTCCGCATTACCCCTCACTTCGGCCTATGGCTCAAGACCTTTGATGTGAAGCCGAAGATGGTCGAGGGGCAGTATGCAACGTGCGGAGGTGCTCTAATAAGCAAAATTGCTGGCGCTCCATGGCCGAAGGGCTCCTTTCCAGAGGTGTCCGGACTATGTCAACGGGAGTGGTTTTACGTCACAGCTCCCCGAAGTGCCAAGTGGGTAGCCGCCCCCACCTTCCGCTCGGGCCATCCACCACAATTGATGTCATGGATCAGCAGGGGGCTGAGCTGGGGCCCAGCTAAGGACGTGCCCATACTGCAGAGCCGCATCCGAGGTCTCTTCGAGGGAGATTTCAGTCTAGTTATGGTGATGCAAGTCATGCTGGTTCGTCGAGTCCAGCCTTGCAAACGCCGGCCCCTCCGCATGTGGGAATTCAACCCGGAAGGACCGCGCACTATTCAGAATTTCCTCGGCCTGACGCATGAGGAGATGTACAAATCATTCTTCAGACCCCAAATAGAGTGCCCGGACACTACCGAGGATGTGGGCCTGAGCAGCAACCGCACCGCGGCCAGAGTAAGTAATCCCATGGCCGTACACACTGTCCTTTTCTTTATCATGACATCATTCTGAAGAATCTCTCTTTGACCAGGACTGGATAACAAAAGCGAAGATGATCCGGTGTTCGGCCCCCCTTCTTGAAGGCTTGGACAATCCGGTGCTGGAAAAGATGCTCGATCCAGCACCTTGCCTGGTGCCCTCGAAGGAAGATGAAGGGGGGAATAAAGAGGGCGAAGCGAGCCTCCACCGCTACCTATTCCAACCGAGGGAATGAGCGTCTCCATGAGGGAGGACAACCCAGGGGAAGAATCTGACATTCTCTCGCCCCGGGGAAGGAAGAGGACTACCTCTGAAGATCCAGAAACCAAGGTTTCCAAATGGGAGAATAAATCTCCACCAGAGGATCCTGCCTCGGAGGGTGCTCTAGCCGCACAATGTCCGTGCGGGGATTAGCCCTCTAACAAGCTATAAGTAATCCAAAAGTACTTAATAGTGAAAATATCCTACCTTACTTGTGAGGAAAATAACCGAAGCATTTATCTTGCAGTTCAGATCTTAGCCCTTCTCAGCAGAGCTCGTCTTTGGGGGATCTTCTTCTGGAGATGATGGAGAGCGAAACGCCTCCCCCGGACTCCCCAGCTCAAGAAGCGGGTGACCTTGAAGTGTTGTCGCGGAGGGTCTCTCCAGATCCGGCGGTGCCAGAAGACAATCCTATGGCCACCTAAAGTCCCCAGTATCCGGCTCTTGAAGAGAGCAACCAAAAGTGTCCGGCACCGTCTGGTATGCGGTCGGACGTATTGAGGGATCTGCTAGAGCGAGCGACTATCTCAGAAGAGCACCGTACGTTGATGAGTATGGTGCTTGAAAGGATTTCGTTCGCCGAAAGCGAGTTGCATGAAGCCTTTATGAGTCTACTGACCGGTTTTGAGGTACGTGAAATGATGTACATTTTAGACAGTGCCGCACATTTTAAGGTGTGCCCTGTGTAGATAGTAGCCCCTGAGACTCTGGTTGTCGTCGGGAACGGCGGCAAATAGAGGATCGTAGTCCCAGGTAATGACCAGACCGCCTTTATGTGCAGGTGGTTGAAGCTCTGGTGGCTAGCCGGATTGTTGTGTTTGCCGGACTAAAGCGGCAACTGGATGCGGCAGATGCCCACATAGTGCTTGTCAACAAGCAGCTTGACAAGGCACAGGGTGAGTGATTTTTCTGGTGATCGTCACATAATAAGAGCAGCATGATGCCGGTATCTTTAATATGTTGTGACTGCAGATGGAGCTGCCACCATGGAGGCCCTTCGGGCGGAGGTTGCCCGAGCCAAGGAGCAAGTAAGGAGTAGTAATGCTGCCGCTTTAAAGGTGGCCGAAGAGTTAAGAGACGAAAAGGCCGCGCATTGCGAGAGCAAAGATAAAATGGCCAAGATGGTTGTAAAGTTAAAAGACACTACCGACCGTTGCCAGCTTCTTGAAGAAGAAAATTGGGCGAAGGCGACGGACCTGGAAAAGGCCACGATGGTGACCAAAGACACCCGCTCTGTGATGAGAGCGAAGAAGGAGCTGCATCAAGCCGGGGATATCACGGTTGGGAAACCCTTCATGCTATGGGGGAAGTTTGGAGATCCTCAGTATGCCCCTCTGGACCGGCTGTGGAGTTCGGCGGACGCATATCTGGACTTGGCGGCGAGTGCTGTCGATGCGGCCGAATACTTCTGAGATCAAACAGATCGTGAAGTGGACAAGCTATTCTGGTCACAATTTAATGTTCCACAGCGTCCGCTTCCATTGGCTGATTGGCTTGCCGAATGGGCCGAGCTGAATAGATTGTCCGGACTCGCCATGAGGTCTGTTGTGGATCATCTGTGGCCGGAAAGGCCAAAGCCGAACAACTATTTTAGTTTGGTGCAGCAGTTCCTTGGTGCGGTGTCGCGCATTAATGCGATGAAGACGTCGGCGTGCATAGAAGGCTCGCGGATGGCCCTTGCCCGTGTCAAAACATACTGGGCGAAGATGTATGCCACCACTATCGCGGCGCAGGGTTCGGCCATAGGCCGAGTGGCTGCCGAGCACTATTTTGAAGAAGTTCTTGAAGGCGCTCGTTCGATAGAGGCCCAGTGCTCGAAGAATATTATGTTTGAATGACATGTATTCCCATTGTAAAAACAATGTTTTATTAAGTTTATCAAGGCTCTATTTATACTTTTGCCCGAAAGTATTGTGATGCCTCTTGTGCGGCCGTTTATGTATATATGTATATAACCTGAAAGATTGCAGTCGTCGGCTTCAGCCCCCACGCATATAATGCGGGGGTGTTCACAGAAGACGTGTGTTCACACTTGATCCAATGTCTTGGTCCATTAAGGAGGTGATAGTGCAGCGAACTAGGCAACCGAACTATAATGCTTTAACACTTTCACTTAGCCAGAGGAGTTTGACAGTGGGGCTACTATATAGCCCCTGGTGGCTCTGCACTCATCCGAATTCAGGGTGCGTACATGCCTGGCCGGGAAACGACCCTTCGTTAAGTCGGAGGAATCCCGAAGATTCCGATAGGTCATCGAGTGGTTGACTAGTCTCACGCTATATCATGACAGTCTGTTTTCGGCTTTCTCTACTGAGGTGCTCGTCCGGATGAACCAGGGCACAATCGCAGTAGTTCTCCTGGTGCCGCCTTAGCCGATAGAGCGGAACGTAAGGCAGCAAAACATAGGAGCCGGGCAAACCCAACATTTGACCAAAGACATGATTCGGAGCTGATGCATATAAGGCCAAACTCGCGACGCCAAACACTCCCTAAGGTATTCGGTCTTTATGGTGTAAACCGGGCCTAAACAGTGCCCTTTGTAATAAGCCCCTGGTGTCCAGGTACGTGCAATATTCTGACATGGCCACATGCCAATACGTCAGCATCCTTCTCCATTGTACTGAGAATCGGGGGGATGTGTATCAACAAGAGACAGTAAAAAAAGGTTTACGCAAGGTCTTAATCTAAAAAGAATCCTTGGAACGGGTCCCTGCTGCACGTCTGCGCCTGTGTCTCCGTTGTGCCGTATCCTGGATGGGTGTAGCACGATGTTCATCTGTAAAAGAGAGGAACTTAGTTGAAAAGTTGTCGTGCAAAAAGTTAGGTTGTACTATAGAAAATATGTACAGTTCAAGATGAGTAAAGTTGAGCCTAATTGCCACTTATTTACGCGCATTGAGCCCCTTGTATTGTAATAGGGGTATAGCCATCAATCCTGTATCAATTACATATAACTGCGCCAGACTCGTCTAACCGTGTCTGTAGTCTTAACGACCTGTCAGATGCTTCAGTTGGTGAGGCTGTTTAGCGTGCGGTTGCCGAGGCAGCCGCACGGTCTTCCGCGCGCAAGGAGTGCTCAATATTTCCATTTACTGTAATGATGCCGCGTGGACCGGGCATCTTAAGCATAAGAGAAGCGTAATGTAGTATTGCGTTAAAGCGAGCGAAAGCTTCGCGTCCGAGTAGAGTTTGATAGCCACATTGGAACGAAGCGATGTGGAAGGTTAACTTTTCGCTGCCGAAGTTATTGGGAAAGCCGAATATAACCTCTAGTAGTAGGGAGCCCATGCAATGGGCTTCTGGGCCTGGCATTACTCCTTTAAAGGTAGTATTGCTATGGCTAATTTTTGCTTGGTCTATCCCCATGTTGCATACTTTGTCCTGATATATCAGGTTTAAACTGCTGCCGCCGTCCATCAGAACTCGTGTGAAGTGGT
Source organism: Triticum dicoccoides (assembly GCF_002162155.2). Classification (NCBI taxonomy): domain Eukaryota; kingdom Viridiplantae; phylum Streptophyta; class Magnoliopsida; order Poales; family Poaceae; genus Triticum; species Triticum dicoccoides. The sequence goes on from NC_041386.1 coordinate 462,555,191, forward strand.
ATCCATGAATTATTGGGTCTAATACCAAGGCAGCCCATCCTGCACGCCGGACACTTGCTGAGTAATCCCGATGGTCAAAAGTGATCGGTTGGGACGACCAGTGGCAGAATTCCACGGTGATAGGCCCTGGGGCATGTGTCTCTGGGAGTGCCGCTTTGTTTCTCCCCTTTATTACGTGTAACACATTGACTGTTTTGACTTCTGGTGAGATTTTCTTCTGTTCCCCAGTGCTTTGTTTGCGAGGCTCGTCCTCGTCTTCGCTTGGTGTATCCTGCCCCTTATGTCCGGGGTTGAGCTTGCCGGACTGCTTGAAGACCCAACATTCTCTATGGGAATGAATTGTAGGTTTGTCGGGGGTACTATGGATCTGACATATTTGGTCCAGAATCTTGTTTAGGCTAGACAGTTCGTCTCTGTTGCCTTTGGAGGGCGGCTTTTGCTGACCAGGCCGGGAGCTTCTGAATCCGGCGTTTACCGCCGTGCTCTTCGGGCTGTCTTCTTTATTCCGGCGCTTGTTTTTGATGCATCTTGATTTCCCGTTTCCATCCCTGAGTTTGGATGTACTTGGGTCACTGGTGCTACAGCGGGCTAACCAGCTGTCCTCGCCCACGCAAAAGCGGGTCATGAGGCTTGTTAATGCTGCCATTGTTCTCGGCTTTCCTTGGCCGAGGTGTCTGGCGAGCCATTCGTCTCGAACGCTGTGCTTGAAAGCTGCTAAGGCTTCGGCATCCGGACAGTCTACTATTTGGTTCTTCTTGGTGAGGAACCTGTTCCAAAGCTTTCGGGCTGACTCTCCAGGCTGTTGAGTTATATGACTTAAATCGTCTGCATCCGGTGGTCGGAAATAGGTCCCTTGAAAATTTGCCCGAAAGGCGTCTTCGAGCTCTTCCCAGCTTCCAATGGAGTTTTCGGGGAGGCTTTTAAGCCAGTGCCGAGTTGGCCCTTTGAGCTTGAGGGGTAAGTACTTGATGGTGTGGAGATCATCTCCTCGAGCCATGTGGATATGGAGGATATAGTCCTCAATCCAGACCCCGGGGTCTGTTGTTCCGTCGTACGCCTCTATGTTTACGGGTTTGAATCCCTCTGGAAATTCATGGTCCAGCACCTCACCAGTGAAACATAGGGGGTGTGCGGCACCCCTGTATTTGGGTGTACCATGGTGTTCAGATGTTTGTTGTGTTGAATTGCATACTGGAGCGCGCTTGCGTGGCCCATATATGGATCTTGTTGCGTCGTCCTTTTGATGCGAGCCCTCGCGTGGATCACGTACTGGCTTATGTGCGGCGTCGTTTGCCGCTCTATATTGGCCACGAGGTCGTCTATCCGACCGGATGGCCATTTTGTTTTCTAATTGCGGGGGATCTAAGGCCTCCTCGTCGAATTCGGGTGGCAACTTTTGCTTCGGGTAGCTCTTGGTGTGGCGATTACCGCCGTACTTCGCTGCAGTGTTGAGTACTTCACTCCATCTGATTCTGAGTGTGTCTTGCGTAGCCCTGAGCCTTTGCTTCTGCTTTTTCAGACTCCTCGCGGTGGCAACAAGCCTTTGATGGGCATTCTGTTGCTCCGGGCGTCTGTCCTGTGTGATATCGTCCAGACTGTTATCTTCGACGGAGTCGGGTTGTTCGGTTTGATTCTCCATGTTGCCCTGGTCAGGCGATGGTTCACCCTGCTCTGTCGCTGGGTCTATATGACCGTTGTTTCTGCCAAGGCGGGGTTTGGAGCGGTGCTTACGCCATCGCTTTGACTGCTTCTCAAGGGAACAACCCTTCGTCGCATCCTTCTGTTCCTCGTCGTCGTTTTCTTTGGGTGTGTCCACCATGTATACATCATATGATGAAGTGGGCGTCAAGTGCCCCGGGGGGCAGTGGTTCCTGTTCGTCTCCTGCATCGTCGTCCATACCGTCGATGTCTTCGGAGTCGAGGTCGAGCATGTCTGTCAAATCGTCGACAGTGGCTACTAAGTGGGTGGTGGGTGGGCGGCGAATTTCTTCATCATCCGGCCCCCAATCCTGCCGGACATAGTTCGGCCAGGACTCTCCTGACAAGGAGAGAGACCTTAATGAGTTCAGTATGTCGCCAACGGGCGAGTGCTAAATGATATCCGCGGAGGTAAACTCCATGATCGGTGCCTAGTTGGATTCGATAGGCACGGGCGTAGGCGGTTCGGAGTCCGTGGCCGGGGAAGGATCCGGCAGTGTGGCGTCACGGCTCTCATGAAGGGTAAGGTCGATATTCGGCTCGATCGCCGCTGAGGATGCGGCCTCCGTGGCGGGGTCTATCCACCCGTCCATGGATAGCGCAACTAGTTCCGAATTGATGGTCGGAGCGGTTGCCGGCGCGATCTCCTGGACATTGTCCGATGGCAGAGCTAAATCATGCTCATCGTGACCGTGTGGCACGCTAAGCAGGGGCTCGAATCCGTCGAAGATCAAGTCTCCGCGGATATCGGCCTTGTAGTTTAAGCTTCCAAACCTGACCTGGTGGCCAGGGGTGTAACTCTCGATCTGCTCCAGATGGCCAAGCGAGTTGGACCGTAGTGCGAAGCCGCCGAACACAAAGATCTGTCCGGGGAGAAAAGTCTCACCCTGGACTACATCGCTATCGATCATCTTAGGAGCCATCAAGCCTAACGGCGACGACACCGAGGAATTCTCAATGAAAGCACCAATGTCGGTGTCAAAACCGGCGGATCTCGGGTAGGGGGTCCCGAACTATGCGTCTAAGGCGGATGGTAATAGGAGGCAGGGGACACGATGTTTTACCCAGGTTCTGGCCCTCTTGATGGAGGTAAAACCCTACGTCCTGCTTGATTATTCTTGATAATATGAGTAGTACAAGAGTTGATCTACCACGAGATCGGAGAGGCTAAACCCTAGAAGCTAGCCTATGGTATGATTGTATGTTGAACTACGGACTAAAACCCTCCGGTTTATATAGACACTGGAGGGGGCTAGGGTTACTGTAGCGACCAGACCTCAAACGGTCCAATCTCTGTGCTCAGGTGTCATCCATGGATCAGTAATGCTGACACCACATAGTACTTGAAGAATTTATAACAGAGTAGCAATCACACACTTATTACATCGAGTGTCTCAAAAGAGAACTTATTACAATAAATATGGCTTAAGGCCATCTAATAACGATAACAGCGAAAGGCTTGGAAGATAAGTGAGTCCATCAACTCCAACGGCATCACTGAGTATAGAACCACGACCTAAAAGGCACCTTACTCATCGTCTGAAAAGTCTGCAACATGAACGTTGCAGCCCGAAACGGGTCAGCACATGGAATATGCTGGCAAGGTAACACATAGAGAGCAATAAAAGAATAAGGCTATTCTACATGCATATTTGGTTGGTGGAAAGCTCTACGGTTACAGTTTTGCATAAAGCCAATTTTTCCCTACAGCAAAGGAATAAATTTTATTTAACTATGATGGTAGTTGTTAAACATTGAGAATGGTTGACATCATTCTCAATCCCAATTAAGCATCATCATTAAAACCCAACAAAATTAATTAGAGTAACACGATGAGATTCACATGATAATCCAGGTACTAGATACTCAAGATGTCCATAACCGGGGACACGGATAACCATGATTAGTTTATAGACTCTGCAGAGGTTTGCGCACTTTTGCCCACAAGACTCGATCTCCTCCGTTAGGATTCTCGCGCTGCATGGTGTTTGAGAAACGGATGACCGAGAGACATAGTCTCTCAGAAGCGCTAGCACCTTACGAACGGGTAGACCGTACCAACCTACATCCCCTACATCTGCTAGTCTACCACTGTAAGAGTTCGCACGACTTAGTCAACTATGCTAAAGCCCATAATAGCTTGTGGCTGCACACGGAAGTTTCTAGTATGAATAATCTCATGATCCCTTTGAGCCTGGGTGGCGGTCCAAAAGAAAAACAGGCAATCGCTAGGATATCCAGGTGCCTCAATCCACCCAGATGTGTATTTAAGTTGCCACCTTAGATAAACCATTTAAAATATCAATCTCACATCAGTCATGGATTTCACTCACCCAATCCACGTTTACTAGCTTAGCATGGCATAAAAAGCAAATGTAGAAGTAACTCCCAAAGGGTTGATAATAAACAGGTAATATGTACTACCTCAACTACTTCCCAAACCCACAATTTAATTAGATCCTAATCATGCAATGTGTGAGGATTGATCTAATGCAAAAAAACTGGGTAATAGGAGGTATGATCCAAGTGTTACTTGCCTTGCTGATGATCCGTGAAACCTAGCGATTCGAAGTAGCAAGCGGCGCACTCCGGATACTCTATCGCAAACAAACAAGCATACAATAAGTACTCAATTAATGCACAGGTAAAACTCGAATAAGAGATCTAACCAGAAAGTTCAACTTAAGAACTCCGGTTGGCAAAAAGAACCAAATCGAACAAAGAAACAAAAGATAAACGGCAAAAGAAACAAGCTCTGTTTACTAATCTGGATCTAGGGTAATTTTTACTGAGGCAACAACCTTTTTAAGTTGGTTAAATGGAAAGATGGTTTCGAGGCGAAACTCCAGGCGCTTGAATCGCCTGATTCCGATAAACGAGCGAAAAGTTAAACTAAAACGAACATCGGATCAGAAATCGTGATCAAAAAAATCGCGGATTTAATCCGAGAAAAAGAAAAACGACAAACAGGTTAACGAATGAACGTTCGTTTACTAGAACTAAACGATGAACGCGTTCGGTAAAACGAACGAATGAGCGAACGCTCGCTAAATAAATAAACCGGAGAAAAACCGATCTATTTAAAAAACGAAAACTAGGGTTTTCTAAAAAAACCGAAACGGTTTTTCTCAGAAAACCGGCAGCGGCTACCTTGGCTGGGGCTCCGGCGAAGCTCCGGTAGGGCTCCGGGCGGCGGCGGGTGGTGCGGGGCGGCGGGGCGGCGGCTCCGGGCGGCGGCATGT
>NC_041386.1:462560416-462568538 GCF_002162155.2 Triticum dicoccoides
GGCCTCGGGAGGCGTGTCCTCCCCGGACTCGGCGGCGGCGGCGGTCGGGACTCCGGTCCCGACCCGGGCGGGAGGCGGCGGCGGCTGGGCCGGCCTGGCTCGGCTGGGCCCTTGGCCCAGTCGGGCGCGGGGGGTCTCTTTTTTTTAAACAATATCGCTGCGACTAAAAAAATTCTAAAGAAATAAATAAAATCTAAAAATTCCAAAACAATTTTTCACCGTCTAAAAAAATATTTAGAACAGGATGAACATTTTCTTGGTCCTAAATGCAATTTTTTAAAATGTGCAATTTTTCCTAAATTCAAATAAAGTAGCGAATAAAACCAAAATAAAATCTTATTTGATTTTTTTATTAAATCCTCAATATTTCTTTATTTTGGGAAAGTCATTTTATTCCCTCTCTCATAATTTTTAATAGAAATAATTGAAGATAAAATAAATCAAATCAAATGATCCTATTTTCAAAATTTGAGAGAACCCAAATATGAAAATAACGAAATCCCCAACTCTCTCCGAGGGTCCTTGAGTTGTGTAGAATTTCTAGGATCAACCAAAATGCAATAAAAAATGATATGCAATGATGATCTAGTGTATAACATTCCAAATTGAAAATTTGGGATGTTACAAACCTACCCCCCTTAAGATGAATCTCGCCCTCGAGATTCGGGTTGGCTAGAAAATAGGTGAGGGTGGTCCTTCAACAGATCTTCCTCTTGTTCCCAGGTGGCTTCATCCTCCGTGTGGTGGCTCCACTGAACTTTGCAAAACTTAATAACCTTGTTGCGGGTGACTCGACTGGCATACTCAAGAATTTTGACTGGTTTCTCCTCGTAGGTCAAATCAATGTCCAACTGAATCGCTTCCAGCGGCACTGTATCTCTCAGCGGTATATCAGCCATCTCCGCGTGGCACTTCTTCAACTGTGAAACGTGGAACACGTCGTGAACTCCTGACAATCCTTCGGGCAATTCCAACTTGTAGGCTACTTCTCCCATACGTTCCAAAACTTTGTATGGTCCTACAAAATGTGGCACTAACTTTCCCTTAACTCCAAAGCGCTTAACTCCTCGAAGTGGAGATACTCGAAGATAAACTCGGTCTCCGACTTCGTAAACTGTCTCCTTGCGTTTAGAATCTGCGTAGCTCTTCTGCCTGGACTGGGCTACCTTGAGCCTATCGCGAATCAATTTTACTTTCTGTTCAGACTCCTTAATCAGATCTAGTCCAAACAACTGATGGTCCCCAACTTCATCCCACGACAACAGGGTCCTGCACCTCCTTCCGTACAAGGCTTCGAAACGGGCCATCTTCAAACTGGATTGATAACTGTTGTTATAGGAGAACTCTGCGTATGGCAAATTGTCGTCCCAACTAGATCCGTAATCTAGCGCACAAGCTCTCAGCATATCCTCCAAAATCTGATTGACTCTCTTGGTCTGTCCATCTGTTTGCGGATGAAAAGCTGTACTAAACTCTAGCCTGGTACCCAAAGTTTCATGCAACTGATTCCAGAACTTTGAGGTAAACTGGGTTCCTCTATCTGATACAATGCTCCTTGGAACTCCATGCAGACATACGATTCTGGTCATGTATATCTTTGCTAACTTGGCACTAGTGTAGGTAGTCCTCACTAGAATGAAGTGAGCTACCTTTGTCAAACGATCGACTACAACCCAAATCGAGTCATAGCCTGAACAAGTTCTAGGCAATCCTGTAATAAAATCCATGCCTAGCTTATCCCACTTCCATTCGGGTATCGGCAATGGTTGTAGCAATCCTGCTGGCTTCTGATGCTCTGCCTTTACTCTCTGACATACATCACAAACTGCTACATATTCCACAATATCCTTCTTCATTCCGGTCCACCAGAACGTATCTTTCAAATCCAAATACATCCTGGTATTTCCTGGGTGAATCGAATATGGTGAATCATGGGCCTCTTGCAGAATCAACTTCCTGATCTCCAGGTCGTTGGGCACATAAACACGATCTTCAAACCATAAGGTATCGTGCTCATCCTCACGAAATCCCTTAGCTTTTCCTTTGCTCATTTTCTCCTTAATAGAAGTGATCTCCTTATCAGCCTTTTGAGCTTCTCTGATCTTATCCATCAAAGTAGACTGAATCTCCAATGCTGCTACATAGCCTCTTGGGACTATCTCTAAACATAGCTCACGAAGATTTTCGGCTAACTCCCTTGGTAAATCTCCCGACATTAGAGTGTTGACATGGCTTTTACGGCTCAACGTGTCAGCTACTACGTTAGCCTTTCCAGGGTGATAGTGTAATCTCATATCATAATCCTTGATGAGTTCCAACCATCTCCTTTGTCTGAGATTCAACTCCTTCTGCGTGAAAATATACTTCAGGCTCTTGTGATCCGTGTACACCTCACAATGATTTCCAATGAGAAAGTGTCTCCAGGTTTTCAATGCATGCACTACGGCTGCTAACTCCAAATCATGCATAGCATAATTCAACTCATGAGGCTTAAGTTGTCATGAGGCATATGAAACAACTCTTCCTTCCTGCATAAGCACTGCTCCAAGTCCTCGACGTGAAGCGTCGCAATACACCTCATAATCCTTGGTCTGATCTGGCAAAATCAACACTGGTGATGTAACCAAGCGTTTCTTCAACTCCTGGAAACTAGTCTCACATTCCTCAGTCCATATGAACTTGGTATCCTTCTTCAACAACTCCGTCATAGGCTTTGCAATCTTCGAGAAAATTTCGATGAATCTCCGGTAATATCCTGCGAGTCCAAGAAAACTCCAGATCTCTCCAACTGTTGTTGGGGCTTCCCAATTTGTCACAGTATCAACCTTGGTGGGATCTACTGCTATACCTTCTCCAGATATAACGTGTCCGAGGAATCCAACTTCCTTCAACCAAAACTCACATTTGCTAAATTTGGCATATAAATGATGTTCTCTGAGCTTACCAAGTACCAAACACAAATGCTCCTTATGCTCCTCTTCATCCTTCGAGTAAACTAGGATATCATCAATGAACACCACGACGAACTTATCCAAAAACTCCATAAACACTTTGTTCATCATGTTCATAAAATATGCAGGTGTGTTAGTCAAACCAAATGACATAACGGTATACTCATACAGCCCATACCTGGTGGTAAAAGCCGTTTAGGTATATCATGTTCTCGAATCTTCAACTAATGGTATCCCGATCGCAGATCGATCTTGGAAAATACCTTAGCTCCTTGCAATCGATCAAACAGATCATTGATCATCGGTAGTGGGTACTTGTTATTGATGGTTACTTCATTCAATCCTCGATAATCAACAACCATCCTTAACGATCCATCCTTCTTCTCCACTAGAAGTACCGGCGATCCCCACGGTGAAGAACTTGGGCGAATATAACCTTTATCCAGTAACTCCTTAATCTTCTTCTTAATCTCTTCCAAATCCTTTGCGGGCATCCTATATGGTCTCTTAGATATTGGCCCTGTGCCTGGAAAAAGCTCAATCAAAAACTCAATATCTCTATCCGGTGGCATGCCTGGCAACTCTTCTGGAAATACATAAGGGAAATCCTTCACTACTGGTACTTCCTCCTGCACAACTCCTGTTAGGAAATTTACTTGAGTCCTTTTCGTCACATGCCGGGATACATACTTGATCCTTCTCCCTTCTGGGGTGGTAAGCAAAATTGACTTACTGGCACATTCAATGTTCCCTTCATACTTCGATAACCAATCCATGCCTAATATCACATCCAATCCTTGAGATTCCAATACTATTAGGTCTGAGGGAAATACGTAGTTACCAATCCTTAATGGTAACCGGTCACACCATAGACTAGCCATATACTCTGCTCCCGGCAAGGTTACTAACATGGGTGACCTGAGGGCTTGGGTTGGCAGTTGATACTTATCCACAAATCCCCTTGATATGTATGAATGCAATGCGCCAGTATCAAAAAGAACGAGTGCAGTAAATGACTTAACCAAAAACTTACCTACTACTACATCGGGCTGGGCTTCAACCTCCTCCACATTTATGTGGTTCACCTGTCCCCTGTTGAAAGGGTTCGGCTTCTTCCCAAAGGTTCCATTGCCATTTCCATTCTGGGCTTCAGGACATTCATTAGCATAATGTCTGGTCTTCTGGCATTTAAAGCAAGTGACTTGGCTCAGGTCTCTCTTGGCCGGGGTTGATGGATTGGTATAGTTTTGGCCATTGCTTCCTCCATTCTCATTACCATTCTTGGTGCCATTATGATTGTGCGAGCTACCTCCTCCATGGGTATGCTGAAAATGTCCTCTCGGTCTAGGGGTAAAACATGGCTTCTGCTGAGCTCCTGAATTGTACTTCCCTTGTCCATACTTCCTCTTGCGGTTCTCAATTTGCAGCTGCTTTCCTTCAATCATGAGAGCATGATCTACCAAATCCTGGTAGTTGTTGAAGGTTGCTACCATCAACTGCATGCTCAGCTCATCATTCAGTCCTTCCAGAAACTTCTCCTACTTAGCTGCATCCATAGCAACGTCATCAGGGGCATAACGTGCTAGCTTACTAAAGTCCTCCACATACTGGCCAACTGTCCGTCCTCCTTGGCGCAAGTTGCGAAACTCTCGCTTCTTCATGGCCATAGCTCCTGCTGAAACATGGGCAGTACGGAAAGCCTGCTGGAATTGGTCCCATGTGACAGTGTCGACAGGGAAAGTGGCTGTGAAATTCTCCCACCATGATGCTGCGGGTCCTTCAAGCTGGTGTGCGGCAAACTTCACCTTTTCCGCATCTGTGCATCCTGTCGTGGTCAACACCCTTGCTGTCTTGCGAAGCCAATCATCCACCACTATCGGCTCAGTGCTGCTGGAAAACACCGGCGGATTCAGCCTAAGAAAACGGGCTAAGTGATCAACAGGTGGTGGTGGTGGTGGGTTGTTGTTGTTGTTCCCCTGATTCTGATTCTGGACTAGCAACTGCATCAATGTGTTCTGCTGCTGGATCAACTGGGTGAGCTCCGGTGGAAAGGTAAATCCGGGGTCACGTCTCGGAGGCATCTGAGGGTTTAGAAAAGATGAGATTTAAGAGTAGAGAGGGGTCTAGAGAGAAAACACTACCCATATGCACATGAGGCAAAAGCAAACAATTCACTTCATTCAATCAAACAAGGGCATACAATTGATCTAACTATCACAAAAGTGCTCGGACTACTATATTTACATGGTGGACTACTACTACTGATGGGGTGGTCTACTAGAAATATTCTTCGGTTGTAGACTCCATGATATCTGCTCCAGCTTCATCAACATAGTCATCATCGCTATCATCAGGATCTGAGTCGGTGTCGTCGATGATGATGTAGTCTTCCGGGTGAATCTCCTTGGGTTCTTCGTCTTCCTCTACTGGTGTAGGGTCTCCCATAAATATTCCAATCTTCTTGATCAGATCATCATTCTTCTCCACTAATACTTCGATTTCCTCTTCATAATCTTCATGTGTAGCCTTGAGTTCTTCCTCCAGTTCCTTGATTCTTGTCCTCGCCTTCTTCAGATCTATCATGTCGGCGCACATCTGGTTCTCTTGACGTCGAATGTGCTGGTTTAACTCCTGGATAAAAGCTGCAATTGATCTATCCTTCTTGGTGCTGATCATCTCCCAGTGCTCATCTCGGTGCCCACAAATCTGGTAGATAGTATCCTTGAGATCATTGTGGTAAACTTCTCCAATGCATCCCATGGCGATGTGAGCTGCCATGCTCTTTCCTAGACTCCATGTTGGTGCATCAAAAGAAAACTCTATGGGCTCAGTGACTGGCATGAACGTCCTTCCTGGAATTTGAACTTGAATCATCCAGTGCTCTTCTTCAGGTAAACTGACGTTGTAGGTCCCGGTGAAGCTTGGTACTCCGATGTTCAGATATCTAGTGACTTCCTTCAAATGACGTCCGAAGGGTGTATCTTCATACGGTTGCGTGAACTTGTTCCTTGCATCCGCCATCCTAAAAGAGTAGAAAAGATGAGGAGTCAGAATGAGAAGAGAGTAGTAATCTACGGCTTTAGCTTAGTGGTCGTGTCCTATAGTTAGCGTGTGCTCTGATACCATCTTGTAGCGACCAGACCTCAAACAGTCCAATGTCTGTGCTTAGGTGTCATCCCTGGATCAGTAATGCTAACACCACATAGTACTTGAAGGATTTATAATAGAGTAGCAATCACACACTTATTACATCGAGTGTCTCAAAAGAGAACTTATTACAGTAAATATGGCTTAAGGCCATCTAATAATGATAACAGCGGAAGGTTTGGAAGATAAGTGAGTCCATCAACTCCAATGGCATCACTGAGTATAGAACCATGACCTAAAAGGCACCTTACTCATCGTCTGAAAAGTCCGCAACATGAACGTTGCAGCCCGAAACGGGTCAACACATGGAATATGCTGGCAAGATAACACATAGAGAGCAATAAAAGAATAAGGCTATTCTACATGCATATTTGGCTGGTGGAAAGCTCTATGCTTATAGTTTTGCGTAAAGCCAATTTTTCCCTATAGCAAAGGAATAAATTTTATTTAACTATCATGGTAGTTCTTAAACATTGAGAATGGTTGACAGCATTCTCAATCCCAATTAAGCATCATCATTAAAACCCAACAAAATTAATTAGAGTAACATGATGAGATTCACATGATATTCCAGGTACTAGATACTCAAGATGTCCATAATCGAGGACAAGGCTAACCATGATTAGTTTATACACTCTGCAGAGGTTTGCACACTTTTCCCCACAAGACTCGATCTCCTCCGTTAGGATTCTCGCACTGCATGGTGTTTGAGAAACGGATGACCGAGGCATAGTCTTTCAGAAGCGCTAGCACCTTACGAACGGGTAGACCATACCAACCTACATCCCCTACATCTGCTAGTCTACCACTGTAAGAGTTTGCACGACTTAGTCAACTATGCTAGAGCCCATAATAGCTTGTGGTTGTACACGGAAGTTTCTAGTATGAATAATCTCATGATCCCTTTGAGCCTGGGTGGTGGTCCAAAAGAAAAACAGGCAATCGCTGGGATACCCAGGTGCCTCAATCCACCCAGATGTGTATTTAAGTTGCCACCTTAGATAAACCATTTAAAATATCAATCTCACATCGGTCATGGATTTCACTCACCCAATCCACGTCTACTAGCTTAGCATGGCATAAAAGCAAACGTAGAAGTAATTCCCAAAGGTTTGATAATAAACAGGTAATAGGTACTACCTCAACTACTTCCCAAACCCACAATTTAATTAGATCCTAATCATGCAATGTGTGAGGATTGATCTAATGCAAAAAAACTGGGTAATAGGAGGTATGATCAAAGTGTTACTTACCTTGCTGATGATCCGTGAAACCTAGCGATTCGAAGTAGCAAGCGGCGCACTCCGGATACTCTATCGCAAACAAACAAGCATACAATAAGTACTCAGCTAATGCACATGTAAAACTCGAATAAGAGATCTAACTAGAAAGTTCAACTTAAGAACTCCGGTTGGCAAAAAGAACCAAATCGAACGAAGCAACAAAAGACAAACGGCAAAAGAAACAAGCTCCGTTTACTAATCTGGATCTAGGGTAATTTTTACTAAGGCAAAAACTTGTTTAAGTTGGTTAAACGGAAAGAGGGTTTCGAGGCGAAACTCCAGGCGCTTGAATCGCCTGATTCCGATAAACGAGCGAAAAGTTAAACTAAAACGAACATCGGATCAGAAATCGCGATCGGAAAAATCGCGGATTTAATCCGAGAAAAAGGAAAACGACGAACAGGTTAACAAACGAACGTTCGTTAAATGGAACTAAACGATGAACACGTTCGGTAAAATGAACGAACGAGCGAACGCTTGCTAAATAAATAAACCGGAGAAAAACCGATCTATTTAAAAAACAAAAACTAGGTTTTTCTAAAAAACCGAAATGGTTTTTCTCAGAAAACCGGCGGCGGCTACCTCGGCTCGGGGCTCCGACGAAGCTCCGGCGGGGCTCCGGGCGGCGGCGGGTGGTGCGGGGCGGCGGGGCGGCGGCTCCGGGTGGCGGCAGGCGGCGGCTGCGACATGCGGCGGCGGCAGCAGGCGGCGTGGGCAGCGTGGGGAGGCGGCGGCGGTGTG
>NC_041386.1:462569002-462648753 GCF_002162155.2 Triticum dicoccoides
GGTGTGGGGCTCCAGCAGGTTATAAAGGGGGTGGTCAACTTGGGGAAGGGGCGGCCTCGGGAGGCGTGTCCTCCCCAGACTCGGCGGCGACGGTCGGGACTCCGGTCCCGACCCGGGCGGGAGGCGGCGGCTGGGCCGGCCTGGCTCGGCTGGGCCCTTGGCCCAGTCAGGCACGGGGGGTCTCTTTTAAAAAAAAACAATATCACTGCGACTAAAAAAATTCTAAAGAAATAAATGGAAATCTAAAAATGGCAAAACAAATTTTAACCATCTAAAAAAATATTTAGAATAGGATGAACATTTTCTTGGCCCTAAATGCAATTTTTGAAAACGTGCTATTTTTCCTAAATTCAAATAAAATAGCGAATAAAACCAAAATAAAATCTTATTTGATTTTTTTATTAAATCCTCAATATTTCTTTATTTTGGGAAAGTCATTTTATTCCCTCTCTCATAATTTTTTTAATAGAAATAATTGAAGATAAAATAAATAAAATCAAATGATCCTATTTTCAAAATTTGAGAGAACCCAAATATGAAAATAACGAAATCCCCAACTCTCTCCGAGGGTCCTTGAGTTGCGTAGAATTTCTAGGATCAACCAAAATGCAATAAAATATGATATGCAATGATGATCTAGTGTATAACATTCCAAATTGAAAATTTGGGATGTTAAAGTTACGTAGGGTCGGTTACAAAGGAGGAGATATACATATCCGTATTGCCTAGCTTGCCTTCCACGCCAAGGAGAGTCCCATCCGGACACGGGACAAAGTCTTCAATCTTGTATCTTCATAGTCCAACAGTCCGGCTGTCCGGAGACCCCCTAATCCAGAACTCCCTCAACTCTACCCTCGAAAACGGTTGCGATCCCCTATACTTGTGGGTTATCAAGACTATTTTCTGGCACCGTTGCCGGGGAGCATAGCTCTATTCTTTGAGTCACTTGGGATTTATATCTGCTTATCATTATGAAGAACTTGAGAGATCCAAAAACCAAGATTTATCCCTCAACTACGAGGGGGAGTAAGGAACTGCCATCTAGCTCTGCACTTGATTCACCTTCTGTTTTGAGTAAGCTTGCAACGCCTAAACCTGCTTCTATTATTCGTTCTGATATGTCGCATGTTATTGATGATGCCACTTCTGCTATGCATGATACTTATGATGAAACTACTTCTACACTTGATAATACTGTGCCACTTGGTGAATTTCTTGATGAACAACTTGCTAGGGTTAGAGAGAATGAAATTATTGAAATTGATTATATTGAAGATAGTGATGATGAAGACTCTCCCCCTAATACTTATGAATTGCCTGTTGTTCCTGAGGGTTATGTTCTGGATGAAGGATCTGCTAGAGCTATTCTTGCTTGTAATAATAGAAGTGATCTTAAGAAATTATTAGCTAAATGGACGCAGCAATCTCAATGCTAGAATGAAACCTGACCCTGCTTTTGCTACTTCACCTATCTGTGTTACTGATAAGGATTATGAATTCTCTGTTGATCCTGATAGAATTACTTTGGTTGAATCTGATCCTTTTCATGGCTATGAATCTGAAACTGTTGTGGCACGTCTTACTAAATTAAATGATATAGCCACCCTGTTCACTAATGATGAGAGAACTCGCTACTTTTATATCCTTCAAATATTTTCGTTCTCATTAAAGGGTGATGCTAAGATATGGTTTAATTCTCTTGATCCTGGTTGTGTGCGTAGTCCCCAGGATATGATTTATTACTTCTCTGCTAAATATTTCCCTGCTCATAAGAAACAAGCTGCTTTAAGGGATATATATAATTTTCTGTAAATTGAAGAAGAGAGTCTCCCACAAGCTTGGGGGAGGCTTCTCCAATTACTTAATGCTTTGCCTGGTCATCCTCTTAAGAAAAATTAAATACTTGATATCTTTTATAATGGACTAACCGATGCTTCCAGAGATTACCTGGATAGTTGTGATGGTTCTATTTTCAGGGAAAGAACACCGGATGAAGCTGAAATTCTATTGAATAATATGTTGACAAATGAAATAATTGGACACTTCCTAAGCCTATTCCTAAACCAACTCCGAAGAAGAGAGGTGTTGTATTTCTCAGTCCTGAAGATATGCAAGAGGCAAAGAAATCTATGAATGAAAAAGGTATTAAAGCTGAAGACGTTAAGAATTTACCTCCTATTGAAGAAATACACGGTCTTAATTTACCTCCTGTTGAAGAAACATATGATCTTAATCCATTACCTATTGAAGAAATTCATGGTCTTGATAACCCGACACAGGTAGTAAAGGTAAATTCTCTCTATAGATATGATAAAGCTGAAATCCCATTTACTAAGTTTGCTAGCCCATGCTTAGATGAGTTTGATAAATTTATGGTTAAGCAAGAAGAATTCAATGCTTATTTTGGTAGACAATTGAAATACAATTCAAATATGCTTGAACACTTGGGTGATTATATGGCTAATGTTAAAGGAGAACTTAAACTTATTAGTAAACATGCTTCTATGGTTACCACTCAAGTAGAACAAGTACTTAAAGCTCAAAATGATTTGCTTAATGAATTGAATAGTAAGAATAATGATTATGCTGTTAGAGTGGCTACTAGAACTGGTAGAATGACTCAGGAACCTTTGTATCCTGAAGGCCACCCTAAGAGAATTGAGCAAGATTCTCAGAGAAATAATATAGATGCACCTGGTCCTTCTAAAAGGAAGAAAAAGAAAAATGATAGGACTTTGCATACTTCTAGTGAACCTATTGATCAACCACCTGAGAATCCAAATGATATTTCTATTTCTGTTGCTGAAACACAATCTGGTAATGAACCTGAAACTAGTGATAATGTTAATAATAATGTTCATGATGATGCTCAACCTAGTAATGATAATGATATAGAAATTGAACCTACTGTTGATCTTGATAACCCACAATCAAAGAATCAACGTTATGATAAGAAAGACTTTGTTGTTAGGAAACATGGTAAAGAAAGAGAACCATGGGTTCAGAAATCCATGCCTTTTCCTCCCAAACCATCCAAGAAAAAGGATGATGAGGATTTTGAGTGCTTCGCTGAAATGATTAGACCTATCTTTTTGCGTATGCGATTAACTAATATGCTTAAAATGAATCCTTATGCTAAGTACATGAAAGAAATTGTCACTAATAAAAGAAAAATACTGGAAGCTGAAATTTCCACTGTGCTTGCTAATTATACTTTTAAAGGTGGAATACCAAAGAAACTTGGAGATCCAGGAGTACACACTATACCATGCTCCACTAAAAGAAACTATGTTAAAACGGCTTTATGTGATCTCTGAGCCGATGTTAGTGTTATGCCTCTCTCTTTATATCATAGACTTGATTTGTATAATTTGACACCTACTGAAATATCTTTGCAAATGGCTGATAAATCAACTGCTATACCTGTCGGTATTTGTGAGGATGTGCCTGTTGTAGTTGCAAAAGTTACTATTTTAATGGACTTTGTTATTCTTGATATTCCCGAGGACGATAGTATGTCTATTATTCTTGGAAGACCCTTTTTGAATACTGCAGAGGCTGTTGTTGATTGCACTAAAGGCAATGTCACTTCTCATGTTAATGGTAATGAGCCTATGGTACACTTTCCGAGGAAACAACCTCAAGTTCATAGTATCAACTCTATTGGAAAAATTCCATCGATTATATTTGGAGGTTTTGAATTTCCTCTTCCTACTGTCAAGAAGAAATATGATATTCTTATTATTGGGGATGTGCATATCCCCATTGAGGTAACATAGTGTTATTCGAAATTTCTCCGGTTCCATGTTATTCGGAATGAGTTCGTTAACAAGACTTGGTCAACCTTGTTAGTGGATTCCTTTTTATGAGAATGAGATGGATGAAACTAAAAGGCACAACCTTCTGTTATTTATTTTAAATAAAATAAAAATAGTATTTTCTGTCTGTTATCTGAATTGTCCGTGCAATGTAAAAATACCTCTAAAATAAAAGTTCTCCAAATGCCCTGAAATTTAAATATGATTTTTTCTAGAATATTTGAGAATATTTGGCACCAAGAACACAGCACGGGGGGGGCATCCACCTGGCCACGAGGGTCAGGGGCGCGCCCTACCCCCCTAGGCGCGCCCCCTGCCTCGTGGGCCCATTGTGGTGCTCCTCCACTTATTCCTGTACCCACACACTCCTTCTTCCTCCCACAAACACGGATATCCAGCTCAAACCCGAGTCCAAGCTCATTTTGCTGCCATTTTCGATATCCTTGCTCAAAGCACCTCTCACAAAACTGCTTGGGGAGATTGTTCCTTGGTATGTGACTCCTCCATTGGTCCAATTAGTTTTTGTTCTAGTGCTTTATTCATTGCAAATTTGTGCTGCGTAGGTGACCATGTTCTTGAGCTTGCATATCAAATTTATATGGTTCCTAGTAGTTTTGATGCATGATATAGGCTCTAGGCACTTGTATGAGTAGTTGCTACCAATATTATTGAGTTTGGCTTACTTTTATTTTGAAGTTACTAAAAATTTCAGAAAAGCTGAGAATAATGAAGAGATTTTTTAGGGTCTCATCGAGCTGAAGCTCAAAGGAAAAGCAAAATGAAGAAGCAATGAAGCCAAAATATAATTTGCCTCGCACCGTGGAGGTTAGGCCGTGTGAATGGCCCTCCAATGAATTCTTGAGAGCAACCGGGATTTATGAGGATTTTTATGAATTGGCTAAGAATGCAGGCCTCACCGACTTCCTCCGCGACCAACGTGAACAGTATCTCTTACTCACCAATACTTTTGTGCAAAACTTCTACTATTATCCTAGGGAATCACCTCCTTCAGTAGAGTTTCATTTATATGATGTGGTTAAGAAGATATAACTTTATGATTTTTGTCGGGTTTGTTTGATCCCTTTCAACAGAAAAATAGGGGAACCACATCGTGACAATGTGGATGGGTTTATTGATACCATCACTGTAGGGGAAACGAGGAAGGTTTTTGATGCACGAATCACTAGCATACATTTTCCTGTTTTACGTTACTTTGAAATATTTGCTAGTTGTTGCTTAATTGGTCGCGGAAACTGTGGAAACCTTAGTGTTCCTGACACTATAATTTTGTTCCACGGTTTATTCTGTGATAACTCTGTTAGTATGGGCGGTATTATTGCTAAACGGTTAAGTCTGAACCGTACAAAGGGCCCCATCTTTGGAGGCATCTATGCTTCACGCCTAGCTGCACATTTTAACATACCTATTAGGCATTATGAGAAGGAAGAAAAAATGCTGCCTTGTGTTTATTTAGATTATAAGAGTATGGTGGCACATGATTTCATTATAAAGAATAGGGAAGGGGAGCTTAAATACAAATTGTTCTTTGATAAACATCATCCGGAGACTATTACCTTGCCTGCTCCTTCCTTGTTTGATTTATCTGCAGGCCAGTACCTCGTCTCGCCAGAGGATATTCACGCCTACTGGAACCCTGCATCGGCTGTAGAGCCAGAGTCGGAACCACAAGTTGATCCTCCACGATAGTCTAATTACCAGTGGGATCCGGAGATGATTGCCAACCAATGGCAATCAGAGTCTTCCTCTTCGAAGTACGACCCCAACTATTATTATGGATATCCGCCAGGTCAGCCGTGGCCATAGACCAACTTAGGCCAAAAGCCTAGCCTTGGGGGAGTACGTATTTCCCACCGACATTACATTCATCATCACACACTCATTGCTAGATGTCGGTGCTCATACTTTTTCATTGTATCATCCATGCTAGTTTATTTACTTTTTATGCTTTCTTCTTGTGTGTTTAATAAACCTTATGAAAAACAAAAAAAATAGTTGTAGCTTTTAGCTACTTTTAATTTCTATGCTTGTAGTAGTAATTAAAGAGAAAACCCAAAAAGATTTTATGTTCTTCTTTTGCTTGTTGGGAGCTTTCCTGTGTAAATAGTTTTATTTCTTTTCTTTTCTTTGGGGGTCGATAGGAGAAGACTATGATTAAATTGTTGAAGTGGCTCTTATATGCATTATTGTTGATCTGACAAAAGAGCCCATATTGCCTTGTCTTCTCCTGTTTATTGAATGCTTGCAGATTCCAGCTTAGTCCAATGCACGCGCACTATTATTATTCACATCATTCGGTCGTGCAAGTGAAAGGCAATTATGACGATATATGATGGACTGACTGAGATGAGAAAAGCTGGTATGAACTCGACCTCTTTTGTTTTTGTAAATATGATTAGTTCATCGTTCCTGATTCAGCCTATTATGAATAAACATGTTTGCAATGACAACTAGAGATCACAGTTTCTTGTGCCATGCTTGATTAGCTAGTAGCTTATAATGGTTTACCTTGCGTGCCAACATGCTATTAAAATGGTTGTGATGTGGTATGATAGGGTGGTATCCTCCTCTGAATGATTTAAGTGACTTGACTTGGCGCATGTTCACGCATGTAGTTGAAACAAAATCAACATAGCCTTCACGATATTTATGTTCATGGTGGATTATATCCTACTCATGCTTGCATTCAGTATTGATTAATTTTAATGCATGTTCATGACTGTTGTCACTCTCTAGCTGGTCGCTTCCTAGTCTTTTTCTAGCCTTCACCTATACTAAGCGGGGATACTGCTTGTGCATCCAACTCCATGAACCCCAAAGTTATTCCATATGAGTCCACCATACCTACCTATATACGGTATCTACCTGCCGTTCCAAGTAAATTTGTATGTGCCAAACTCTAAACCTTCAAATAAATATCCTGTTTTGTATGCTCGAATAGCTCATGTATCAACTAGGGCTGTTTGTATCTTCCATGTTAGGCGGGTTATTCTCAAGAGGAGTGGACTCCGCTCCTCACTCACGAGAAAAGGGCTGGTCACCGGGATGCCCAGTCCCATGCTTTATGCAAATCAAATCAAAAAAATTGCAAACAAAACTCCCCCTGGGACTCTTGTTAGTTGGAGGCACTCGTTGTTTCGAGCAAGCCATGGATTGATGCTTGTTGGTGGAGGGGGAGTATAAAATTTACCATTCTGTTTGGGAACCGCCTATAATGTGTGTAGCATGGAAGATATCGCCATCTCTTGGTTGTTATGTTGACAATGAAAGTATACCACTCAAAATATTATTCACCTCTATTTCAAAACCGAGCTCTGGCACCTCTACAAATCCCTGCTTCCCTCTGCGAAGGGCCTATCTATTTACTTTCATGTTGAGTCATCATCCTCTTATTAAAAATCACCAGTTGGAGAGCAACGCTGTCATTTGCATTCATTACTGTTAGTCTACATTGAGTATGACTTGACTGGATCTCTTTTACCATGAATTACAATGTCTAGTCAGTCCTTGATCTTTAAAGGTGCTCTGCATTTATGTTTTGCGGTCTCAGAAAGGGCTAGCGAGATACCATCTTGTTATATCAAATTATGATTGTTTTGAAAAAGTGTTGTCATACGAGATTTATTATTATTGCTCGCTAGTTGATTATGCCATTGATATGAGTAGACATGAGACCTATGCGTTACTATGAATATGGTTAGTTCATAATCTTTGCTGAAAACTTGAATGTTGGCTTTACATATTTACAACAACAAGAGAAAACAGAGTTTGTAAAAGTTTTTTCTTTATCACTTTCAGTTTATCAACTGAATTTCTTGAGGACAAGCAAAGGTTTAAGCTTGGGGGAGTTGATACGTCTCCGTCGTATCTACTTTTCCAAACACTTTTGCCCTTGTTTTGGACTCTAACTTGCATGATTTGAATGGAACTAACCCGGACTGATGCTGTTTTCAGTAGAATTGCCATGGTGTTATTTATGTGCAGAAACAAAAGTTCTCAGAATGACCTGAAACTTCACGGAACATCTATTTGGAAATAATAAAAAATCCTTGCAAAAGATGAAGACCAAGGGGCCCACCACCTGTCCACGAGGGTTGGGGCGCGCCCCCTACCTCGTGGGCCCCCTGGAGCTCCTCCGACCTCAACTCCAACTCTATATATTTGGTTTCAGGGAGAAAAAATAAAAGAAGAAGGATTCATCGCGTTTTACGATACGGAGCCGCCGCCAAGCCCTAAAACCTCTCGGGAGGGCTGATCTGGAGTCCGTTCGGGGCTCCAGAGAGGGGAATCCGTCGCCATCGTCATCATCAACCTTCCTCCATCACCAATTTCATGATGCTCACCGCCGTGTGTGAGTAATTCCATCATAGGCTTGCTGGACGGTGATGGGTTGGATGAGATTTATCATGTAATCGAGTTAGTTTTGTTAGGGTTTGATCCCTAGTATCCACTATGTTCTGAGATTGATGTTGCTATGACTTTGCTATGCTTAATGCTTGTCACTAGGGCCCGAGTGCCATGATTTTAGATCTGAACCTATTATGTTTTCATCAATATATGAGAGTTCTTGATCCTATCTTGCAAGTCTATAGTCACCTATTATGTGTTATGATCCGTTACCCTGAAGTGACAATAATCGGGATACTTACCGGTGATGACCGTAGTTTGAGGAGTTCATGTATTCACTATGTGTTAATGCTTTGGTCCGGTACTCTATTAAAAGGAGGCCTTAATATCCCTTAGTTTCCATTAGGACCCCGCTGCCACGGGAGGGTAGGACAAAATATGTCATGCAAGTTCTTTTCCATAAGCACATATGACTATATCCGGAATACATGCCTACATTACATTGATGAATTGGAGCTAGTTCTGTGTCACCCTAGGTTATGATTGTTACATGATGAACCGCATCCGGCGTAAATCTCCATCACTGATCCATTGCCTATGAGCTTTCCATATATTGTTCTTCACTTATTTACTTTTCCGTTGCTATTGCTATCATCACTACAAAATACCAAAAACATTACTTTTGCTATCATTACCTTTTGCTACCGTTACCACTACTATCATATTACTTTGCTACTAAATACTTTGCTGCAGATATTAAGTTTCCAGGTGTGGTTGAATTGACAACTTAGCTACTAATACTTGAGAATATTCTTTGGCTCCCCTTGTGTCGAATCAATAAATTTGGGTTGAATACTCTACCCTCGAAAACTGTTGCGATCCCCTATACTTGTGGGTTATCAGGACCCGCCTCAGGATGAGGTCGCCCACCTCGAGCGTCCTGGAGCAGATGTTGCAGCAGTGGTATCGCTGCAGCACCTGCTGGTACCTTGTCGCCCCCAGTGCAGCTTCGCGACGATGTTCCTCCCCCAGCACGAGGTCCATCCCCCGTGTGGCATCCTGCTGTGTTTCATCGAATGCCAGGACCCGTGCGGAGCGATGCCTAACCTCGTGAGGAAGGATTGCTTCAGCTCCGTAGACAAGGAAGAATGGGGTCTCGCCCGTTGGTTTGGTGGCGGTGGTGCAGATAGACCATAGCATGGACTGGAGCTCGTCGTGCCAGCCCCTGCCACAGGCCTCGAGCTTCTTCTTGAAGGTCTAGGTCTTGAGGCCTATCAGGACCTCCACGTTGGCGCATTCGGCCTGACCATTGCTCCTAGGGTGCACCACCGAAGCATAGCAGATCTGCGTTCCAAGGTTAGCATAGTAGGTTTTGAAAAGGTTACTAGTGAACTGCGAGCCGTTATCTGTGATGATGCTATTGGGGACCCCGAAGCGGCTCACGAGGTCCTTGATGAACTTGACAGTGGAGCCAGCTGGGATGGTACGGACAGCTTCCACTTCCGCCCACTTGGTGAACTTGTCGATGGCGATGTAGAGGTAACGGTAGCCCCCATGCGCTCGAGGGAATGTGCCCAAGATGTCCAGCCCCCAGACAGCGAATGGCCACGTGAGCGGAATGGTCTGGAGGCCTTGAGCCGGCTGATGAATTTGCTTGGCATGGAACTGGCAGGCTTCGCAAGACTTCACCAGCTCAGCTGCGTCGTTGAGCGCAGTGGGCCAGTAGAACCCACTACGGAATACCTTGCCGACGAGGGTCCGTGATGACGAGTGGTGCCCGTAGTCCCCACCATGTATGTCAGTTAGCAGCTCCTTCCCCTGGTCCCTGGAAATGCAGGGCAAGGAAATGTCGTTTGGCCGCTTCCTGTACAACTCACCATCCTGGATGCAGTACCCCGTGCCTTACCGAACCACACGCTCTCCATCTTCCTCCTTCTCTGGCAGCGCCCCTTGCATCAGATATTCTTTGAATTCCTTTGTCCAGCATCCCTCCTGAGGTTCGAGCGCCAAGAGAAAGCGAGCTCCTGAGGTCGGGCCGCAGGCCGGGGCTCCTGTGGCAGCAGGCTGTGGGAGGTCTTAAAAAGCTCAGTCGGCCTCCTGGGTCCACTCTAATGGGCCCTTCTTCGTCATCAGCTTGAAGAAGGGTAGGGCGCGTTCCCCTAGCTTGGAGATGAAGCGTCCCAATGCAGTTACCCGACCAGCCAGCTTCTGCATCTCCCTAAGAGTATGTGGCGGGCTCATGTCCTCGATGGCCTTGATCTTCTCTGGATTCGCCTCGATCCCTCTATGGGACACGAATAAGCCCAGCAGCTTGCCGGAAGGGACGCTGAACACGCACTTCTCCAGGTTAAGCTGCAAGTTCACTTGGCGCAGGCTCCCGAAGGTCTCCTCCAGGTCTTGAATCAAGGTCCTCGCCTTCCGAGACTTCACCACAATGTCATCGGTGTAGGCCTCTGTGTTTCTCCCGAGCTGCCGCCCTAAGGCGATGTGCATCAGTCGCTAAAGGTTGCGCAACGCCAAAAGGCATGCAGGTGTAGCAATACACCCCACACGGGGTCAGGAAGGCTGTCTTCTCCACATCTTCTACCGCCATCTTGATCTGGTGATATCCTGAGAAAACATCCAGGAAGCACAACAGGTCACACTCGGCGGTGCAGTCGACGATCTGATTGATGCGCAGGAGCGGGAGCGGATCTTGGGGGCAGGCCTTGTTAAGGTTGGTGAATTCAACGCACATCCGTTCCTTCCCGCCTTTCTTTGGTACTACGACGGGGTTCGCTAGCCATTCGGGATACCGAACCTCGCGAATGGCGCCCGCCGCCTCTAGCTTGCGGGTCTCTTGGACGATGAAGGCCTGCTTCTCAGTGGACTGTCGCCTCGCCCGCGGCTTCACGGGGCGTACATTGGGGCATACCCTTAAGTGATGCTGAATCACTTCCCTCGGAACTCCTGCCAGCTGATTGGGCTCCCACGCGAATATATCCTTGTTTGCGCGCAAGAACTTCACCAATGCATCCTCTTGACCTTGATCGAGGCTGGCACCTATGGTAAAGGTGGCTCCTGAGGGCCCGTCCTCATTAACTGGACATGCTTGGTTTCCGCCTTGTCTTGTGTGAACAACTGCTTCTTCTTGGTCGGTATGGCTCCCTTGGGCTCGGAGGTGTCCACGTCGGCAGGCTGCGCCGCCGCGGCAGTTTTGAAGGCGAGCCTGAGCACCGCCAGAGCCTCCTTGGCGTCCCCTTTGATAGTGAGGATGCCCTTGCTCCCAGGCATCTTCATGAGGTTGTAGGCCGGATGAGTCGCTACCATGAACTGGGACAGAGCTGGGTAACCGGGAATGGCGTTGTACGGGAGGCCGATGCGGGCGATGTCGAAGTCGGCCAGCTCGGTGCGGTAGTTGTCGCGCATGCCGAAGGTGACGGGAAGGCAGATCTGTCCCAGAGAGCAGGCAATGCCACCACCAACTCCTGAGAAAGGCTTGTTGAGGCTGAGCCGCTCGAGTGGCACGTGAAGAAGGCTGAAGGCTTCCATGGAGAGCAAGTTGAGGTTGGCACCGCCGTCGATGAGGGTCTTGGTAACAGCCACGTTGCAGATGGTGGGCGTGCAGAGCATTGGGAGCATTCCCGAGCCGATGGTGGAGTCGGGGTGGTCCTCTGAGCCAAAGGTGAGGTTGGCCTCTGGCGCAGCCTAGCCTGGCGGAGCCCCCGGGCGCTTGGAAGCGGCATCAATCCGGCGGAGGAACGGCTTGACATGGCGATCTGAAGGCGGTGCTTGGGAGCCGCCTAGCAAGGCCGCGACTGCGTGGTGCGTCGGTACCGTGTAGCGAGCGATGAAGAGGTCGCGGAGTTCCCCCAGCATGCCACCATGGATCCAGGGAGGTTGAGCAGCCAGGCGAATGGCTCGCTGACAAGGACCATGGGGAGACAGTTGGCCATGACCTTGTCGTCGCCCCCGGCCTCGAGGACGGCCTCCTCGTATGCCAAGAAGAAGGCAAACGGGTTTGCCGCGCCGTCGTAGCGCGGTAGCATCTCCGTCCTGAACCTGGGTGGCCATCGCACCTGTCGCAGGGCGGGGGCCAGGGCTCGGAGCCCCCTGGCCTCGTCGTCAGCACCAGCAGCTGGAGCAGGCGGCGGGGCACCTGCCATGAGGGAGAAGTGCGGTGGCGCGGAGCGCAAGACCGGTGGAGAGGAGCTACGGCGCACCCCTACCTGGCGCGCCAAATGTCGGATCACGGGTTCCGGCAGACCCTTGAGGTTCGAACTCTGGGGTGCGCGCGAAGTTCTTTCCCTCCTACCGATCTACGCCCTAGCTCGCTAAGGTCTTGCGGACGAACTCGATGCACTCACAACAAAAAGACACAAGGTTTATACTGGTTCGGGCCACCATTGTGGTGTAATACCCTACTTCAGTGTGGTGGTGGTGGATTGCCTCTTGGGCTAATGATGAACAGTACAAGGGGAAGAACAGCCTCCTAAGGTTGAGGTGTTCTTGTGCTTGGTGTGGCTAAGGGTCTGGGTGGCATGCCTCTTAATCCGCCCCCCCCCCCTACGTGGTGGATAGTCCTACTTATATAGGCCCTGGTCCTCTCCCCAAATATTGAGCGGGAAGGGAGCCAACAACAGCGGCCAACTTGAAAGGGGATAGCTAGTACAAGCTATCCTGACAAAAGGTGGTCTTTGCCTGCCAAAGGTTCTGGTGGTGGCGCCGTCCTGGGCTCCATGGTGACCTTTGTCCTGCTGTCCTTCTGGTCTTGGTCTCGTTGCACCGATATGGAAACCTTTGCCTAATGCCTCAGTACTCCACGCCTACGCTTGCCCCCCTTGGCACCAAAGAGGAAATAAGGATGCTGTGCGCGCTGGCGCCCGCCTGGCGCCCGCCTGGTGTCCATCATCATGGCTCACGTCATGTGAGCCTCGTGAGGTTTGTCCCGCCTTGATATCTCCGCTTCTCGTGAGGCAGCCTGGTGAGGCCGCTCCTGAGGAGCTCTTGTGTCGTCCGCCTCGCGAGGCTTGGCCCCTCGCGAGGGTCTTGAATGCCTTGTTGATGATGATGGGCGGTATAGACCTGCCAGCACAGCCACGCCATGGGCCGCAGGCAGGCAAGTATGGGGACCCCCGTTCCTAGAACACCGACAAATACTTTGTGCCTACTGCCTTGTAGTTCTTTGCCACATGAATATCCCTACGGATACTTTCTCGCACTTACCGAGTATCCACTCGTCCCCAGTTGTTCATGTGTTTCACAGAAGTCTTCAAAATACCACTCAATCTTCCGATCCTCAACAGCCTATTGTTCTTGAAATTCTTGCTTGCCTGCATTGTGGTTAATCCCATAAGACTGGTAATCCTATCATCATCCTTTGTTAATATCATTTTGAGGCCATTGATTCAATGTGTTGCAAATGCACGCAATCCTCAATCAGATGATAGAATTCATCCTTCTGGCTCAGACGCATTTTAAACATGAGTTGGAGCTTGACCAATCAAATTGCCATCGATTGTATCCATAAGGCTATTCAACTTATCCATCCTTAATCAGAGCGTTTGCTTTTGATCCCTTGATTTGGAAATAACAATTCCTTTGCATTTGAGCTTTGAGTTAGCCAGTTGTTTCTATAATCTGATCTCCTTGCATTCTTCTTCCTCTAGATGAGTACCGATGCTCACGTCATATCCCTTGTGGACCACCAGATCGTTTGTTGGATTTTATCCGAAAGCGTCCTTTATATTCCATAAACCTATGAGCCTTTCCTCGGATACATAATGCTTTTGGTAAATTGTATCCTCTTCTTTGTCAACCATGCTCTACTTTCGAGCTTGTGTTATTTACTCCTGAAGTTTGTGGTATTTGATTCTACGATGCCCCGATGGGCTGAACCTATGCCTTCCTTAATCTGTGTGAACCCGAAAGATTTCACGGGTCATACTTATCTGGTATTGCACGAAGTAAAACTTTCAACAACTATTGCCATTTTCGAAAAAGCGAGAGGTGAATGGAAGGTTGTACATTGAAGAAGTGGGAGTCGACCTTGAAATTTGTGTTCATGCCCATGGACATGATGTAAATCCTATCATGGAAGCTTCTTGTAATAATAAATATGCCCTTGATATATTATCATTTAGTATCTGTGAATTGATCCTTTGCAATCGTGGTTCCGATCATATTTTCTCCTTGATTCCATTTCTCGGACTAGTTAAAGCACTTGTCTTCTGCAGATCAATACACCTCTGCAACCTCTATTATGTTCTACCTTCAAGTATTACCCCGTGGCATCTCGATAAAATCATAGAACCATATCACTTCTTATGAGTTCTTCTTCAAGTATTGTTTCTCACCGATTCCAATTTTTCCCCGGGTTCTGAGTTGTTAGACACTCAGGGACACCGATAGTGAATCGAGTCTGTAATCTGATTCATTAACTCTAAGTAATTTTCGTCGTTTATGAGTTTAATAATCCTTCAAGTCATTCCTAGCCCGATCGGCTATATCATTATCGTGCTAAATTTTAATTGTGCTACCTGGTCCTTCTTCTCGAAGCACAATTTTCGTCGATGAGCTAATCTTATGTCGAACTTCCTCGTCATATCATTTCTCCTTGAACATCAAACATGATTTCGAGTTTATGTCACACCCTTGGTTTCCATAACCCTTTGCTTCATCATCATTTGACTTGATGGCATCGCCGACTGATTACATCTTCATGAAATCTCTCGACAACTGTGTCGTGATCATCATCAACATACTAAGATCTTCCAAGATATATATATTGAATTCTTGATGGGTAATACCATCCTTGCACCTCGATGATTCGTGTTATCATCGACCACTTTGTCGCCTTCCGTTCAACACAAATTTGTTCGTGTTTTGTGTTATACCTTGGGATCCTTGCTACCCAGCAATTGTTCTTCTTTACCTTGGAAGTATTACCATCTTTTATGTCAAGAAATTCGTGAGAATTTCACCACCTCTTAAGAGATCTTGATACAGGTGATACTTCTTGCCTTATCCGTTCATTCCTTGGTCCCCGTGTTGTTTCTAACCGGAAAACCGAGAATTGAACTATGATGTGCGACTACAAAACTTCTAGCAACCCTATTGCTTTGAAGTTAATGGTCGATATTTCATTCTTAGACCATTGGTTATCGAATCACCATTCTAACATTGATCATGCTACCTAAGCCCATATTTTGGGTGCACCTTTCAACCAATGTTTAATTGTGTATGTTTTTCCTCTAGCATACATCATTATATCATTTGATCCGACAAATGTTATCCCCTTGTTCACATAAGTGTGGAAATCCATCTTTTGAAAATTTCAATGAATTGTCGCTAAGTCAATCAGCCACCTCCTCACCTCTCCATTTAATGATGAACTCTTGTTTTGGAACTCACTTCCGTAGTTCAATTCCCGAGAATCTTACAATATTATCTCGACAATTTGTGTTGCACCTTTCTTCTCAGGCATCCTGAGTCTGAGTTATCCTGACACCAATCAGATCTGAATCTCGGTCAGATATGATGGTTGGAACATATTTCCAAGAGTTATCACATTGGTCTTTATGTGACCCGGTAAGGTGATGTCATGCCTAGCACACCTGGCCGGAGGACCTATTGTTATAGTTTCCTTTTTAACAAGGTTAACCATTATTCCATGAGGAAATTGTAAGACTTATTCTATAAGTTGTTCCTGATGAATCCTTTGTGTATCCAAGTCCGACCTTTGCTTGGAGATCATGTCAATGCTATGTAAAATCATGTCTTTGGTACTCCGATTTTCAACAAGAACATTTGAAGCCCAATGCTAAATGTTTCTTACTCAATTATCCAAACATCGTTGTATGGGTAATGTCATGAAATTTCTCTCCCCTACCTAAAGAGTTTTCTACATTATATCCTGTCATGGATATCATGCTCTGCTTGTCCTTGGGAAGGATATACCCTTGAAATATGTGTTTAAACACATTTTCCTTTCCATTGTTCTGTTTAATCTGATAATCATATTTTCCTTTCCATTGGTTGGTTTAACGTTTCTTGTGATCTATATGATCTAAGCAGTGATATTCTCTTGCTAAACACCTCGGTGTACAATTCTGTCAGCAATACCCTGTTACCATTGTTGATGACATTCCAGTAGCCACCGATGGACGAGAACTCTGCCTATTGGGCCGCCTCGTTTAGCAAGCAGGACAATGGTTCTCTTCATCCCTCGCCTTGGTACCGACGTTGTTGCCGACATAATCGACAGGCTACCCTCTGACCTGCCTTGTTATCATGACCATGCAAGATGTCACTGCTCCTCCTACGTTTAACCCACATGGTGGGCCCATAACCCGCAGTTCCACGGGATCGAACCTGACTCTATTGTACATCCTTGATTCTGAAGTATCCTTTGCAATTAACTTCGTATGTAATTCATGAGTCACCGTCCTACAGATGATCTATTATGGTATCAGACGCAATACTTATTCTCATTGCTCTGGACCCCTTTCACACTTTGTTTCAGTCAACGACGGTTGACTACCTGCTTGAAACTTCCCACGATACCTCCTTACTTTGCTCTTGATATTTTCTTAAGTTTCAATTCGAGAGTTACTTTCCGCCACCTTCCCCCGATGTTATCGACCAGATAGTCAACCTTGCAGTGGTCCGTTCTCCCAGAATACCCACCATTTATTCTTTCGTAAGTACGATGGAGATCCTGAAGAAAAGAATGATGACTTCATCAGGATGGCCTGATGCAGACAAATGAAGACGCCAATGTAATGGGTCGACCTCATCGAGAAGAGCAACCAACACCGAGAAAACCAGTTAGACTTTAGTAACCAAATCCCTTCCCCCTTACTCCCGCTCCTAAATCTCGGGACGAGATTTCTTGTAGTGGAGGAGAATTGTGACGCCCGGTTAATTAAGCTACAGAAACCCTCTACTAATGATGCCACGTCACTTCGATTACTATTGCTAATCTCGCGTCAGTTCGAAACCGATTCCAATTCAAATTCAAAATCAAGCAAACAATAAAACTTTTCAAATACTAAAACTAAAATGTTCGGGTGAACCAAATATTGCATAGGAAATTATGGTGGAGAAACCACACCTTTATAAAATGTTTAAACACTCTAAAAGGAATAAAATAGTAGCAATAATAATTATTTAAATGCTTTTAAAATGATAAACTATTTCAAAACTATTTTATTTTAGTGCTAAGTTGTTTGCGGTTGCGGCATAATTTGTAACATCTATTTGGGTGCCACTTTAGTATTTTACTAAAACTAAAAATAAAAGAAAACTAAAAGAAAACAAATAAACAGAAACTATAAAAGAATATAAGGATAAAAGAAGGGGTGGCAAGCCCCAGGCCAACTAGGCAATCCGGCCCAGCCCCCCTCCCCCTGGCCCAACCGGCCTCCCTTATCCCCCACCCCAGGAAACCCTAACCCCCGAGTCACCCCACTCCCCCCCACACGATCCCCTCTCCTCCCTCTGTCTCCCCCCATTCAGATCGGGGGAAATGCCCCTGACGCCGCCCGTCGCTGCCCCATCGCGCCTCCATCCTCCTCCGTGACGCCACCTCGCCGGCGCCGCACCTCCCGGCCTCCTTCCTCTCCCTCGTTCACCGCGTCGTCTTCCCCAATCTCCGTGCACGCTCCATCTGTGGCCGCCCCGACCCCATCGCCAGAACCACGTCGCCTCGCCGGAGGCCACCTCGCTGGACCACCAGCGCCGCCGTCCTCCCCTGCATCGCCTTCGTCCCCGTGCCCCACTGTCCATGAACCCTACGAACCCCTGTGAGGCCTCCCTCCTTCTCCTCTTCCCCGCACCACGCCGGTCGCCGTTGCTGCGGACACCGCGCCCCTCGTCCGCTCCCGCGCGCTTGCCCACATCCGCCCACACGCGCGCTCGCCCCGATGGTCGTGCCCGGCTGCGCCTTCCGTCTGCCCCGCTATGGCTCCCACTCCGCTCCGGCCGTGCGCCCCGCCTCCACTGCTGCTTGCGGCCACACTCCGCTTTGCAGCCCCCGTGTTGTCCACGACCCGCGCGCCCGGCTCCTCCTTCGCGCCCTTGCCGTGTGCCCGCGCGCCCCGCCACAGCCTCATCCCCTCCCCGCTCCGCCTGCACCTGCCGCCGAACCCGCCATCGCTGCTACTGCTCCACCGCCGCCCCGCACGCCCGTGGCTCCGGTCTCCTCCGCCCCGCCTTGCCCGCTCGCCTCGCGCCCTCCTGCTTCCCACGCCCCGCCTCGCCTCCGATGCCGCCCACCGGCGCCATGCCACCGCTGGCGATCGTCCTCGCCAGCCACCTTGCCGCGTGGCACCGCCCCGTAGTCGTGGCCGTCGCCCTCCCTGTGGTGTCGGGCACGAGCGCCCGCATCCGGCGCCCGCCCCGTTAACCGCAGCCTGAACCCACTATGGCCCATGTGCCTATGGCACGTGGGGCCCGCTCCTGGAACGTTTTTTAAAGAGAATTAAAAAATAAATAAAATATTAATTAATTAACTAAATTAATTAATTGTGTTTAATTAACCTAATTAACTACTGTTAATTAACTTAACTAATCTGTTAACTAAACTAATTAACCTGGTTAGTTGGTTAACAGTCAATGACATGCAGGACCCACACATCAGCGACCCAGTCAACTGACTATTGACATCATGCTGACGTCAGCAAGCACTATTCTGGATAATGTTGAATTAAAATAATTAAATAAGTCCTAAAAATTGATTAAATCTTTTAAACTTAATATAAAATAAACCGTAGCTTGGATGGAAAAACTTTGTACATGAAAGTTGCTCAGAACGACGAGACAAATCTGGTTTCGCAGCCTGTTCGTCCACCAGACATCCCTAGCATAGCGAAAGTGCAACAATCCCCCTCCGGTTCGCCTGTCCAAAAACATCAAACATCGGGAATACTTTCCCAGATGTTTCCCCCCTTCGCCAGTAGCACCTACTACTAGTTAGGTCACCTCTAGCACCATGTAATGCCATGTTACACTTTGTGATGCTTTGATTGCTCTGTTATTTATTGTGTCCTCCCTCTGTGCCTTGTTTCCGGTAGACCCCGAGACCGCGGTTGAACCAGTGATTGACTACTTCACCTTCGAGGGTTCGTTTCTGTCTGCAGAGCAACCAGGCAAGCCCCCCCTTGATCAACCCGATATCGCCTATTCTTCTCTCTACTGCTTGCATTAGAGTAGAGTAGCATGTTATTGCTTTTGGTTAATCCTATTATATTGCATAGCCTGTCATTGTTGCTTCGGTTGTTGATACCTTATCTGCAATCCTAAATGCTTAGTATAGGATGCTAGTTTATCATCAGTGGCCCTACATTTTTGTCCATCTGCCATGCTATACTATCAGGCCGTGATCACTTGGGAGGTGATCACGGGTATATACTTATACATAATATGTGATACAGGTGGTGACTAAAGTCGGGTCGGCTCGTAGAGTACCCGCAAGTGATTCTGATGTGGGGGCTGAAGGGGCAGGTGGTTCCATCCAGATCGTGGTGGGCTTGGGTTCCCGACGGACCCCGACTGTTACTTTGTGGTGGAGCGACAGAGCAAGTTGAGACCACCTAGGAGAGAGGTGGGCCTGGCCCTGGTCGGCATCCGCGGTTACTTCCAAATAACACGCTTAATGAGATCTTGGTATTTGATCTGAGTCTGGCCACTGGCCTATACGCACTAACCAACTACGCCGGAATAGTTATGGGCACTCGACGCCGTGGTATCAGCCGAAGCCTTCGTGACGTCCACGACTGAGCGGCACGCGCCGGGTTGGACCGCGTAACGCAACTTCCTTTGTAATGGAGGTTGCTAGGTCTGCTCACCGGCCGCGTACGCAACGTGCAGGTGTGCAATGGGCAATGGGCCCAGACCCCTGCGTGCATAGGATTTAGACCGGCGTGATGACCTCTTTGTTGTGCCTAGGTAGGGCTGCGACGTGTTGATCTTCTGAGGCCGGGCATGACCCAGGAAAGTGTGTCCGGCCAAAGGGGTTCGAGCATGTTGGGAAATGTGGTGCACCCCTGTAGGGAAGTTTGTCTATTTGAATAGCCGTGTCCCTCAGTAAAAGGACGACCCAGAGTTGTACCTCGACCTTATGACAACTAGAACTGGATACTTAATAAAACACACCCTTTCAACTGCCAGATACAACCGGTGATCGCTCTCTCACAGGGCGACGTGGAGAGGATCGTTGGGTAGGATTTATGCTATACGATGTTACTTGATGAACTTACCATCTACTCTCTTCTGTATGCTTCAAGATGGAGGGTTCCAGAAGCGTAGTCTTCGATAGGACTAGCTATCCCCCTCTTATTCTGGCATTCTGCAGTTCAATCCACAAATACTACCCATTTCATTGATACCAATGCATATGTAGTGTAGATCCTTGCTTGCGAGTACTTTGGATGAGTACTCACGGTTGCTTTGCTCCCTCTTTTCCCCTTTCATTTTCTTCTCGGATGTTGCAACCATATGATGGAGTCCAGAAGCCAAAGGATCCTGAGGATGATTCTACATGGAGTTTGGCTTCGAGGAGTAGTTAGGAGGTCCCAGGCAGGAGGCCTCGTCTTTTTGATCGTTGCTACTTTTGTGCTAGCCTTCTTAAGGCAAACTTGTTTAACTTATGTCTGTATTCAGATATTGTTGCTTCCGCTGACTCGTCTGTATTCGAGCTGATGTATTCGAGCCCTCGAAGCCCATGGCTTGTAATATAAATCTTGTATTATTTTAATTTGTGTCTAGAGTTGTGTTGTGATATCTTCCTGTGAGTCCCTGATCTTGATCGTACACATTTGCGTGTATGATTAGTGTACGGTAAAATCGGAGGCGTCACATAGATAAACTTGATCATAAACCCACAATTCATCGGATCTCGACAAACACACCACAAAAAGAGTTACATCAAATAGATCTCCAAGAAGATCGAGGAGAACATTGTATTGAGATCCAAAGAGAGAGAAGAAGTCATCTAGCTAATAATTATGGACCCGAAGGTCTGAAGTAAACTACTCACACATCATCGGAGAGGCTATGGTGTTGATGTAGAAGCCCTCCGTGATTGATTCCCCCTCCGGTGGAGCTCTGAAAAAGGCCCCAAGATGGGATCTCTTGGGTACATAAGGTTGCGGCGGTGGAAACAGGGTTTCGTGGTGCTCTTGGATGTTTTCGGGGTATATGGGTATATATAGGAGGAAGAAGTAGGTTGGTGGAGCCACGAGGGGCCCACGAGGGTGGAGGGCGTGCCCAGGGGGTAGGCGCGCCCCCTGCCTCGTGGCCTCCTCGTTGGTTGCTTGACGTCCACTCCAAGTCCCCTTCATCACGTTTGTTCCAAAAACAACTCTCCCGAAGGTTTTATTCTGTTTGGATTCCGTTTGATATTCCTTTTCTATGAAACACTGAAATAGACAAAAAAACAGCAATTTGCACTGGGCCTTCGGTTAGTAGGTTAGTCCCAAAAATAATATAAAAGTGTATAAAAAAGACCATTAACATCCAAAACAGATAATATAATAGCATGGAACAATCAAAAATTATAGATACGTTGGAGACGTATCATCTACCAGGCGAGCTATGATGGCACAATTGTGCCAATCGTGGCCGACTATCCTGGCCTCCTTCCTGCCTCACACGTAAGTAATCAAGAGATACCTTCTTCGAAAGAGCTTCCTTATTACACCTCACCCACCGCACTATTTCGTGCTCCAAAGGGGAGGCGCTCGACGCCACAACGCACACCAGAAGCATCTCCGAGGAGAGTGGTGCCCACACCGAGCACATCTTCGAAGAGAAAGGCAAATGATAATACGACAGAACCTTCATCAAAGAGGTAAGGCTTTCTTTTCAAAATATGCCTCCTGGTCGCCACATCAATTCGTGACGTCATCCACCGCATTTTATCAGGAAAAGCATCTGCCGGACTATGTCGGGGGATCCTACCGGTTGTGCCTCCACTAGTCAGGTTCCAGACCCTGCCCTAAGGATGGGGGCTGACACAGGAGTGGCGCCAGTGTCCTTCCATAGAGGATTCGGACGATATATCCATCATGAACTCCGAAGTGGAGAGCGCCATGAATCATCATCGTCGGAGGGCCGCTCTCCGTGACCCCAGCTTTTCAAAGGAGGTTGAGGGACTCCTGGATTAGGGGGTCTCCGAACAGCCAGACTATATCCTTTGGCCGAACTATTGGACTATGAAGATACAAGATTGAAGACTTCGTCTCGTGTCTGGATGGGACTCTCCTTGGCATGGAAGGCAAGCTAGGCAATACAGATATGTATATCTCCTCCTTTGTAACCGACCTTGTGTAACCCTAGCCCCCTCCGGTGTCTATATAAACCGGAGGGTTTTAGTCCGTAGGACAACATACAATCATACCATAGGCTAGCTTCTAGGGTTTAGCCTCTCCGATCTCATGGTAGATCAACTCTTGTACTACTCATATTATCAAGAATAATCAAGCAGGACGTAGGGTTTTACCTCCATCAAGAGGGCCCGAACCTGGGTAAAACATCGTGTCCCCTGCCTCCTGTTACCATCCGCCTTAGACACACAGTTCGGGACCCCCTACCTGAGATTCGCCGGTTTTGACACCGACATTGGTGCTTTCATTGAGAGTTCCTTTGTGTCGTCGCCGTTAGGCTTGATGGCTCCTACGATCATCGATAGCGATGCAGTCTAGGGTGAGACTTTTTTCCCCGGACAGATCTTTGTGTTCGGGGGCTTCGCACTGCGGTCCAACTCGCTTGGCCATCTGGAGCAGATCGAGAGTTACGCCCCTAGCCACCAGGTCAGGTTTGGAAGCTTAAACTACACGGCCGATATCCGCGGAGACTTGATCTTTGACGGATTCGAGCCCCTGCTTAGCGCGCCACACGGTCATGATGAGCAGGATTTAGCTCTGCCATCGGACAGTGTCCAGGAGATCGCACCGGCAACCGCTCCGACCCTCAATTCGGAACCAGTTGCGCCATCCATGGACAGGTGGATAGACCCCGCCACGGAGGCCGCATCCTCAGCGGCGATCGAGCCGAATATCGACCTTACCCTTCACGAGAGCTGTGATGCCACACTGCCAGATCCTTCCCCGGCCACGGACTCTGAACCGCCTGCGCCCGTGCCTATCAAATCCGACTGGGCGCCGATCATGGAGTTTACCTCCGCGGATATCTTTCAGCACTGGCCCTTCGGCGACATACTGAACTCATTAAGGTCTCTCTCCTTGTCAGGAGAGTCCTGGCCGAACTATGTTCGGCGGGATTGGGTGCCGGATGATGAAGAAATTCGCCGCCCACCCACCACCCACTTAGTAGCCACTGTCGATGATTTGACCGACATGCTCGACCTCGACTCCGAAGACATCGACGGTATGGACGACGATGCAGGAGACGAACGAGAACCACTGCCCACGGGGCACTGGACGCCCACTTCATCATATGATGTATACATGGTGGACACACCCAAAGAAAACGAGGACGAGGAACGGAAGGACGCAATGAAGGGTTTTTCCCTCGAGAAGCAGTCAGAGCGGCGGTGTAAGCGCCGCTCCAAACCCCGCCTCGGCAGAAACAATGGTCATATAGACCCAGCGACAGAGCAGGGTGAACCATCGCTTGACCAGGGCAACACGGAGAATCAAACCGAACAACCCGACTCCGTCGAAGATAACAGTCCGGATGATATCACATAGGACAGACGCCCGGAGCAACAGAATGCCCATCAAAGGCTTGTTGCCACTATGAGGAGTCTGCACAAGACACACTCAGAATTAGATGGAGTGAAGTACTCAACACTGCAGCGAAGTACGACGGTAATCACCACACCAAGAGCTACCCGAAGCAAAAGTTCCTACCCGAATTCGACGAGGAGGCCTTAGATCCCCCGCAATTAGAAAACAAAATGGCCATCCGGTCGGATAGACGACCTCGTGGCCAATATAGAGCGGCAAACGACGCCGCACATAAGCCAGTACGCGATCCACGCGAGGGCTCGCATCAAAAGGACGGCGCAACAAGATCCATATACGGGCCACGTAAGCGCGCTCCAGTATGCAATTCAACACAACAAACATCTGAACACCACGGTACACCCAAATACAGGGGTCCCGCACACCCCCTATGTTTCACTGATGAGGTGCTGGACCATGAATTTCCAGAGGGATTCAAACCCGTAAACATAGAGGCGTACGACGGAACAAAAAACCCTGGGGTCTGGATTGAGGACTATATCCTCCATATCCACATGGCTCGAGGAGACGATCTCCACACCATCAAGTACTTACCCCTCAAGCTCAAAGGGCCAGCTCGGCACTGGCTTAAAAGCCTCCCCGAAAACTCCATTGGAAGCTGGGAAGAGCTCGAAGACGCCTTTCAGGCAAATTTTCAAGGGACCTATGTCCGACCACCGGATGCAGACGATTTAAGTCATATTACTCAATAGCCCGGAGAGTCAGCCCGAAAGCTTTGGAACAGGTTCCTCACCAAGAAGAACCAAAGAGTAGACTGTCCGGATGCCGAAGCCTTAGCAGCTTTCAAGCACAGCATTCGAGACGAATGGCTCGCCAGACACCTCGGCCAAGAAAAGCCGAGAACAATGGCAGTA
This sequence comes from Triticum dicoccoides, assembly GCF_002162155.2. NCBI lineage: Eukaryota > Viridiplantae > Streptophyta > Magnoliopsida > Poales > Poaceae > Triticum > Triticum dicoccoides. The sequence continues at coordinate 462,593,789 of NC_041386.1, forward strand.
TTAACAAGCCTCATGACCCGCTTTTGCACGGGCGAGGACAGCTGGTTAGCCCGATGCAGCACCAGCGACCCAAGTACATCCGAAGTCAGGGACGAAAACGGGAAATCACGACGCAACAAAAACAAGCGCCGGAATAAAGAAGACAGCCCGAAGAGCATGGCGGTAAACGCCGGATTCAGAAGCTCCCGGCCTGGTCAGCAAAAGCCGCCCTCCAAAGGCAACAGAGACGAACTATCCAGCCTAAACAAGATTCTGGACCAAATATGTCAGATCTAGAGTACCCCCGACAAACCTGCAAATCATACCCATAGAGAATGTTGGGTCTTCAAGCAGTCCGGCAAGCTCAACGCCGAACATAAGGGACAGGATAAACCAAGCAAAGACGAGGACGAGCCTCGCAAACAAAGCACTGGGGAACAAAAGAAAATCCCACCAGAAGTCAAAACAGTCAACGTGTTACACGTAATAAAGGGGAGGAACAAAGCGGCACTCCCAGAGACACATGCCCCAGGGCCTATCACCGTGGAATTCTGCCACTGGTCATCCCAACCGATCACTTTTGACCATCGGGATTACTCAGCAAGTGTCCGGCGTGCAGGATGGGATGCCTTGGTATTAGACCCAATAATTGACAGATACCACTTCACACGAGTTCTGATGGACGGCGGCAGCAGTTTAAACCTGATATATCAGGACACTATACGCAACATGGGGATAGACCCAGCAAAAATTAGCCATAGCAATACTACCTTTAAAGGAGTAACGCCAGGCCCAGAAGCCCATTGCATGGGCTCTCTGCTACTAGAGGTTATATTCGGCTTTCCCGATAACTTCCGCAGCGAAAAGTTAAGCTTCCACATCGCTCTGTTCCAAAGTGGCTATCAAGCTCTACTCGGACGCGAAGCTTTCGCTCGCTTTAACGCAATACCGCATTACGCTTCTCTTATGCTTAAGATGCCCGGTCCACATGGCATCATTACGGTAAATGGAAATATTGAGCACTCCTTGCGCGCGGAAGACCGTGCGGCTGCCTCGGCAACCGCACGCTAAACGGCCTCGCCAACTGAAGCATATGTCAGGTTGTTAAGACCACGGACGCGGTTAGACGAGTCCGACGCAGTTATATGTAATTGATACAGGTTTGATGGCTATACCCCTATTACAATACAAGGGGCTCAAGGCGCGTAAACAAGTGGCAATTAGGCTCAACTTTACTCATCTTGAACTGTACATATTTTCTATAGTACAACCTAACTTTTTGCACGACAACTTTTCAACTAAGTTCCTCTCTTTTACAGATGACCATCATGCTACACCCATCCAGGATACGGCACAACAGAGACACAGGCGCAGACGTGCAGCAGGGACCCGTTCCAAGCATTCTTTTTAGATTAAGACCCTGCGTAAACCTTTTTTACTGTCTCTTGTTGATACACATTCCCCGGATTCTTAGTACAATTGAGAAGGATGCTGACGTATTGGCATGTGGCCATGTCAGAATATTGCACGTACCTGGACACCAGGGGCTTATTACAAAGGGCACTGTTTAGGCCCGGTTTACACCATAAAGACCGAATACCTTAGGGAGTGTTCGGTGTCGCAAGTTTGGCCTTATATGCATCAGCTCTGAATCATGTCTTTGGTCAAATATTGGGTTTGCCTGGCTCTTGTGTTTTGCTGCCTTACGTTCCGCTCTATCGGCTAAGGCGGCGCCAGGAGAACTACTGTGATTGTGCCCTGGTTCATCCGGACGAGCACCTCAGTAGAGAAAGCCGAAAACTGACTGTCATGATATAGCGTGAGACTGGTCAACCACTCGATGACCTACGGAATCTTTGGGATTCCTATGCCTTAACGAAGGGCCATTTCTCGGCCAGGCATCTACGCACCCCGAATTCGGATGAGTGCGGAGCCACCAGGGGCTATATAGTAGCCCCACTGTCAAACTCCTCTGGCTAAGTGAAAGTGTTAAAGCATTATAGTCCGGTTGCCTAGTTCGTTGCGCTATCACCTCCTTAATGGACCAAGACGTTGGATCAAGTGTGAACATGCGTCTTCTGCGAACACCCCCGCATTATATGCGTGGGGGCTAAAGCCGACGACTGCAATCTTTTAGGTTATATACATATATACATAAACGGCCGCACATGAGGCATCACAATACTTTCGGGCAAAAGTATAAATAGAGCCTTGATAAACTTAATAAAACATTGTTTTTACAATGGGAATACATGTCATTCAAACATAATATTCTTCGAGCACTGGGCCTCTATCGAATGAGCGCCTTCAAGAACTTCTTCAAAATAGTGCTCGGTAGCCACTCGGCCTATGGCCTAACCCTGCGCCGCGACAGTGGTGGCATCCATCTCCGCCCAGTATATTTTGACACGGGCAAGGGCCATCTGCGAGCCTTCTATGCACGCCGACCTCTTCATCGCATTAATGTGCGGCACCGCACCAAGGAACTGCTGCACCAAACTAAAATAGTTGTTCGGCTTTGGCCTTTCTGGCCACAGATGATCCACAACAGACCTCATGGCGAGTCCGGACAATCTATTCAGTTCGGCCCATTCGGCAAGCCGATCAGTCAATGGAAGCGGACGCTCTGGAACATTAAATTGTGACCAGAATAGCTTGTCCACTTCACGATCTGTTTGATCTCGGAAGTATTCGGCCACATCGACAGCACTCGCCGCGAAGTCCAGATATGCATCCGCCGAACTCCACAGCCGGTCCAGAGGGGCATACTGAGGATCTCCAAACTTCCTCCGCAGCATGAAGGGTTTCCTAGCCGCGATATCCCCGGCTTGACGCAGCTTCTCCTTCTTCGCTCTCATCGCAGAGCGGGTGTCTTTGGTCGCCATCGTGGCCTTTTCCAGGTCCGTCGCCTTCGCCCGGTTTTCTTCTTCAAGAAGCTGGCAACGGTCGGTAGTGTCTTTTAACTTTATAGCCATCTTGGCCATTTTCTCTTTGCTCTCACAATGCGCGGCCTTTTCGGCTCTTAACTCTTCGGCCGCCTTTAAAGCGGCCGCATTACTACTCCTTACTTTCTCCTTGGCTCGCGCAAGCTCCGCCCGAAGGGCCTCCATGGTGGCAGCTCCATCTGCAGTCACAACATATTAAAGATACTAGCATCATGCTGCTCTTATTATGTGACGATCACCAGAAAAATCACTCACCCTGTGCCTCGTCAAGCCGCTTGTTGACAAGCACAATGTCGGCATCTGCCGCATCCAGTTGCCGCTTTAGTCCAGCAAACCCATCAATCCGACTAGCCACTGGAGCTACAACCACCTGCACATAAAGGCGATCTGGTCATTACCTGGGACTACGATCCTCTGTTTGCCGCCATTCTCGATGACAACCAGAGTCTCAGGGGCTACTATCTACACAGGGCACACCTTAAAATGTGTGGTACTGTCTAAAATGTACATCATTTCACGTACCTCAAAACCCGTCAGTAGACTCATAAAGGCTTCATGAAACCCGCTTTCGGCGGACGAAATCCTTTCAACCACCGTACTCATCAACCTACGGTGCTCTTCTGAGATAGTCGCTCGCTCTAGCAGATCCCTCAGTACGTCCGACCGCATACCAGACGGTGACAGACTCTTTTGGTTGTTGTCTTCAAGAGCCGGATATTGGGGACTTCGGGTGGCCATAGGATTGTCTTCTGGCCTCGCCGGATCTGGAGAGACCCTCCACGACGACACTTCAAGGTCGCCCGCTTCTTGAGCTGGGGAGTCTAGGGGAGGCGTTTCACTCTCCATCATCTCCGGAAGAAGATCCCCCGAAGACGAGCTCTGCTGAGAAGGGCTAAGATTTGAACTACAAGATAAATGCTTCGGTTATTTTCCTCAGAAGTAAGGTAGGATATCTTCACTATTAAGTACTTTTTGATTACTTACAGCTCGTTAGAGGGCTGATCCCCGTGCGGACATTGTGCGGCTAGAGCACCCTCCGAGACAGGATCCTCTGGTGGAGATTTCTTCTCCCGTTTGGAAACCTTGGTTTCTGGATCTTCAGAGGTAGTCATCTTCCTTCCCCGGGGTGAGAGAATGTCAGATTCTTCCCCTGGGTTGTCCTCCCTCGCGGAGACGCTCATTCCCTCGGTTGGAATAGGTAGCGGTGGAGGCCCGCTTTCGCCCTCTTTATTCCCCCCTTCATCTTCCTTCGAGGGCACCAGGCAAGGTGCTGGCTCGAGCATCTTTTCCAGCACCGGATTGTCCAAGCCTTCAGGAAGGGGGGCCGAACACCGGATCATCTTCGCCTTTGTTATCCAGTCCTGGTCAAAGAGCGATTCTTCATAATGATGTCATGATAAAGAAAAGGACAGTGTGTTAGGCCATGGGATTACTTACTTGGGCCGCGGTGCGGTTGCTGTCAGGCCCACATCCTCGGTAGTGTCCGGACACTCTATTTGGGGTCCGAAGAACGATTTGTACATCTCCTCGTGCGTTAGGCCGAGGAAATTCTGAATAGTGCGCGGTCCTTCCGGGTTGAATTCCCACATGCGGAGGGGACGGCGTTTGCAAGGCTGGACTCGACGAACCAGCATGACTTGCATCACCATAACCAGACTGAAATCTCCCTCGAAGAGATCTCGGATGCGGCTCTACAGTATGGGCACGTCCTTGGCTGGGCCCCAGCTCAGCCCCCTGCTGATCCACAACATCAGTTGTGGTGGAGGGCCCGAGCGGAAGGTGGGGGCGTCTACCCACTTGGCACTTCGAGGAGCTGTGACGTAAAACCACTCCCATTGCCACAGTCCGGACACCTCTGGAAAGGAGCCCTTCGGCCATGGAGCGCTAGCAATTTTGCTTATTAGAGCACCTCTGCACGCTGCGTACTGCCCCTCGACCATCTACGGCTTCACATCAAAGGTCTTGAGCCACAGGCCGAAGTGAGGGGTAATGCGGAGGAAGGCCTCACAAACGACAATAAATGACAAGATGTGAAGGAGGGAATCCGGGGCTAGGTCGTGAAAATCCAGCCCGTAATAGAACATAAGACCCCTAACAAAAGGATCCAGAGCGAGGCCTAGTCCTCGGAGGAAGTGGGAGACGAACACAACACTCTCGTTGGGTTCGAGAGTAGGGATGACCTGCCCTCGGGCGGGCAGCCTATGCGAAATTTCGGCGGTCAGGTATCTGGCCTCCCTCAACTTCTTGATATCCTCCTCCGTGACAGAGGAAGGCATCCATCGGCCTTGAAGGCTGGATCCGGACATGATTGAAGGTCCGAAGCACCTGACCTGGGCTTTGGGTGTTAGAACTCGAGGCGGGGGAAGGATTCGATTGAGCAAGGGAGGGAAGAATTAAAAGCCTTGTCCCTTTATAAAGAGGGTGAATATCAAGCGTCCTCCTCGTGACCGTTTGGGACTTGCCTAAAATCTAGGAGTCCCAGGCACAGTTGGGTTACCCACGTCTGTATTAATGAGAATCCCGTAATAAGGGGAACACGATCTCTGCTTTGACAAGACATGTCAAGAAACCGCCTCACGTTATGTGCGGGGCTGGTTAAGGAAAAACGGTTCGAATAATTATCGGGCCATGGCATGATGTCATGCTGCCAAAATGTGTCAGCAGATTGGATTTGTGGAAATATTATTCTCTCTACGGTGGTATGTGGAACTTATTTTGCAGGGTCGGACACTATCCTTGTATTCGAACTCTTCTGTGGTGTATTCGGAGGAAGAACCCGCCTTGCAATGTCGAAGACAACACTGCGCGCCGGACTCATCATCATTGAAGCCTGGTTCAGGGGCTACTGAGGGAGTCCTGGATTAGTGGGTCTCCGGACAGCCGGACTATATCCTTTGGTCGGACTGTTAGACTATGAAGATACAAGATTGAAGACTTTGTCCCGTGTCCGGATGGGACTCTCCTTGGCGTGGAAGGCAAGCTAGGCAATACGGATATGTATATCTCCTCCTTTGTAACCGACCTTGTGTAACCCTAGCCCCCTCTGGTGTCTATATAAACTGGAGGGTTTTAGTCCGTAGGACAACATACAATCATACCATAGGCTAGCTTCTAGGGTTTAGCCTCTCCGATCTCGTGGTAGATCAACTCTTGTACTACTCATATTATCAAGAATAATCAAGCAGGACGTAGGGTTTTACCTCCATCAAGAGGGCCCGAACCTGGGTAAAACATCGTGTCCCCTGCCTCCTATTACCATCCGCCTTAGACGCACAGTTCGGGACCCCCTCCCCGAGATCCGACGGTTTTTACACCGACAGAGGCCTTCAATGCCTTCAGCTCGGCCGATGCGTACATCCGAGCTTCTCGGGATGGACTTGCCAGAGCCACAGACTAGCATCTAAAAGATATGCGGGTAAGTGTAGATTTGATAATCATATACCAGTAGCCCCCGAGACTTAAAGCAGTTGATACAACTGATTTAAGGATCATGTATAATCAGGCAGTTATGGAGAAGAATAGCCTGCTGTCTCGAGAGCTGGAAAAGTGTCAGACTTAGCTAACTGTGGCTACCACCGAATTGGAAAAATACAAGGAGGCACCGCCTGGTAATGTTTCTCCCCATCAGGGAAAAAGTATAATCATATACCAGCAATATTAATACTGTTGTGTTTTTGCTGACAGACTAAGTAGAGCAACTGAAAGAGAAACTGAAGTTCGCCCGGGCTGGTGAACAAGAGGCCAAAAGGCAACATGCAGCAGGTGAACGTGTGCTGACGCGGGTCAGGGAGGAAAACAACAAGTTGCAGGATTCCCATACCCAACTGGGTGCAGAACTAAAAGATGTTTGAGCCAAGCTAGATAACACCGTCAAGGAGAATAGGAGGCTACAAGTCGGCATATTCAGTATGCTTTTCAAACTTGCCTCCCTATAATCCGGCGAGGGCAGGAACTGGTAGATTTATGTCTGCAGGTAAGCTGACTGGCCGTCCATAAGAGGAAATGTCCGGATCTCAAGGTGACCTGCTACAAGAGCTGTCCCGGATGCACGAGCGAGTTCTGCAAGCAATGCAGAGTGTTGCCAAGGCTTTATGGACATTTGCCTCTCCTCCAGGAGGTATGGCGGAGCTCGTGGAGCTATTCAAAGGGGCACGGCGGCGTATTCGATTATGGAAGATATCTGCCTACCGAGAAGGTGCGCGAGAGGCCTAGGCCATGGTGAAGACATGGTACACCAAGCTTGATCCTAATCATATGGCCTGGGTTGGGCCTAAAGGGTCAAATGGAAAAGAAATTCCCATTAGTTTAGTATATGACCAAGTGAAGGTAGCCGCCACATATTCACAACAGGATTGTAAGCTAGACAGCCTGATAGACTGCATAGAGGAAGAAGTTTTTGAGTCTAAATGACTATGTACTTTAATTGACAAATTTGTCCCTAGCCGGATTGTAAAACGATTGTCATGGCAGACCTTTTTGCTTCGACCTTTGGACCCGAAGGCTTGGAATGTTTCCGAATACCCGCTTAGTAATATAAACTGGGGTATGCATGGAAACCAGACGTAGGGGTCATAGTTGCTTGAACAGACAAGTTGTATCCGGCTAGCTGTGTTATATCACATTGTAATTGTAAGAAACATCTTCCAGGGAGAATAGTTCTGTTAAGGGTTCCTTTCCTTGGGCGACTATGTGTTAGTATGCATGTCCGAACTGTGATCTGAAAAAACCGCAGTGCGAGTGACATCTGGGGGTTCATAGTGTAATGAGTGTAACACGTCTTTAGTCCGCCAACTGAATATTCCCTTAAGAACGCTAGCTTTCGGATTCACCCAGTCTGAGGTACACGTCCGGATGACCCGACAGTAATAATCGCAGAGGTGCTCCCTTTATGCCCTAGCCGAACTAACGGGAGCGTAGGGCATAAACACAGGAGCCAGGCAACCCAACTTGGCCAAAACTTAAGTCATAACGATGCATATAATGGCGAAGAAAAGGTAAATATGCGGAAGAGGACACATATGTGTTGAGCTTGATGCTTGGAAAACAATAATAAGCTTCTGTAAAAGAAGCCCCCAGGTATTATGAATGTATACATTTAAGGATGTGCACATCATAGGTGTGCGGTTTGACCGTACAAGAGCTAGAGAGCTAAAAAAGGTTAAAGAGAGAAAAAAGAAAGTAATGGAAACAAAGGGAGAAGACGACAAACAAAGAATCCAGCTCTAGGCATAGAATCTTCGGGGTCTGGCCGCGTTCCATGGGTTCGGCTCTAGGAGATTGTCTGATGCATCACGTAGGCGGTACACTCCTCCATTGAGAACTTCGTCAATGACGAAGGGACCCTCCAACTTGGGCTTGAGTTTGTCATTTTTCTTCTCTGGCAAGCGTAGAATGAGTTTGCCAACATTATAAGTCTTGGCCCGCACTTCTCTGCTTTGATATCTGTGAGCCTGCTATTGATAAAATGCGGAACGGGATTTTGCGACGTTGCGCTCCTCCTTCAGGGCATCTAAGATGTCCTGCTGATCAAGCTCGGCCTCTCTCTCTTCATACATGCGCACTCGAGGTGAGTCATGAATAATGTCGCAGGGAAGCACAGCCTCTGCGCCGTACACCATGAAGAAAGGTGTGTATCCGGTAGTGCGATTAGGCATGGTCTGTAGCCCCAGAGTATGGAGTCGAGCTCCTCAACCTAGTGCTTGTCTGATTCTTTCAAAGACCGCACTAATCTAGGCTTAATGCCGCTCATAATAAGACCATTAGCTCGTTTGACTTGACCGTTTGTTTGTGGATGATAGACCGAGGTGTAATCGAGTTTAATGCCCAATTTAGCACACCAGGATTTTACTTCATTGGTTGTGAAATTGGAGCCGTTATCGGTGATGATGTTGTGTGCGACACCATAACGGTGCACGACACCGGATATAAAGTCGATCACTAATCCAGCTTCGACTATTTTCACTGGTTTTGCCTCTATCCACTTGGTGAATTTATCTGCCATGACTAGCAGATATTTTTTCTTATGGCTCCCTCCTTTAAGGGGTCCCACCATATCAAGCCCCCAGACCGCAAAAGGCCAAGTAATGGGGATTGTTTGTAGTGCCGTAGGCGGCATATGGCTTTGATTGGCGAAGAGCTGGCATCCAACACAACGTTGGACTAAGTCTTGGGCGTCTGCTCGCGGCGTCTGCTCGGGCCGTCGTCCCGAAGAATCCTGTACAGAAGGCCTTACTTACAAGGGCCTGAGCCGCAGCGTGTTGACCGCCGAGGCCAACATGGATTTCAGCCAGGAGCTGTCGCCCTTCTTCTTCGGAGATACATCTTTGAAGGACTCTGGTAGCACTTTTCTTGTAGAGCTCTCCGTCATGGACCTTGTAGGCTTTTGAGTGCCAAACAATGCAGCGAGCCTCATTCTAGTCCGTCGGGAGCTCTCGCCTATTAAGGTAGGCCAAGAATGGTTCGGTCCATGGGGCAATTACTGCCATTATTAGATGGGTTGATGGTGTTATTTCGGTGGCTGAGCCCCCAATGATATCGGCATTGTGTTTGGATCTAGGGGTGGGGTCAGATGTGGACTAGTGTTGCCGCACTCATCCTGCCATACCATGGATGGCTTGAAGAGCCTTTCCAAAATTATGTTATGCGGGACGGGATCACGCTTGGCGCCCCATGTGAGTGAGGACATCCGCCGTTTGATTACTCTCTCGAGCCACGTGATGGAACTCGAGTCCCTCGAACCGTGATGATATTTTGAGTACGGCGTTATGATAGGCCGCCATCTTCGGGTCCTTGGCATCGAAGTCTCCATTTATCTGGGATATTGCAAGGTTTGAATCCCCGTGCACCTCCAGGCGTTGTATGCCCATGGAGGTAGCTATCCGAAGACCGTGCAATAAGGCCTCGTATTTGGCTGCATTGTTGGAGTCTATGTATAATATTTGGAGCATGTACTGGACTGTGTCTCCAGTGGGGGATGTTAAAACGACGCCAGCTCCTAAATCAGCCAGCATTTTAGAGCCATCAAAGTACATGGCCCAGTTGGAATATGTGGCGTACTCTCTAGGGAGTTCGGCCTCTGTCCATTCGTTAAGTGGTACTTTGGAAGCCACTGTAATCAAGCACTCTTGGAAGTAGTGTCGTAGCTTCCGGGATGCCATGAATACCGCATATGCTATCTTTTGGTAATGAGGGTACCAGGATTTGTATGGTGTAAGGACAGTGGATACATAGTATACCAGTTTCTGGAGTGGGAACTTGTGTCCGTCCTCCTCTCGCTCAACGACGAGCACTGCGCTCACCACCTGGTGCGTTGCAGAGATGTATAATAACATTGGTTTGCCGACGTTTGGCGCGGCCAGGATCGGGTTGCTTGCTAAAAGAGCCTTTATTTCCCCCAGTCCGGCCGTTGCCGCTTCCGTCCACTCAAAGTGGTCGGTACGTCAGAGAAGGCGATAAAGTGGCAACGCTTTTTCTCCTAGTCTGGAGATAAAGCGGCATAACGCTGCCACACATCCGGCTAGTTTCTAGACCTATTTGAGGTCGGTTGGCGTGGACAATTGTGACAAAGCTCAGATTTTGGCTGGATTTGCCTCAATTCCTCTATTGGAAACGATGAAGCCCAACAGCTTTCCGGTGGGAACGCCGAAAACACATTTTTCTGGATTGAGTTTAATGTCATATAATTGGAGATTGTCGAATGTGAGATGCAAGTCGTCTATTAACGACTTGACGTGTTTAGTTTTGATGATGACGTCATCCACATGTGCTTCCACTGTTTTGCCAGTTTGCTTTTCCAGGCATGTTTGAATCATGAGTTGGTAGGTGGCGCCGGCGTTTTTAAGCCCAAAGGGCATAGTGTTGAAGCAAAAAGGCCCGTATGGGGTGATGAATGTCGTTGCGGCTTGATCGGATTCCTTCATCTTAATTTGATGGTATCCGGAGTATGCGTTGAGGAAACATAGTGAGTCGTGTCCTGCAGTGGCATCAATGATCTGATCGATGCGGGGGAGGGGGAAGGGATCCTTAGGGCAAGCCTTATTGAGGTCTTTGAAGTCGACGCATAGGTGCCAGGATTTGTCCTTTGGTACCATCACTAGGTTCGCTAGCCAGTCCGGGTGTTTTATTTCTCTGATGAATCCGGCCTCGATTAACTTGGCGAGCTCCTCCCCCATGGCTTGTCGTTTAGGTTCGGAAAAGCGCCGGAGTGTTTGCTTGACCGGCTTATATCCCTTCAATATATTGAGGCTATGTTCGACCAGCCTGCATGGGATTCCTGGCATATCAGAAGAGTGCCAGGCAAATATATCCCAGTTCTTGCGCAGGAACGTTCGTAGTGCGGCGTCAACTGTTGGGTCCAGCTGTGCCCCGATGGAAGCTGTCTTCTTGGGGTCCGTCGGATGGACTTGGAATTTGACTATTTCGTCTGCTGGTTTGAAAGAGGTGGATTTGGGACGCTTATTGAGGATTAAGTCGTCCTTGTCCACCATGGAGCGTAGTGCGGTTAACTTTTTGGCCACGAGAGCCTCAGACAGTGCCTCGAGGGCTAGGGATGCTGTTTTGTTTTCGGCACGAAGGGCTATGTCCAGATCACTAGCAAGAGTGATAATGTCGTTGGGCCCGGGCATCTTGAGCTTCATATACCTGTAATGAGGTATAGCTTGAAAGCGTGTGAATGCATCTCGCCCCAACAAGGCATGATATCCGCTGTTGAAAGGGGCCACTTGGAAGGTTATCTCTTCGGACCGATAGTTCTCCGGCGTGCCGAATACCACATCGAGTGTAATTTTCCCCGCGCATCGTGCCTCCCGACTGGGAATGATCCCTTGGAAGGTTGTATTACTATGCTTGATGCGTCTCCTGTCTATTTCCATTTTATTCAGTGTATCCTCGTAGATGAGGTTTAATCTGCTGCCACCGTCCATGAGCACTTTAGTGAGTCGAAAGCCGTCCACAATTGGATTGAGGACCAAGGCAGCTGGTGCCCGGACTGACCGGATTTTTGGTTCGTCACTCGCATTGAAAGTTCTGGTCGTGTCATTCCGAGGATTTATTGTTGCGACTTGGCAGACTTCGGCGAGGTCGCGGAGTGCCCTCTTGCGCCGATTGTTTGAAGCAAAAGTCTCGAAGACTGTCAATACTCTATGGTCGTTGTGTTTCGGGGGGAGTTGCTCTGCGGTGTTTTTGGTGAGGATATCCTCGCCGCTCTTGGCCACTTGCCAGAGTATCCAACATGCTCTAAGGCTGTGGGTTGGTATGGTATCCGGTGTTGTGTGTATTTTGCATGGCCTATCGAGCCATCCCACCAGAACGGTTCCGCGTCCCGTGATGGGCTTCGATTTCTTTACTACTGGGTCGGGCGCCCCGCAAGGGTGCATCCTTTTTGCCTGGACGAGGGGTTGAGTGGAAACCGGTGGTTCCCAGTGATCTGCCTGAGCTTTCCAGGCGCTTTCCATTGTGCAGTACTTCTGTACTATGGTTGCCAAGTCAGCGAAGTGTGATACATGACGGTGGTTGATGGCGTTGAGGATTCCTTCATCCGTGCAATTATTGCAGAATACTGAGATCGTGTCTTCGTCATGGCAATCTTTAATCTTGTTTTTGACAAGGAGGAATCTAGAGCAAAAGTGATGGACTGTTTCCTGAGACTGTTGTTGTATGCACATGAGGTCGTGCATATCTGGGTGGGTGGGTGGCTTTAGATCTGAATCCTGACTCAATTTGGGATCCGGAGTCTGAGGGATTTCCGAGCTTAACGGTTCGGGCTTGGGGATATCAACTGATTTTTCAGGTACGCCGTCCGATTCTAGGTTCAGAGGATGGTGTGTGTTGTTCTGCGGACGGGTATCCGGCTCTTCGAGCTCGGAAGTCCGAACATAGTTTGTCCTCAATAGAGGAAGAGTTGTTGGCTTGCTCCTCTACTACCGCTATCTGAAGGGTGATCGGTGGAGATTTGATTTCTCTCTGATCGAGTTTAAGCCCAATCCGATCGTAGTCCGTAGCGACCCCCAAGGCGGCGATGCGATCGAGGAGCTCGTTTAAAGACAATAACTCTGTCGGATCCATCCGTTTGGAGTATTCAGGGTCAACACAAAGGCGATTTTCAATGACTCGAGAAGTCATCATTGGCCTAACGGCCGGACGGGCGGTCATGGTAAAGCCGCCCAGCCGGAGGGTTTGGCCTGAGGCCAGGGCTCCTCCGGAGGTGACACTGTCCACGATAACAAGGCGAGCCATCAACCCTGTCTTCGATGTCACAGAGTAACTCTCAATGAAAGCACCAATGTCAGTGTCAAAACCGGCGGATCTCGGGTAGGGGGTCCCGAACTGTGCGTCTGAGGTTAATGGTAACAGGAGACAAGGGACACGAAGTTTTACCCAGGTCCGGGTCCTCTTGATGGAGGTAATACCCTGCGTACTTCTTGATTAATATTGATGAGTATGGGGGTTACAAGAGTTGATCTACCACGAGATCGTAATGGCTAAAACCCTAGAAGTCTAGCCTATCTGATTATGATTGCCTCTACGGACTAAACCCTCCGGTTTATATAGACGCCGGAGGGGACTAGGGTTGTACAAAGTCGGTTACATAGAAAGGAAATAGTACATCCGGCCACCTAGCTTGCCTTCCATGCAAAGGAGAGTCCTATCCGAACATGGGAGAAAGTCTTCTATCTTGTATCTTCATGGCCCAATAGTCCGGCCCACGTCACACAGGCCGGACGCCCAAGGACCACTTAATCCAGGACTCCCTCAATTATCATTCGCAACAAGGCCCGTTTGGTAGCACAAGGCTACTCCCAGGTCGAGGGTATCGACTACGGTGAAAGCTTTGCTCCCGTTGATCCCCTTGAATCTATTCGTTTGTTTATTGCTTATGCTTCTCATCATAACTTCAAGTTGCAACAAATGGATGTGAAGAGTGCTTTTCTTAATGGTCCTATTAATGAGTTGGTATATGTCAAACAACCCCCGGGGTTTGAGGATCCCGAGTTCCCCAATCATGTTTACCAACTAGATAAGGCACTCTATGTCCTTAAACAAGCCCCACGTGCATGGTATGAGCACCTTACCGAGTTGTTGCAAGATCGTGGGTTTGAAATTGGGAAAATCGACCCCACTCTTTTTACTAAGAAGGTCAAAGGGGAGTTGTTTGTATGCCAACTATATGTTGATGATTTTATCTTTGGTTCCCCTAACAAAGCTTTCAATGAGGAGTTTGCCGCTCTCATGACCTCGAAGTTCAAGATGTCCATGATGGGAGAGTTGAAGTTCTTTCTCGGGTTCGAAATCAAACAAAGAAGAGAAGGAACCTTCATCAACCAAGCCAAGTACACTCAAGACATGCTCAAGAGATTCAACCTAAGTGATGCCAAGCCGGCTTCCACTCCAATGCCTGTCAAATGCCAACTTGACATAGATCCCAATGGTAAAGCGGTGGATCAAAAGGTATATTGTTTCATGATTGGCTCCTTGCTTTACCTTTGTGCATCTAGACCGGATATCATGTTGAGTGTGGGAATTTGTGCACAGTTTCAAGCCGCACCTAAGGAAAGCCACTATGTGGCGGTCAAGCGAATCTTTCGATATTTAGCTTATGCCCCAAACTTCGGCTTATGGTACCCAAGAGGAGCTAACTTCGACCTTGTGGGATTTTTGGACTCGGATTGGGCGGGAGACAAAGTGGATAGGAAGTCAACTTCCAGAGGGTGCCAATTTCTTGGTTGCTCTTTGGTGAGTTGGTCCTCTAAGAAGCAAAGTTGTGTGTCTCTCTTGTCCACCGAAGCGGAGTATGTGGACGCCGGTAGTTGTTGTGCTCAACTTATATGGATGAGGCAAGCTTTAAAGGATTATGATGTCATTTGTGACAAAGTGCCTCTTTGGTGTGACAATGAAAGTGCCAACAAGATTTCTCTCAACCTGGTGCAACACTTCAAGACGAATCACATTGAGATTCGGTATCACTTCATCCGGGATCACATTAGGCGAGGGGGGATCGAGCTCAACTATGTCAACACTCATGATAACCTTGCAGATATTTTCACGAAGCCCTTGGATGAAGCAAGATTTCGCGAGTTAAGGCATGAGCTAAATATCATTGATTTGAGCAATGTGGCTTGAACCTTTGCACACCCCAATAGGGGGAGTGTTGTTCTCTCAATGAACTCACCCTCCCCCATTATGCATAAATTGATCAACTCTTTCACATTATCCATTTTTATGGTACTTGTGCTTCAAATACGAGTTTTGGTCATGGGCCCAAGGATAATTCTTCGCGGTGCCATACCAATTGACTCGGCTCCAGCCACCGCCCTCTCTCTTTGAGAGGTTTTGGTTCGTGTTTGGTCCTCGTTGTCTTTTTGCCTTCTTGTGAGCCGTGTTTGTGTTTGATTTGCTTCGTGTGTGGTCGTTTGCGGGTTCGGTTGCTTGAAGTTTGCATTGCAAAGGCCATGTTTTTCTGTTGTTGTCAAAACAAGCACTTTCTTGGGTTTGCGGTACTACCGTGGCAAGCCACGGTACTACCGCTAGAGATGGGTGGCTCCTATGCTTGCACAGCTGCACCCACGGCACGGTACTACCGCTTCCATCGCGGTAGTAATTTTTTACTGCCGTTGGAAGAGCGGTACTACCACCTTGTGTGCGGTACTTTCGCCCGAGTGGTACTACCGCGCTATCGCGAGCGTGTGGGGGTTAAGAGCGGACAGGGGAGTTCCAACTCCCCCATACCCATTCATCTCTTCCCCTCACAGCGTCTCTCTCTCTCCTGCCCAAGAACGGCATTGGAGGACCTCGCCGGATCTCCATCTTCGGCCAGTCTCCTAGCATTCCAACCGGTGGGATCGATCCCCACCTCGCCCTCTTGCCATGGAACCCGGTATCTCCCTTAGTCCCTCTCTCTTTGCCCCATTGTTGTGCTTCTAGGTTTTGGGAGATGCATGTGTAGTTCTTGTGATTTTTGGCCAAATCTTTGCAAGAGGAGATTATAGGAGAGTGCTAGTGCAGTAGATATGCTATTTGGTGTGTTGCAACAGTGTAGTTTTGATCAACGGTAGTACCGATCTAAATTTACGGATGTTCCTAGATCTGTTCTTGCAAAGATCCGTTATGTGCGGTACTACCGCTCGCTCCGCCACGCGCGGTACTACCGCTCATCCTCTTGAGCGGTACTACCGCCCGTGCACGGAAATAAAATTTTACTTCCATTCTAAGTGTGGTACTACCGTGCCAACCCGGTGCAGTACTACCGCGGCTAGAGCGGATGTAAAATTTTACTTCCACATTCTGGCCCCGTACTACCATTGACTTAAAAATTACTTTGTTTTGACCACCCAATCTCATTTCTACTTGCTTTGTTTGGTTGTTTCCTTAGTCTTTGCAATAATCCTTCTCGCTCTTCTCGTGTGTTTGTGTTGTGTGTCATAGGTAGTGGCTCCGGTTCCAATGCCAGGCGCTCGAATCCCAGCCATGACACGAGCTCCAAGGTCTTTGCAACCAAGCTCCTGAGGGCTCCAATGCCCCTCAACGCCACGTCAAGCCCGCAGCTACCAAGATCAAGGAGCCAACTATTGGCATGGATGAAATGCCTTAAGCGGAGTTTTTGATTCGAAGAAAGCTCAACCCCTACGTCAAGCCTAGAGAACTCAGCAGGGGCAATGACTTGTTTTGGACGAAGCAACAAAATCTCATCTTCTTAGATGTGATCAAGGCTAAGCAGAACATCTATGTACCAGTTCAGTGGATTGACATGGACCATCTGAAGAAGAACCGGGCATATTTTGGTGAGACTCTGGATTTGGTGGAGCAGTTTGGTATTGAGGACATCATCACTTTCCATCTTGACTTTGACTCGGAGTTGGTGGCTCAGTTCTTTGCTTCTGTCCACTTCCACACGGATGAGAAGCGGACCATGACTTGGATGACAAATGAAAAGAGTATGTATGTTGAGTGGAAGGAGTTCATGGCTATGTTGAACATTCATGATGAGGGGCTTGATGTGCCCGTTGGTGCCCGCCCACATGCCAACCCAGAGTCTGCTAACAAGAACAAGCTTCAACCCTTTCTTGTTGAGAAGACTCTCCCCAGTGGCAAGAAGTCTTTTGTGTTGAACCCATTTCCTGACATCATGCACCAGATCTTCCGCAACTCTCTTTTTCCTTGCATAGGCGACAAGGACAAGGTGCACTCCTATCTTGTGGACATGATGCTCATATGTCAGGAAGCGCGTCTCCAACAACCTGAGCCACTTGATGTCTCTCATATCATGTGGAGTGAGCTTCAATTTGCGGTGTTCCATCGGAAGGTGCCCATCTATGGACCTTATCTGTTCCTCTTGATCTCGAAGACTTGGGAGAAGCTCTTTCCGGGTGAAGAGTTTCTTGCTCCCAACTAGATTCGCCATGAGCCCATTAAGCTACGCCAGAAGTGAAGGAAATATGCCCTGGAGGCAATAATAAAGTTGTTATTTATATTTCCTTATATCATGATAAATGTTTATTATTCATGCTAGAATTGTATTAACCGGAAACTTAGTACATGTGTGAATACATAGACAAACAGAGTGTCTCTAGTATGCCTCTACTTGACTAGCTCGTAAATAAAAGATGGTTAAGTTTCCTAACCATAGACATGCGTTGTCATTTGATGAATGGGATCACATCATTAGAGAATGATGTGATGGACAAGACCCATCCGTTAGCTTAGCATAATGATCGTATAGTTTTATTGATATTGCTTTCTTCATGACTTATACATATTCCTCTGACTATGAGATTATGCAACCCCCGAATACCGGAGGAACACTTTGTGTGCTATCAAACGTCAGAACGTAACTGGATGATTATAAAGATGCTCTACAGGTGTCTCCGATGGTGTTTGTTGAGTTGGCATAGATCAAGATTAGGATTTGTCATTCCGTGTATCGGAGAGGTATCTCTGGGCCCTCTCGGTAATGCTCATCACTATAAGCCTTGCAAGCAATGTGACTAATGATTTAGTTGCGGGATGATGCATTACGGAACGAGTAAAGAGACTTGTCAGTAACGAGATTGAACTAGGTATGATGATACCGACGATTGAATCTCGGGCAAGTAACATACCGATGACAAAGGGAATGGCGTATGTTGTTATGCGGTTTGACCGATAAAGATCTTCGTAGAATATGTAGGAGCCAATATGAGCATCCAGGTTCCGATATTGGTTATTGACCGAAGATATGTCTCGGTCATGTCTACATAGTTTTCGAACCTGTAGGTTCCACACGCTTAACGTTCGATGATGATTTCTGTTATGAGTTATGTGATTTGATGACCGAAGTTTGTTCAGAGTCCCAGATGAGATCACGGACATGACGAGGAGTCTCAAAATGGTCGAGAGGTAAAGATTCATATATAGGACGATATTATTTGGACACCGGAAGTGTTCCAGGTGATACCGGGTCACCGGAAGGGGTTCCCGGCAACCCTCGGCAAAGATATGGGCTTAATGGGCCAAGTAAGGGAACACACCAGCCCACAAGGGGCTGGTGCGCCCCCTATAGGGCCAGCCATGTGGGGAGAAAGGGAAAGGAGAGGAGGAAAAGGAAAGTATGAAATAGGACTCCTACTTCCTTCCCCTCCCCCCTCCTTCCTTTCCCCCTTTTCCAAATATGGTAAGGGGGGCCCGAATTGGACTAGGGGCCCAAGTAGGATTCCTCCTACTTGGGCGCGCCCTAGGTTGCCTCCCTCCCTCTCCCTCCTTTATATACGTGGGGAGGGCACCACTAGAACACACATCAATTGTTCCTAGCCATGTGCGGCGCCCCCTCCATAGTTAACACCTCGGTCATATCGTCGTAGTGCTTAGGCGAAGCCCTGCGCCGGTACCTTCATCATCACCCCCGCCACGCCATCGTGCTGATGGATCTCTCCCTCGTCCTCAACTGGATCAAGAGCTTGAGGGACGTCATCATGCTGAACATGTTCTGAACATGGAGGTGCCGTACGGTCGGTACTTAGATCGGTTGGATCGTGAAGACGTTCGACTACATCAACCGCGTTACTAAACACTTCTGCTTTCGGTCTACGAGGGTACATGGACACACTCTCCCGTCTCATTGCTATGCATCTCATAGATAGATCTTGCATGATCGTAGGCAAAATTTTGAAATACTGCGTTCCCCAACAGTAGCATCCGAGCCATGTCTATGCGTAGATGTTATATGCACGAGTAGAACACAATGAGTTATGGGCGATAATAGTCATACTGCTTACAGCAACCTCTTACTTTGATTCAGCGGTATTGTGGGATGAAGAGGCCCAGACCGACATTACATGACCGTGTGCATGAGACATGTTCTACCAACGTGCTTCGCACACAGGTGGCTAGCGGGTGTCTGTTTCTCCAACTTTAGTTGAATCGAGTTTGAGTACGCCTGGTCTTTGTTGAAGGTTAAAATAGCACACTTGACAAAAAATCGTTGTGGTTTTGATGCGTAGGTAAGAACGGTTCTTGCTAGAAGCCCGTAGCAGCCACATAAAACTTGCAACAACAAAGTAGAGGACGTTTAACTTGTTTTTGCAGGGCATGTTGTGATTTGATATGGTCAAGACGTGATGAGATATAAATTGTTGTATGAGATGATCATGTTTTGCAACCGTTATCGGCAACTGGTAGGAGCCATATGATTGTCGCTTTATTGTATGAAATACAATCGTCATGTAATTGATTTACTTTATCACTAAGCAGTAGCGATAGTCGTAGAAGCAATAGTTGGCGAGATGACAACGATGCTACGATGGAGATCAAGGTGTCAAGCCGGTGACGATGGTGATTGTCGTGGTTTTGTCATGGCAGATGTCCTAGAGAAAGGACTTAGTCATGGAGCCATCGCGACGGGTTAGCTTGAAGGGGTTAAAGCGGACACAAGGACGCAAGAGAGTTTATACTAGTTCGGCCCCTTCGATGAAGGTAAAAGCCTACGTCTAGTTGTGATGGAATTGATGGGGTTTCGATGACTAGGGAGCAAACAAGCTTCGCCTATGTCTCGAGTTGTTGTCTGTTGTCCTTGAACCGCCGCCGGGTCGTCCCCTTATATACACGGGTGACGCCCGTCGATTCACAGAGTCCCAATACCGGCTCATAGATGTGTCCGGTTTGGTCTCTACTTATTCCTAACTTATAATACAAGTTAAATACCAACGCCAGTTTACGGCTACAGGCCTTGAACCGACTATGGGCCTTGAGCTCTCATCTGCCTTCTTGGGCTTTAACATAATTAACTACTGATGAAGTTAACCCGGCCCAGATAGGCCGATTTACGCCCAGTAGTAATATCCCCAACATTAGGCCCCAGATTGATTTGAACAGGTTCATGTCAATCCTTAGCAAAAATCTTCATCTTCAACATCTTCTTGTAGTTTGTTGAACCGCCGTGATGTCATCTTCTCTGGTCGTTGTAAACCGGTGTGACGTCACCTGTTATAAAGAACCTTATCCATGATACCCCTTTTGTTTTTTTTGTTTAATAGGTCTGCGACAATTAAGGCGATAGCTTCGTTTCCAAACCCACGGTCCCTTGATTTTCGCGCCTGACTCATGTCCCTTGCCTTATAAATAGGACCGAAGGGTCATTTCTTTTTCCCCTTCGTGCCCTTCTGCTTCGTCTTCCCCGCGTCGTCCAACTTCGGAGCTCCGCCGCCGTCGACGACCTCTGCTCCAACCTTGGCCGCTGCATCACCCTGATTGTACCAGAGCATCGCGGCGACCTTCTGTTTCTTCCTCGGCTCCGGTGAGTTCTTCACCTTTTCCTCCGTAAATCCGTTCTAGGGTTTCCAAGTTCTTCAGTGTTCATCGTCTACTTCGTACTCATATGATAGATCCTAGATGAACCTGTGAACCTTTGCTCTGTGTAGCGGTAGTTCTTAGCATCCGCCTTTACTTATATGCCTCAAGACCATAGATCTACCTGTATCTCTGCCCATTGATTCGGTACTGTTCTTTTTTGAACCTAGAATATTTTCCTTCTTTTCTGAACTTGCTTCAGATCCGTCGCTATAGAGAAATCTTGTGAAATCTGTTTCTGTATACTTATCTATCCGCAATCTCAACTGTTTCAATGCTTAGATCCGGTGGTTTAACTTTGTAGAAAAATTGCCAAACCGATATATACCATTAGTCCCCTTGTTGAACCGCCAGATGATGTTGCTTCATAAAACTCCGGTTCAGATAGTTCTGTCTCCGGTTTAAAAGTGCCCATACCAACGTACCTTGATCAAATGCATTTTTGAACCGGGATCTTCTACCTTGTAGATTCCATCATGGCCAAGCAAGTATATGAGTGCAATTGGGTTCCTTCTCGCGTCACAGAGGATCAACTAGACGATTTAGTCCTGATTGGCGCTTTAGGCAGCAAAGATACCATCCATTGGAGGGCTCCTGGCAAAGAATTCCCTCCCACACCTCGAGAAGGAGAGGTTGTTGTTTTCGTAGATCACTTAGCCCGGGGCTTTAAGCCGCCCGGATCCAAATTTTACCGGGATGTTTTAGCCGATTTCCAACTCCATCCGCAAGACACTGGCCCCAACTCTGTTACAAATATGTGCACTTCCAAGTGCTCTGTGAGGTGTTCTTTCAAGAGGAGCCCACAGTGGAATTGTTCAGAGACCTTTTCCATCTAAACCGCCGTACTGAGTTTACTGATGGCTCTAATACGGAGTTGGGTGGCATGGCGATTCAGAAAAGGAAAGAGGTCACATACCCTCACGCCAAGCTGCACAGTCACCCCAAGGAGTGGAATCAGACATGGTTCTACTACAAAGACACCTCCCCTGCTGGTGAGAATCCCTTGCCTGGCTTTCGTCCGGAGCGGCTCAGCAATACACACCCTTTTCCTCAAAGATTGACTGCCCAGGAGAGAAGCAAATATGCTCCCCAGCTGTCAAAGCTCAGAGCCTTTATGGCCGGTTTAACAGGGGTTGATCTCGCTCGCTGTTGGATATCATGGAGCATACTGCCCCTTAGTCAGCGCTCCGGTTTGATGTGCGAGTATACTGACAATGTTGATGACCCACTGCGACATTCAAAACTCTAGCTCTCCGATGAAGAAATCACAAAAGCTGTGCATAAGATACTGAATGAACCGGAACACGTCTGCGCTAGAACCGGCCTGCTTCCCTTCTGTGCCACCAACAAACCGCCAGCTTTAAGACTTTGATTTTTCTATTTGCTGATTCTGTTATTGATATGTCTGGTCATTGTTTTTAATATCAGTGTCTGCATAATCAGGGCAATGATCCGTTTTGGAGCAAAAAACTGCCGCAGGAGAAACCAGAAAAACCAGACAAACCGGAAAGAGCAACCCGGCAAAAGACTAAAGCTGTGAAGAAGACTGCCCAAAGGAAAAGAACCACTGCATCTTCTAATCCGGCCGCTGATGATGATGTAGATAATCCGAACTTTGAGGTAGATCTTGACTCACTTGGTTTATTTTTCATACGTCTTATTAATGATGATATTTGTCAGGATGATGCCGAAGCCAGCCACGCGGATGTTGCAGAGGTAATTATTCTCTCTTCTGATTCAGAAACTTTGCCTTCACAAAAAATCCATCAGGCAAACCGGAAAGTTAAATTTTCTTATCCTATTGCTTATTTGGATCCTAAACTTCTTATGAAGACCCAACAACACGAAGCTCGCCGCACCACCCGGCACAGCGGCCAGGTAGTTACCTCCGCCGGTTTACCGAACAGTCCGGTTCAGAAACGCCATTCCGAGGTCTCTAATTTGCTTGTCAGTGCTTGTCCTAAAGCGGGCTGCTTTCGTCAACCTCTTAATCCGTCTGACTCTGATTACCAGGTTACTTCCCACTCATCTTCTGGCGAGTCATCGGCTACTCAGCTCCCACCACTCGAAATGGTGCTTGGGTAAGCTATACTTATTGTGATGTTTGCAGTACATTACCTTAGAACATATGTTGTATTTGATTTTGTTATTCTTCTCAGGGCCAAACCTAGGCCAAGCAAGAAGGCCCGCCTGGACAAAGCGGACGAAGAAGATGTCATTCTTGAACCAGGCAAGACACCCAATCTTGAAGCGGCTATTCCTGAGGATATACCCAACGATCCACCGCAGCAGGACGATGATCTTATTGCTGATGAGAAACCTACTAACGCCTTAGGTCCTGTTAATCAGCCCACAGGTTCCATCCGGATTGAAAATTCCACCGGTCCAGCAAAACCTACTAACAAGCCAACATCCCCAGTGCAAACCGGCGGTACCCAGGATGATGAGGTTGTCATTACTGGCACTGGCCATACTGAGCCAAGCAATCCTGTCGCTTTATCCAAACATTCTGCCAAGGAAGAATTTGCTACTTTTGGCAAAGGCAAGTGGAACGCTGATCTGACGACTTACGCTGCTCTGAACGCCCAAGATATCCATTCCGGCTATCTGAACCGGCTGTATACCAGCCGTGACTACGAAGCCGGTCTGGTTAATATGTTGAAAGATAAATATGAGGTAACTTCCATATGCTCCTTCCTGCTTGTATGCTTCCATTCTTGCTGACTCTCCTAGCCCCCAAGGGCCAGTTTGAAATATTCTTTCAAACCGGGACTTAATAATATAAATCTTGATGCTTTGAAATTTGCTGATGTAGCCCCCAGGGGCCGGTTCAACTTAGCATAGTTAAACCGGTACTTTAAGTAATTGAAACTGCCGCATCAGAATACATATGATCAAATAGCCATTAGCCCCCAAGTGCCAAGTTGAATGCTTGTATTGATCTTGGGACTTTGTAAACAATTGAAAGATGAAGATCGAATATGCATTAGCCCCCAAGTGCTAAGCGCATAACTTGTTATGTGGTTGGTACTTGAATCCTTCTACCGATTTGTTGAAACATATATCTGTATGCATGCAGGCGGAGCTGAAGACGAAAGAAAACCAAGTCATCGATCTTCAAGAAAACCTGAAAACCCAACAGGCTGAAACCTCCAAAGCAAAAGAGGAATTGGCCAGTGCTTTAAGCGCCATGGAACAACTTAAGGAGAACTTCAAGAAGAAACGGGCGGATTGGGCCACTGAAAAGTCCGCTTTGATCAAACGAGCAAAGGATGCCGAGGTTGCACTAAAACCAGTGACGGATGAACTGACCAGCATAAAGCGGCATGTTCATGCCATGACCACTGCTATCTTTGGTAAGTCAGCTTGCCTTCTGAATTGGCTCTGCCTTCTTACAGAGTCGCCGGTTTATTAACCCTTTATTGTATTTCAGGGATATGCATTGGTCACTTGGGGTCAGATGTGCGGAAGAAATTGAAAGCCGCCTATACATTGGTTGAAAAATTGTATACTGGTGCCCAGCGGATCATCTGTACCGCGTCTCATAACAAACCGGCGCCCACTTTGATTCAAGATACTCTAATGAAACTGTCAGTGCTTCCTGCCCGGGTTGAAGAGCTGAAGAAATCTGCTGCTCGAACCGGTGCAATCAATGCCTTAATCCGGGCAAAAGCCTGGGTGCCGGATTTTGATCCTATTGAAGCGGCTCAGGGCTATCCCAGCTTGAAGGAAGACGGGTCAGAATTTGGTGAAGCAGATCTGCGAGCAATAAACCGGGAGGTACGTCCACTAGCCTGTCAGTCGGCTGAGGAAGAAGACTCGTCTCATTATCAAGCACAATATGACAGTCAGAACAAGCGAATAGCTGCACAAATCCATGAATCGGAAAATCTGATCCCTCCAATCCGTAAGCATACTTACGCTCCCGATATTGACCCGTCATTGCTGATCCATGATGAAGTTGTTTTTCAAGCATTAATGGGAATCGACTGGACAACTGTGGATTTCTAGCCACTGGGTAGAGAAACGGAAGCTGAAGCGGCGCAGGATGACCCACAACCATCAGGCCAGGCTGGTGGCCAAGCTTGAACCGGAAGCCGGTTTTAAAACTGCCTCTCCTTTGTGAAAAACAATTATATTATTATGGGCACCATGTTGCCTTGTAATAGGCTAGCTGATACCTTTGATGTTGATATGCCTTCGTGGATAACTTGTTCTTCCTGTGGTAATGAACTTTCCAAAACACTTTCTGCCATCGTTGAGTGTGAAGTTGGCTTGGCCAACCTTGAAGCGGAGTTTTGCAAACCCACACTGTTGGAGGAGATAACAGCTCCTGTATATATATATATATATATATATATATATATATATATATATATATATGATGCTTGAATTGTTGACAGGAGCAATTGGTAGCCCCCAAGGGCCGGCTCATTATAATATGATGAGTCGGGTCTTCAATAAGACTAGTAAAAATGACTTTGCATTAGCCCCCAAGTGTCATGGTGCATGCTTGCAGCGACATGAGACTTGCATGTAATCTCAATTTGAATAATGTAGCCCCCAAGTGCCGGGTTGTAAGCCTACAGCGACTCGGGACTATTCCTTCCATTGTAGAATAAATCATATCCCAATGCGTATAATATAATCCGGTATGAAAACGTTATTCATTCAACATCATAATGAAATTTCAGCCAAGTTTGAATAATATAACCCAATGATTTATAAGCGCATGATTCCAATGGCACAATCCAAATATATACTGGCGACTTGTTTTCCAAAGCCAGGCCGGTTTAACAACCTGTTTCTGCATACAACAAGTTTAAAGTGTCCTGGCGGTTTACCGCCGGACGGGTCATAATACCCAACATATAACCCGGGTTTATAACCAAGGCTGCATTTAAGAATAATCAAATATGAAATATATCATACCTGTGACATTGAATCACATCGTTGGTTTTACCAACTTTTTGTAGTAAGGGTGATAACCCAAATCTTGAGTACTGATAACTCCTTCCATATTGTGCCGGTTTATAATAAAACCATGCCGGGTTGTGATAAACACCGTGTTACTCCATAAGAGGATGTTAACAACAAGGATCAAACCGGGCAAATAGTCTCCGGATTGACGTGAACTATGTTCCGTCAATTGATTGGTTAAAAAACTTTATCGGTTTAAAAAACGCAATAAAAGCAAAAAATAACCTTCAAAGAAAAGTGTGAAGCAAAAGCAACGACAAAAGCAATGATCAAATAGTGTTACCATGGCCAAACACGACCAAGCTCCCGTTAGGTCTAACTATGGTTCTAGTCAGCCAGGTCCCCAAATGAAACCGTGGCATTTATGCCGACCAAATGGCATGGTCATGGTTCGGGTTCGACCAAGCCCCCAAGTGATTATGTGGCCTTAGGCCGATCAAGAGGCATGACTGGTTCAGACATGACCAAGTCCCCAAGTGATCTGGTGGCTCTCGCCTATCAAGAGGCATGGTATTGGTTCGGACACGACCAATCGCCCAAGTGATATAACATGATGCTTTTAGCAAAGCGAACTCAAGGGGTAAACCGGAGGCCGCTTTAGAGCAACTCCGTGTAACCTCACATGATGTAAAAGAATAGAGACCCCGCTTTATGAAGCAGAAGCCCCCGAGTGATCTATAATATGTCAGGCCAGTAAGGTGGGATACCCATGTTCGAACCGCGCATCGTGGCAGCAGGTCCTCTTTGGCACTTTTTAACTTTTTTGCAAGAGATAAATTCTTCTTGAACCGGATATTGAGAGCTTCAAAGCTTTGTGGGAGACATCTTTCCCTTGAACCGGATTTTAAACCGGAATCTTCATTTTTAGCCGGAAATTTTCTGATGGCTTTTAAACTCGAACTTGCAAGAAGTTAATTCCTTTTTGAACCGGAAATTCTTAAACCGGATTTGAGAGCTTCAGAGCTTTGTCAGACAACAAATTTCCCTTGTACTGGATTGTAAACTGGAATCCTTTTCTGATGACCTGAAACTTCTTTATTGAGCCGGGATTTTGTAACTGTCATATACTTTCTAATCCGGAAATCTTCTTATAGCACGATGTGAATCCGGGACCGGGTTATCTTTCCCTCCAACGTATTGGGGTTCTTGACTTCACTGAAAACCGGCAACGTTTGCTAAGTCATATCATTGTAGCCCCCAAGTCTCAAGGTGACTCAAGGAGTTGGCTTGAGATTCTCCATATTTGACCGTGATATAAACCGGCATAACTTGTATATCATTGGTGTTGACAGCACGATGTGAATCCACAGAAGGTTGAGGTGACTGCAGCAGGTTATAAATGATCCCGTATGAGCCGTGTCAGCAACTCGGCCAATGGTTCCTTCCAACTGGCTCCTTGAAGTTTAACCAAACTGTAGTAGCGGTGACTTGTGTGCATGTCCATTTGAACCATCTAGTGCAGACGATGGTTGATGATATTTTGCCTCCAATTTGTGGGAAGAAAGGCGGGTTACCCATGTTCATACTCAAGAAACAGCTCATGCAGACAGGTGCGGCCCGGTATGTTGATGTAGACCAGGCCGCGAGAGACGGACGACAAGGACGACCGCAACATCAGAGGCAGCTCGGACAGATGAGTCGGCCGCGGCATTGTAAACTGGTGCGGACGGGGAAGATCGGCACCGGTGTCGTAAACCGGCTCGGACGGGCGAGTTAATCGCGGGCGCGGTCCCGGCAAGCTGATGTAAACCGGGCCATGGGGACGGCGACCTTCTCACGTTCATTCACCGGGTGGTAGGACACGGACAAAACACCAGTGCAGAATGTTGCTAGCGCGTGCTCCATGCCCGTAACATAACGCCTCATTTGTAATGAACAATTGCCCTGCATAAACAATATTGCAGACCAAGGCAAAGATAAACTGCTCTTTGATAAAAATAATATGTGCTAATCAAATATATTTCATATGGGTGTCACCTGATGTGTTTAGGCCGGAAATAACCCGCCATGAAGTTGATGATAATTGTATGAAGCTGAAATTAATCACGGGTGAACCGGCCACAGTGTGATAAACCGGTGCAGACGGGTGAGTCGGCCGTGATGTTTGTAAACCGGCGAGGACAATGAGTCGGCCGCATGCGTGGACGGATGTAAACCGAACAGCAGGGGCGGCGATTTGCATGTGTATCCGCCAAGCAACATGGCTCGGAAGAACGCCACTGCAAAACTATGACGGCACGCGCTCCATGTCCGCGGTATAACAATACATTTGTCATAAATAATTATCCTGCATAAAAACATTGCAGCAAAAATAGATTGTTTTTTGACAAAAAACAATATGTGTTAAAAGTAGACTCGGATGAATATCACCTGATTTATCCGGACGACAAATGATCCGTGCGCGGGCTAGAATTTGATCGGACCAAATATCAGTGTAGATGTGCCATGCATGGCTGTTATTCTGTCTTTCTCTTCCTCTTTCTTTCCAATGATGGACAAGGCAGCTGCTCCTTTTTTTTAATCAGCCTGAGCAACTTTCGCAACCAATGATAGATCTTGCAATGGATAATGGAGTAGTAGCTGATAAAGAGATTCGGTTTCTCTGGTCGAAGATTCGTCACCGGAACAAACGACAGCCGCCCCGCGAAACTCCGATCCGTCCTCATAACTTCGTCCATGGATGACTCCCACGAAGGCACGCTTCATGGCCGGTTTAACCCGGGCGGATTGCGCATGCTTAGCCGTCTCGACGAGGTCGGTGCAGATGTCCGGCTCAGGGCCCGGTTCACCGATCTTGCCAATGAAAACATGAATGCTACCAAAGGGGACCCGGTACCCGTACTCAATTGAGCCGGCGTCGGGGCCCCAGCCTGCGCCGTCGATGTAGAGCTTGCCACGATGACTCTTAGTCATCCGGCCTACAGCGTAGCCCTCGAGTCCTTCAAAGCGGCCCTCCAAGAACCAGAAACCATCGTGCGATAGCCCCACGGTGGGCTCCAACTGTCGTGGTTTTGTCACGGCAGATGTCCTAGAGAAAGGACTTAGTCATGGAGCCATCGCGACGGGTTAGCTTGAAGGGGTTAAAGCGGACACAAGGACGCAAGAGAGTTTATACTAGTTTGGCCCCTTCGATGAAGGTAAAAGCCTACGTCTAGTTGTGATGGAATTGATGGGGTTTTGATGACTAGGGAGCAAACAAGCTTCGCCTATGTCTCGAGTTGTTGTCTGTTGTCCTTGAACCGCCGCCGGGTCGTCCCCTTATATACACGGGTGACGCCCGTCGATTCACAGAGTCCCAATACCGGCTCATAGATGTGTCCGGTTTGGTCTCTACTTATTCCTAACTTATAATACAAGTTAAATACCAATGCCGGTTTACGGCTATAGGCCTTGAACCGACTATGGGCCTTGAGCTCTCATCTGCCTTCTTGGCTTTAACATAATTAACTACTGATGAAGTTAACTCGGCCCAGATAGGCCGGTTTACGCCCAGTAGTAATATCCCAACAGTGATCATGACGGTGCTTTGAAGATGGAGATCAAAGGCACAAGATGATGATGGCCATATCATATCACTTATTTTGATTGCATGTGATGTTTATCTTTTATGCATCTTATTTTGCTTAGTACGATGGTAGCATTATAAGATGATCTCTCACTAAATTTCAAGGTATAAGTGTTCTCCCTGAGTATGCACCGTTGTTACAGTTCGTCGTGCCGAGACACCACGTGATGATCGGGTGTGATAAGCTCTACGTTCACATACAATGGGTGCAAGCCAGTTTTGCACACGCAGAATACTCGGGTTAAACTTGACGGGCCTAACATATGCAGATATGACCTCGGAACACTGAGACCGAAAGGTTGAACGTGAATCATATAGTAGATATGATCAACATAGTGATGTTCACCACTGAAAACTACTCCATCTCATGTGATGATCGGACATGGTTTAGTTGATATGGATCACGTGATCATTTAGATGACTAGAGAGATGTATATCTAAGTGTGAGTTCTTAAGTAATATGATTAATTGAACTTTAATTTATCATGAACTTAGTCCTGATAGTATTTGCATATCTATGTTGTAGATCAATAGCTTGCGATGTAGCTCCCCGTTTATTTTTTATATGTTCCTAGAGAAAAATGAGTTGAAAGATGATAGTAGCAATGATGCAGACTGGGTCCGTGATCTGAGGATTATCCTCATTGCTGCACAGAAGAATTATGTCCTTGATGCACCGCTAGGTGACGGACCTATTGCATGAGCAGATGCAGACATTATGAACATTTGGCAAGCTCGGTATGATGACTACTTGATAGTTTAGTGCACCATGCTTTACGACTTAGAACCGAGACTTCCAAAATATTTTGAACGACAAGGAGCATATAAGATGTTCCAAGAGCTGAAATTGGTATTTCAGACTCATGCTCGAGGCGAGAGGTATGAGATCTCTGACAAGTATTTTGCCTACAAGATGGAGGAGAATAGCTCAACCAGTGAGCATGTGATCAGAATGTCTGAGTACTACAATCGCTTGAATCAAGTGGGAGTTAATATTCTAGATAAAATAGTGATTGAGAGAGTTCTCTAGTCACTATCACCAAGTTACTGGAACTTCGTGATGAACTATAATATGCAAGGGATGACGAAAACGATTTCCCGAGCTCTTCGCGATGCTGAAATTGGCAAAGGTAGAAATCAAGAAAAGCATCAAGTGTTGATGGTTGACAAGACCAGTAGTTTCAAGTAAAAGGGCAAGGGAAATAAAGGGAACTTCAAGAAGAATGGCAAGCAAGTTGCCACTCACATGTAGAAGCCCAAAGCTAGACCCAAGCCTGAAACTGAGTGCTTCTACTGCAAAGGAAATGGTCACTGGAAGCGGAACTGCCCCAAATACTTGGCTGATAAGAAGGATGGCAAAGTGAACAAAAGTATATATGATATACATGTTATTGATGTGTACTTTACTAGTGTTCATAGTAGCCCCTGGGTATTTGATACTGGTTCAGTTGCTATGATTAGTAACTTGAAACATGAGTTACAAAATGAACAGAGACTAGTTGATGGCGAGGTGACGATGTGTGTTGGAAATGATTCCAAGGTTGATAAGATCACCATCGCACACTCCCTTTACCTTCGGGATTAGTGTTGAACCTACAATAAATGTTATTTGGTGTTTGCATTGAGCATAATATGATTGGATCATGTTTATTGCAATACGGTTATTCATTTAAGTCAAAGAATAATTGTTATTCTGTTTACATGAATAAAACCTTATGTGGTCATACACCC
Organism: Triticum dicoccoides; assembly: GCF_002162155.2. NCBI lineage: Eukaryota > Viridiplantae > Streptophyta > Magnoliopsida > Poales > Poaceae > Triticum > Triticum dicoccoides. The sequence continues at coordinate 462,624,803 of NC_041386.1, forward strand.
AAGGTGAATGGTTTATTGAATCTTGATCGTAGTGATACACATATTCATAATATTGAAGCCAAAAGATGCAAAGTTAATAATGATAGTGCAACTTATTTGTGGCACTGCCATTTAGTTCATATTGGTGTAAAGCGCATGGAGAAACTCCATGCTGATGGGCTTTTGGAATCACTTGATTATGAATCACTTGATGCTTGCGAATCATGCCTCATGGGCAAGATGACTAAGACCGTTCTCTGGAACAATGGAGCAAGCAACTGACTTATTGGAAATAATACATACTGATGTATGCGGTCCGATGAGTGTTGAGGCTCGAGGCGGGTATCGTTATTTTCTGACCTTCACAGATGATTTGAGCAGATAGGGGTATATCTACTTAATGAAAAACAAGTCTGAAACATTTGAAAAGTTCAAAGAATTTCATAGTGAAGTTGAGAATCATCGTAACAAGAAAATAAAGTTTCTACGATCTGATCACGGAGGTGAATATTTGAGTTACGAGTTTGTCCTTCATTTAAAACAATGTGGAATAGTTTCACAAACTCATGCCACCTGGAACACCACAGCGTAATGGTGTGTCCGAACATCGTAACCGTACTTTATTAGATATGGTGCGATATATCATGTCTCTTACCGATTTACCACCATTTTGGGGTTATGCATTAGAGACAATTGCATTCATGTTAAATAGGGCACCATCTAAATCCGTTGAGACGACACCATATGAATTGTGGTTTGGCAAGAAACCTAAGCTATCATTTCTTAAAAGTTTGGGACTGCGATGCGTATGTGAAAAAGCTTCAACCTGATAAACTCGAACCCAAATCAGAGAAATGCGTCTTCACAGGATGCCCAAAGGAAACTGTTGGGTACACCTTCTATCACAGATCCAAAGGCAAGATATTCGTTGCTAAGAATGGATCCTTTCTAGAGAAGGAGTCTCTCTCAAAAGAAGTGAGTGGGAGGAATGTAGAACTTGATGAGGTAATTGTACCTTCTCCCGAATTGGAAAGTAGTTCATCACATAAATCAGTTCCAGTGATTCCTACACCAATTAGTGAGGAAGCTAATGATGATGATCATGAAACTTAAGATCAAGTTACTACCGAACCTCGTAGGTCAACCAGAGTACAGTCTGCACCAAAATAGACATGTGTTGTCATTTGATGAACGAGATCACATCATTAGAGAATGATGTGATGGACAAGACCCATCCGTTAGCTTAGCATAATGATCGTATAGTTTTATTGCTATTGCTTTCTTCATGACTTATACATATTCCTCTGACTATGAGATAATGCAACTCCCGAATGTCGGAGGAACACTTTGTGTGCTATCAAACGTCAGAACGTAACTGAGTGATTATAAAGATGCTCTACAGGTGTCTCCGATGGTGTTTGTTGAGTTGGCATAGATCAAGATTAGGATTTGTCACTCCGTGTATCGGAGAGGTATCTCTGGGCCCTCTCGATAATGCTCATCACTATAAGCCTTGCAAGCAATGTGACAAATGAGTTAGTTGTGGGATGATGCATTACGGAATGAGTAAAGAGACTTTCTGGTAATGAGATTGAACTAGGTATGTTGATACCGATGATCGAATCTCGGGCAAGTAACATACCGATGACAAAGGGAATGACGTATGTTGTTATGCGGTTTGACCAATAAAGATCTTCATAGAATATGTAGGAGCCAATATGAGCATCCAGGTTCCACTATTGGTTATTGACCAGAGATGTGTCTCGGTCATGTCTACATAGTTCTCGAATCCGTAGGGTCTGCACGCTTAACGTTCGATGACGATTTGTATTATGAGTTATGTGATTTGATGACCGAAGTTTGTTCAGAGTCCCGGATGAGATCACGGACATGACGAGGAGTCTATAAATGGTTGAGAGGTAAAGATTCATATATAGGATGATGGTATTTGGACACCGGAAGTGTTCCGGGTGATACCGGGTCATCGGAAGGGGTTCTGGGCAACCCCCGACAAAGATATGGGCTTAATGGGCCAAGTAAGGGAACACACCAGCCCACAAGTGGCTGGTGCGCCCCCTATAGGGCCAGCCACATGGAGAGAAAGGGAAAGGAGAGGAGGAAAAGGAAAGTATGAAGTAGGACTCCTACTTCCTTCCCCTCCCCCCTCCTTCCTTCCCCCTTTGTCCAAATATGGTAAGGGGGCCGAATTGGACTAGGGGCCCAAGTAGGATTCCTCTTACTTGGGCGCGCCCTAGGCTGCCTCCCTCCCTCTCCCTCCTTTATATACGTGGGGAGGGCACCACTAGAACACACGTTAATTGTCCCTAGCAGTGTGCGGCGCCCCCCTCCACCGTTAACACCTCGGTCATATCGTCGTAGTGCTTAGGCGAAGCCCTGCGCCAGTAGCTTCATCATCACTGTCGCCACGCTGTCGTGCTGACGAAACTCTCCCTCGTCCTCAACTGGATCAAGATCTTGAGGGACGTCATCATGCTGAACATGTGCTGAACACAGAGGTGCCATACATTCGGTACTTGGATCGGTTGGATCGTGAAGACGTTCGACTACATCAACGGCGTTACTAAACGCTTCCGCTTTCGGTCTACGAGGGTACATGGACACACTCTCCCGTCTCGTTGGTATGCATCTCATATATAGATCTTGCGTGATCGTAGGCAAAATTTTGAAATATTGTGTTCCCCAACAAGAAGAACAAGTGGGCTAACACCACTACCCGGTCTGAGGCCGAGGTTGGATGCATGGATGTTGATGAGGATGAGTTTGAGGAGGAGGAGGCTGAGGACAGTGCTGATGGGGTATACACCTCCATCTACTCAGCCATCTTGGGCTAAGAAGCTCAAGGCCAAGATGAAGTCTCTGTTCTGCATGCAGGACAAGGGGCAGTACCAGGCCCACGTTGCACAGAAGGAGAGTCGCCGGCATGACAAGAGGATCTTGAGGAAGCTTGGCGAGCAAGTCTCGAGTAGGTCCGAGAAGAACATCACTCCTGACGCTGCCTGGATGACGGAGCAAGGATACCAGTGGGCTGAGACAGATGAGGAGTCCATTCCTGCAGCAGAGACAGATGAGGAGCTTGATGGCTGATCACGTCAGTGGGAGCTACCACATGTGTCGTAGGTATCCTATCTGGCTTTTTGGTGTCTCGATGCCAAAGGGGGAGAGAGTGTATGATTTGCGAGTCTTGTGTCTCTTTGCTTTCGTTGTGTTGAACCTTCATTGATTTGGTTTGTTGGTTTGTGTTGGTCTGCGTGTGAGACCAGGAAACTCATTCTATCATACGGTGTGAGACATATGCCCTCAAGCTTATCCTTTATTGTCTAGTATGTTTAGTAGAATTGTGAGCTTACTTTATCTTGTGCCCTTTACTTCATGCTCACTTATTATACCTTGCCTCCATGCTTATTGTCACTTATATCGTTGCAAGTTTTGCCTTGTCTATAAAATATAGGGGGAGTGTTGATCCTAGTATGTGTGTCGTGTAGTCCAAAGCATATCTATAGAGTGCACACATCTAGGGGGGGTCTGTCTATATTTTATAGATTTTGGGTTTTCTTATGTTCATTTTATATCCCTATGTGCAAATCTCATATTGTCATCAATCCACCAAAAAGGGGGAGATTGTTGTTGGGGAACGCAGTAACTTCAAAAAACTTCCTACGCACACGCAAGATCCATCTAGGTGATGCATAGCAACGAGAGGGGAAGAGTATGTCTACGTACCCTCGTAGACCGAAAGCGAAAGTGTTCTGACAACGCGGTTGATGTAGTCGTACGTCTTCACGATCTGACCGATCTCAGCACCGAACGTACGGCACCTCATTGTTCAGCACACGTTCAGCTCGATGACGTCCCTCGTACTCTTGGTCCAGTTGAGGCCGAGGGAGAGTTTCTTCAGCACGACGGTGTGGCGACGGTGATGATGAAGTTACCGGCGCAAGGCTTAGCCTAAGCACTACGACGATATGACCGAGGTGGAATATGGTGGAGGGGGGCACCGCACACGGCTAAGACAATTGTTAACTTGTGTGTTCTAGGGTGCCCCTGCCCCCGTATATAAAGGAGCAAGGGGGAGGTCGGCCGGCCCTATAGGGGCGCGCCCCAAGTAGGATTCCTACTAGGAATCCTATTCCTAGTAGGTTTCCAACAAGGGAAGAGAGGGGGAAGGAAGAGGGAGAGAGGAAGAAGGAAAGGGGGGCACCGCCCCCCTTCCCTAGTCCAATTCGGGCCCAAAGGGGAGGGGGCGCGCGGCCTTCCCTAGCCGCCCCTCTCTCTCTCTCTCTCCACTAAGGCCCATGAGGCCCATTAGTTCCCCCGGGGGGTTCCGGTAACCCCCCGGCACTTCGATTTTATCCGAAACTTCTCCGAAACATTTCCGGTGTCCGAATATAGTCGTCCAATATATCAATCTTTATGTCTCGACCATTTCAAGACTCCTCATCATGTCCATGACCACATCCGGGACTCCGAACTACCTTTGATACATCAAAACACATAAACTCATAATACCGATCGTCATCGAACGTTAAGCGTGCGGACCCTATGGGTTCGAGAACTATGTAGACATGACTGAGACTCACTTCTGGTCAATAACCAATAGCGGAACCTAGATGCTCATATTGGTTCCTACGTATTCTACAAAGATCTTTATCGGTCAAACCGCATAACAACATACGTTATTTCCTTTGTCATTGGTATGTTACTTGCCCGAGATTCGATCGTTGGTATCTCAGTACCTAGTTCAATCTCGTTACCGGCAAGTCTCTTTACTCGTTCCGTAATGCATCATCCCATAACTAACTCATTAGTCACATTGCTTGCAAGGCTTATAGTGATGTGCATTACTGAGAGGGCGCAGAGATACCTCTCCGACAATCGGAGTGACAAATCCTAATCTCGATCTATGCCAACTCAACACACCATCAGAGACACCGGTAGAGCATCTTTATAGTCACCCAGTTACGTTGTGACGTTTGATAGCACACTAAGTGTTCCTCCAGTATTCGGGAGTTGCATAATCTCATAGTCATAGGAACATGTATAAGTTATGAAGAAAGCAATAGCAATATACTAAACGATCATACTGCTAAGCTAACGGATGGGTCAAGTCAATCACATCATTCTCTAATGATGTGATCCCGTTTATCAAATGACTACTCATGTCTATGTTTAGGAAACTTAACCATCTTTGATTGACGAGCTAGTTAAGTAGAGGCATACTAGTGACACTCTGTTTGTCTATGTATTCACACATGTACTAAGTTTCCGGTTAATACAATTCTAGCATGAATAATAAACATTTATCATGTTATAAGGAAATATAAACAACAACTTTATTATTGCCTCTAGGGCATATTTCCTTCAATTGTAAGGGCATATTTCTCCCTATGTGGTTTTGGTGATTTATGAAAGTGCATTTGCGGACTAATCGTGTGCATTGAGCATTTCAGATATCTCATGTCTAGGCACAAGACGATTCGGTGCCCCTCGGAGCCTATCGAAGACGGCGGTTCTCTACGTTTCTTTTCGGTGGATATGAGTCGTACGAAAGCCGTACTATTAAGAGGGGGTCCGCTTCGGAAACGTTAGGGTGGAATCAACACGTACACATCTGTTCCTTTGCACCACCTTTCCTTCACTTCATTGGAGCACCGTCTGTTTATCCTTGTATCTGCGAGATGAAGGCCTCCAAGTGCTATAGTTTATGTGGCGTGCGGTAGTACTGCCCAAGGGAGCAGTAGTACCGTAGGGGCCCGCGATAGTACTGCCATGGCAAGCGGTGGTACCGCTCCTCGCGAGCAGTAGTACCACTGCCTCTAGCCCAAAACGCTGGCGCGCGCGGAAGTAGGCGCGGAAGTAATTTTTTACTTCCGCCCCTACGCTGTAGTACCGCTCCCTGTGAGCGGTAGTACCGTGCCAGATTTTCGCACGTCCCAAACTTAGTGGAAGTAGACACAGACATAATTTATTTAATATGTGCTTTTTCTAGCCCAGTTGAGCCCTGCCCTGCGATAGTACCGCAGGGGCGCGCGGTAGTACCGCTCATTGCCTAGTGCAACAAGACCTCACCTGGCTTCTACCGCATGAGTGGTAGTACCGCAACAAAATGCACTAGTACCGTAGCGCCTTGCGGTAGTACCGCGAGGGTGTGCGGTAGTACCGTGTCTTGCGGGCTGAGTAAGTGGGTAACGGTGGGATCTTCTCCCCACTATATAAAGGGGGTCTTCTTCCCCAAGAAGACCACCTCTTCCCTCCCTAAGCTCCATTGTTGCTCAAAGCTCCATTTTCACCCGATCTCTCTCCCTAGCCAATCAAACTTGTTGATTTCCCTAGGATTGGTTGAGAAGGCCCCGATCTACACTTCCACCAAGAGAAATTTGATCCCCCACTAATCCATTGTGGATCTTATTACTCTTACGTGTTTGAGCACCCTAGACGGTTGAGGTCACCGCAGTGCCATCTTCCATTGTGGTGAAGCTTCGTGGTGTCATTGGGAGGCTCCGATTGAATTGTGGAGATTGCCCCAACCTTGTTTGTAAAGTTTTGATCGCCGTCTTCAAGGGTACCAATAGTGGAATCACGACATCTCACATTGTGTGAGGGCGTGAGGAGAATACAGTGGCACTAGTGGCTTCTTGGGGAGCATTGTGCCTCCACACCGCTCCAACGAAGACGTACTTCCTCTCAAAGGTAAGAAACTTCGGTAACACATCCTCGTCTCCACCGGCTCCACTCTTGGTTATCTCTTGCCTTTACTTGTGCAAGCATATTTTGAGTTGTATCCCTTGCTTGTTTGTGTGCTTGTTGTTGTTGCATCATATAGGTTGCCCACCTAGTTGCATATCTAGACAACCTATTTTGATGCTAAGTTTAGTTTGGTAAAGAAAAGCTAAAAATTGTTAGTTGCCTATTCACCCTCCCCCCTCTAGTCAACCATATCGATCCTTTCAGAGGGACCGAGGTCTTTGCACCACATGCACTTCATCGATACTTCATCTTGTTCATGCATTAAAACTTGATAAATGTCTTGTTATTGTTTGTCATATTTGCCTTGTTTGCTCTGAGCTTGCGAGCACATTCAAAGTACTCACCTGGCGTGTCATGCCAATTTGAAGAGAAGTCGTACCAGGAGTTGGAGCCGTTCCGTTCGTCGCGATCTAGGCCGTGTCCCAGCAGTGTCCCTGTGAGATGGAGTTCCGCTACGTCATCTTTCCGCTGCCGCGTAGAAGTTTAGTTATCATCGAGGACCCCTTTCCTGTCTACTAAATAATGTACATAAATTTAGCAGCACCATGTGTCCCTCTTGGCCTCGTTTCATCATGTATCCATCGAACTTATGTATCCACTAGAGATCAATAAAGCGGTTGTTTTCTGTACCAACTTGTTGTGTATTGACAGAAGACTTAGTCTGTGGGCTGCCAATGCAAGGTAAACTGGTTGCTCTGAGCCGGGGTGCCACAGTTGTACCTTTGACGAGTGACTTGTCCACCGGGATTCCTTATCGTAAGCATCATGTTATCACGGTGTGAGGGTGTTCCATCGGATGCGTGTGGTAATTTATAATGGACTAATTGGAGCACATCTGCAGGGTTAAATATTTTCGGAAGCCATGCCCACGGTTATGTGGTGACTTGGAAAGTTATAATATGCGGTTGTAGAGAACTTGACACTAAACTTCAAATAAAATACACCAACCGCGTGCATAACCGTGACCGTCTCTTTTCGAGTGAGTTTAGGAAGAGAACACGGTGGGGTTATGTTTGACTCGTAAGTAGTTTAGGATCACTTCTTGATCATTACTAGTTTGCGACCGTTATGCGTAGTTTACTCTTATTCTTGCACTCATAAGCTAGCCACCATACAATGCTTAGTGCTTACTGCAACTTCACCACTTAACCATTGCATACCCATTAAGCTTTGCTAGTCTTGATACCCATGGTAATGAGATTACTGAGTCCTCGTGGCTTGTAGATTACTACAACAACATGTGCAGGTATAGGTAAGCGATGCTTTGACATGAGAGCGATGCATGCTTGTTCTGTTTGGAGTTCTTCTTATGCTTCTTCTTCATCGATCATAGGATAGGATCTCGGTCGGAAACCTGAGATTAGCAGGGTGGATGTCGTTCTTCTTTTTCGTTTGATTTCATTCGTAGTCGGATCCTGCTCCTCTATATGATGATTGCTATGTATTGATATATCCATATATTTATCCTGTAACTTGTGGGGAGTGTAAACCTTTATCTAGTATTCTCATCTATTCAGTACATGGTATGTTGTAATGATATCCACATTGCTATGCGCTCGAAATGCGATTCTGCCCCAATCATGAATTCATCACGTGATCAGGATATAATTGCATCTTGAGCGCTACAAGTTGGCATCATAATATGAAAAGAGAGAAAAGACATTATAATTGCATCATAATATGAAATATAACTTTAAGATGAGATAAATAATAGTAAAAAACAATGATGCAAAAATAAATACATCAAACACCGGGATGAGTGAGGCATGGCCATGGAAGGGGCTATGTGGGGATGGGGGGATGAGGGTGGGAAGTCGCCATGGGTGAGGCTACTTGGGCCCAATAGAATGCTTTTGATTTCTCTGTTTACATTTTTAAAATACATGATTTAACATTTTTCAATATATGTTTTAATGTCTAGTTATTTAATACATGTTGTACATTTTACCGTATACATCAGGAACAACTTTTTATGCATGTTTAACATTTTTTAAATACGTGATTAACATTTTTCTATAACATCACCTACACTTACCTGAAACATGTAAATATATTTTTATTGCTGTCAATATTTTTTAAACTACTCTAACAAATTTTCTATACTGCGTCAATATTTTTCTAAAAATAATAATAATAAAATTTCAGTTTTAGAATATATGTATTCAAAAATTGTTTGCATTTTTGAAAGTTTTGGAATGTATTAACTTTTAAAATTTCCTGCATATTTTTAAAATTTAAATATAATAATTTTTTTCCTTTCAGAAATATCAATAAAAGTAATAAAAAAGCACAGAAGGAGTATGTGCGCCAGCCCATTTACCAGGCGCCAGAGGGCTGCTGCTTCGTCTCGCATAAAGGCTTACCCCACTGGCCTGGCCAAGCAGCCGGCAAACAGTGCGAAAATTCCAAGAGAGGCGGAAAAATTTCAAAAGCCAAATCATTTTTTGAATTTCTGAACATATTTCGAAATGAGAAGCCTCGACTACTTGACGCAGCGCGCGTCAAATAGGGTTTTCCAAAGTCGCGCCCTGGATTCGCGTTGCGAGGACTCGTCTTAGGTGGGCTGGATTGCATCGCATGCAAAGTAGGTAGTGGGCCATTCAGACCCAACTGCGGAAAAGTGTTAAGCGGACGCTAAAAGAAAAAAGGCCAAACGCTCACTCATTCGTTCCGCGGCCGCTTCTTCAGCACAGGCACGGCGATCTGTCCCACGGCGGCGATGGCGCTCTCCTCCTCCAGGCCACACCACCTCCTCCGCCGCTTCCACGCTTCCGCGCGGGCTCTGTCGCGGGTGGAACCGCACGAGTTCTCGCAGCCCAGCGACTACCTCGGGAGCTGGGCGGAGCGCGCCCCCGCCACGGTCGCCGCGGGCGGCGGCGACACACGGGAGGCTTGGGCACGGCTCGAGCGGCTGCGCAAGGGGTACGCGCGCGAGGTGGGGGAGCTGCGGCGTCAGTACGCCTACGAGGCGCAACTGCTGGAGGCCGAGCGGCAGCGCAAGGCGGAGGCACGTGCCGAGGCCGCCCGCGTCGCCAACGAGGAGCGCAAGGCCGCCAAGGCTGCCGCCGCGCAGACCAGGGCCGCCGAGCGCCGCGCCTTCGAGCTCGATTTCCGCCAGGCCCTCGTAATCCGCCCTCTCCTTCCTTCATTCCCCTCCTCCCATCGTTTCATCTTTGCATTTTACTTGTTCGACGAATTGCCTCATCCATTTCGGCTTTAACTGAGAGCGCGATTCTTACCGATTACCGTTCCCTTCACTTGCCATATGAACCTCTTAAAACAAACAAGTGGGCATCTTACTTGCCATATGACGGCCAACCTTGTTTCAGCTCATCATCGATTTTCTGCCCAAGAAAATGCATCCCGGCACTGATATGCCAGGCTTGTAAAGCTAACTGTGATCTATAATATGGCTATAACGCACATGTCTTGATGCACAGATGAAAGAAAGAGCTCAGAAGCTGGAGAGCTGGAGGAACAAGGAGAAGCTGAAAGCACAGAAGAAGGCGGAGCACAGGGAGCTCTTGCGCAGGCAGAGTTCTGTCTGGGTTGCTGAGGATAAAATGGAAAAGAAAATTCTTGAGGCTATCATGCATACCACCCCTCTCTGAGGTTCATGCTGTGAGGTTAGTTCGTTTTTTATCTCTAGTAATCAGTGTACTGTGAAAACAATCAACCATTTAAACTATTTCTAACTCAACATTTGGTATCAAAACACTACCTAAGTTCCTATAATACTTTAGCTTTCAATTATCAAATTTAATACGTACTTAAAAAGTTTAAGGATTTTCTGACTGTTTGAAGATTAGTATTTGATTTTGGTCCTATTGCAACAATAATCTCTGCATCGACGATGTATCTATTCCACGCATTAAGATCAGTGAAAAATTAGGCCTACAACTAGACGCGGTAAGCGCGCCTAAGTGCTGAGCGGAACCGACCGTCTCGCTTTGGCCATAAGTGGAGAATTAGGCGGCCGGCGAGGTCCGTCTGGAGTCCGGCGAGGCCGTCCACCGTCAGCGGTGGCGGCAGGAGAAGAGAGGCGGAGAAGGAGGAGCCGCAGTGCCGTTGCTTTCGCTAGGTAGGAGTGAGAGGCCCAGCGGGAGAGAGGGCGTGGACTTAGATGAACGGTTCAGATCATCAGATGCAAACTAGGGTTTCTTAGTGGGCCTTATTGGGCTGCGTTGTCAAAGAGGCAGTGTCAGAGAACTCTTCACCTTACCCTCTCAGGCCCACCTACTGCCTTGTACGTACAAACGCCTAGACGCGCCTGAGTGCTGTTTAAGTACTCATTGCACTAGGTCGGGACAGAACACTCGCTCAGCTCTTAGCGCTTAAAAAAACCTTGATTGAGATACTTAAGAACCATAACTAACAAATAAAAGCTCAGTATTGATCCCAGACATGTTTGGCTGTATGATGTATTCTAGCAATGAGGAATGAGATCATTCAAGTAAAGAAACAAATAGGATGAGGTTGTGGAAGCCGTATGCATTATTACCATAGATTAAAATCGCGGACGAAAAGGCCGCTATCGCCGCATGAAATCTGCCCCGCGATTTCTTTCCTTCCCAGAATCGCGGGAGATCACGCCGCAATAGCTGGAGATCGCGCCCTTTCTTCGTTAACCATCGCTGCAAATTTTCCTCGCACGATTTCCCTTCGCCCGTGATTTTTAATCTATGATTATTACCTTCTAGTCTTGGTTCCAACTAGTTTTGATATAAATTAAATCCTGTATAATGTAGAACTGTTGCAAAGTTGCTAGGAAAGAATAGCAAACTTATGGAGTTCAAAAGATCCAAGCTTAGCAAGTTTTACCATGTAGTGTTCATAGTGCAGTAAATGGGTGATTTACTTTTGAAGGGAAGGATAACTCTTGATGTAAGCTTTGCTCCAAGTTCTGGTTTCACAATTGATTGTTTCAGCTAGTGAGTGACTACATTGCATACTGCAGTGCAATAAAATCTTATGTTATACCTGCTCCAGAGCTATCGATAGCCGGTAGCTCAGGCACTTAACAAATTGCATGTGTGAAGAAATAAATAAAACTACCGCAAATCTTAGTTTATCAACAAATTCAGGCCTCCTTTGGTTTGTAGGATTTTTGTAGGAATTTCATAGGATAGGGTTTTTGTAGGAAAAATTCCTTTAGAGCCCTTTGGTTTGTAGGAATGGAATCCTATTCCTATGGAGGAATTCTTCCTATCCTCCACATTTCATAGGAAAATAAACATTAGCCTAGACTCAATGGAAAAAATCCTATGAAGTGAATCAAATGACATCTTCTTTCCTATTCCTACTCATCGGATTTGAGATGCATGCCATCTCATTTCCTATGACTTTTCTATTCCTATGATTTTCCTACCCTATGAACCAAAGGAGGCCTCAGTATGCATGATATCCTTCAAGCTTCCTAAAAGGTTGAAGTGGTCGTAACTGCGGCCAACAGCAAAATAAAGTACATTTTGTAGTAAAGATTCTACAATAGGATGTCCCAGAGTACTGGTGCTCTTGATCCCAAGGTTGCTTAGCACAGCAGGTGTAGGGTACCTCTGTACAGTTACATAACAACTGTTTGTTGCCTAAGTTTGATGCATATTCTGTTCGTATCAACTTGATGGTAAGTTTCTTACAACAGTACCGTGATTGTAGAGTGCACGATACTGTGCTGATTTTGTTTTTTCCTACTTTTCTTTACTTAGGGAAAGGCTGCGTACTATAGACCCAAAGTGGTCGGACCCTTCCCTGGACCCTGCGCAAGCGGGAGCTACATGCACCAGGTTGCCCTACTTTTCTTTACTTGAGTTAGATGAATGCTGAAACGTCATAGTAAGTTTTCCACACTTGGTAGTACAGGCCTTGGCACAACTCTGTTCTGCAAATGGGTCTTTCTCCATTTGCGGTCATTATGTTCTCAAGATGCTTTGATGCCTTTGCCTTTTTGAGATCTTCGATGTGCTTCCTTTTGAACTAAATTATGGCCAGCTTCTTCCACATACTGATGGGCATGGTTGGTGCAGGTCTGCAGGAAACTAGATGATGTATCCTGGACAGTAGAAATGAAGCTTGTTTGCCATTCCCTCTTACGAACTACTATTTCACAGTTGTCTAAGGAATAACGACAATTCTGCTAGCCTTTTTTTTGTTTCTGAACCTGTGTTATAATGTTCAGTTGTTAGACTGGACGAACATCGAGCTGGCATTGTGTTTCGGAATTTAATTTTCTTCATAGAAACTGCTCTCAACATTGATACTAGCTCTGCAAAAACGGCTGCCAGGATTTGAAGGAATTACCAGACGTCTAGCGGCGGTGGTTTCCCACTGGGCAGCGAGAGCACTGAAAATATTTTATCATAAACGAGCAGACTGTTTCCTCGTACAAGCGTAGGCATGCGTCACGTTCACATGGTATAGCACACTATACGTACACACCCACATGAGTGCGTTCAATTAAGCAGTAGCTGGAGATCTTAAACGCCTCCTTCAATCGAAAAACCGTTGCTGAAGATGTTGTTTACAACTATAGTTTCCAGATGCCTAAAATGCATTATCAAAGATCGGGGGATTCATCTCTTCCAAATGTGCCTGCCACGCAGCTACGAAAAGAACCTTGAATAAGAAGAGCTTGGTAGATAAGTTAATCCCAGATGGAGAGACCATGTGTCTGTCCTCCATCGGTTGCCAACGATGCCTCGGTATCTCTGCAAGCGAGATTGAATTGGCATCGAAAGAAGAGGTGTTGCATTCCAAATTTAGTTCGAACAATTTGCAAGTTCTTAAGGACCCGAACTGGCCAAATAGTACTAGTTCCTAGCTTAATATGCACTGGCGTTCCAGTTTTTTTTAGGTGAATGACGTTCCAGATTGATTTTTTTAGTGGATGGCGTTCTAGATTGCTTTCTCAGGCGGTGTTCTAGATTATTAGACTTAGCATTGTTTTTTGAGAAATATCTACATGTTTATTCATACCCACAAGTATTACAGGTATAATGCTTTGGATCCAAGATCCAAGAACCTACAAAGTAGTCCCCCTGTTCCAAAATAAGTGACTCAATTTTATACGGGGAGTAGCTCTTACAACTAAGAATTACAATGAAATATTTTGAATAGATCTTTTCCGTGATATCAATCTTTACAAGATGAAATATTGCAAAGAGTTTAGTAAAGAGACAACAATTGGACCGGAGCAGCAATATTGTCACTCGTCTAACTGCACGAACTTGATCACCAATAAGTAAAGGTTTCCGAAAGCCCCTTGAGATGCACATCCAGAAAGATGAGAAACCATGGACGATGAACATACTTGCGGGGATTATCCCCTATAAGTGCGGGCTGTGCAGATTGTCGAACCACGAGATCTTCACTATAGTGTCGAGGAAAGATTTCAACTCCACAAAGAATCAAATCAACAAAAGCAACATGACACGCCAACATAAACTAATCAGATTCGAATAATTGACTCTGTGAGGACACAAACCTCTCTGACTCCATGGCACCATCAAATAAAGAACCAGAGTAATTTTATTCACAAAAACACCATGAACACCACCAGATGTTGACGAAGACCATAAAATTCTTAACAATATGAGGTCCCCTCACCTCTCAGGGTCAAGATGACAGCCGAAGGTGAGGGGACCGAAGGTATCCCGGCTATTGTTAGTCAAACCATAGATAGTTCATAGTTCTGTTGCTAGATCACGCCTCTTCCCCCAACATGTTGTTTTAGGAAACACCATCACACTTTATTCAAACAATAAGGTTCACAAGAATTGTTACAGAATCGTGTCTACCAAAGTCCAAAGATGGAGTAATTTAGCTAAACTATCAGCTTCAAATTTCCTTCTAGATTCAAAGATGAACTGGCAAGCCTCAAAGTTGCTCCTTTGAACAATAACTTCCCAGACCACCATTGCATGTCGCCCTCCTGTGTTTTCAGCTATATCCTTGATAACTGTTGAGCTATCAGAACAAACAAGGATACGCCTAATCAAAAGATCATCTGCTAAAGCTTGGGCCTCCCTACATGTTAGTGCCTCCAGCATTGGAACATCGGTTATCGAATTGAAGGTGACCGTCAACAACCAAATATAGGTCCCCTGATGGTCATGGCAAACGGAAGTTATAGCTCCTCGATCACCATTCCTTCCTACGGCCCATCCACATTGAATTTGGAAAATCCCTATTGCGGCGGAATCCATGGCTGACGACTGGAGCTTTTGATTGTTTGGTGGTTCAGTTTCTTCTCCAAGTTCAGACTAGTATCCAAATCCTGAATAAAGTTTCCCAAATAAATGAGTCGAAAGAGGCGGATAGAACATGCTCTCGTGGATTGCTTTTCTCCAGGCTGTCTAGATCGGACTGAGTGAAACAGTAACTAGGGTGAAGTCCTCATGTGATAATGATCGTTTGAGACTAAACAACCATTGTTTTGCATTGCTTTCATTAGTGACTATCAAGTGCTCCACCATGTCCTACTTTGTAAGCGCCCACACGCGCCTAGACATAGAACATTTGAGAACAACATGACACCAAGAATCTTCATTTTCACAGAGAGAGCAATGAGGAAATGTTGCCATGTTGTTGTTCTCAAGCGTGTCATAAGTTGGAAGGGAGTATTGTGATAGTCGCTGAGGGAGTCCTGGATTAGGTGGTGTCCGGATAGCCGGACTATACCTTCGGCCCGACTCCTGGACTATGAAGATACAAGATTGAAGACTTCGTCCCGGGTCCGAAAGGGACTTTCCTTGGCGTGGAAGGCAAGCTTGGCGATACGGATATGTAGATCTCCTACAATTGTAACCGACTCTGTGTAACCCTAGCCCTCTCCAGTGTCTATATAAACCGGAGAGTTTTTAGTCCGTAGGACGAACAACAATCATACCATAGGCTAGCTTCTAGGGTTTAGCCTCTCTGATCTCGTGGTAGATCTACTCTTGTACTACCCATATCATCAATATTAATCAAGCAGGACGTAGGGTTTTACCTCCATCAAGAGGGCCCGAACCTGGGTAAAACATCGTGTCCCCTGCCTCATGTTACCATCCGGCCTAGACGCACAGTTCGGGACCCCCTACCCGAGATCCGCCGGTTTTGACACCGACATTGGTGCTTTCATTGAGAGTTCCTTTGTGCCGTCACCATCAGGAAGGATGCCTCATCACGTCTTTAAAGACGGCACCGTTGCTAATTTGGCTGTCGGCCAGACTCTCAGGCTAGGTGGTTTCCTTATGACCACCCGTTCGGCTGCTGCGCCGACGATGACCTCTTGGGTCATCAAAAGCAATCTTCACGTCAGCTCGGAATTCGCCGAGCAGCTAGATCTAATGGAGCTCTCTTCCCTAAACGAGCTCTTGGATCGCTTCGCCGCCCTGGGAGTCGCTACGGATTACGACCAGATTGGGTCTAAACCCGATTTGAGAGAGATTAACTCCCCCCAGGTCACCCATCACGTTGCCGTGGTAGAGGGACAGCGCGGCGACCCTTCATCTATCTTAAGGACTAGATATGTCCGGATTCCCGATCCCTCCAAGTCGGATACCCGCGGAGGGGAGGACATCACTCAAGACCTGAACTTAAAGTCAGGTGACGGGCTAGATTCATTGGACAACATCCAAGAATCCAAACTTCCGAGTTCAGAAACTCCTTGGCCCCTGGGTCTCAGATTGGGTGAGGTTTCGGATTTGATTCCACCCACCCACCTGTACATAAGCGATCTATCCCAAATTAGACAAGAGCCCGAAGAAACAGTACATCATTACTGGGCCAGATTCCTCCTGGTTATGAACAGGATAAAGGACTACCGCGAGGAAGACGCAATTTTATTCTTCTGCAATAATTGCACGGACAAGGGAATCCTCAACGCCATAAGTCGTCGTGATATTACATGCTTCGCTGACTTGGCGTCCATAGTACGAAAGTACTGTGCGATGGAAAGCGCCTGGAAAACCGAAATAAAATTTTGGGACAATCCGACCCTGAATACAAACCCAGCCCGAAACAAAAGGGTGCATCATCGCCAGACACCCGGGTTCAATACCAAAAAGCAAAAGCCCTCTACAGGGCACGAAACCGTACTGGAAGGATGGCTTAATGGAGCGTGTCATAAGTTGGAAGGGAGTGTTGTGATAGTCGCTGAGGGAGTCCTGGATTAGGGGGTGTCCGGATAGCCGGACTATACCTTCGGCCGGACTCCTGGACTATGAAGATACAAGATTGAAGACTTCGTCCCGGGTCCGGAAGGGACTTTCCTTGGCGTGGAAGGCAAGCTTGGCGATACGGATATGTAGATCTCCTACAATTGTAACCGACTCTGTGTAACCCTAGCCCTCTCCGGTGTCTATATAAACCGGAGAGTTTTTAGTCCGTAGGACGAACAACAATCATACCATAGGCTAGCTTCTAGGGTTTAGCCTCTCTGATCTCGTGGTAGATCTACTCTTGTGCTACCCACATTATCAATATTAATCAAGCAGGACGTAGGGTTTTACCTCCATCAAGAGGGCCCGAACCTGGGTAAAACATCGTGTCCCCTGCCTCTTGTTACCATCCGGCCTAGACGCACAGTTCGGGACCCCCTACCCGAGATCCGCCGGTTTTGACACCGACATTGGTGCTTTCATTGAGAGTTCCTCTGTGCCGTCACCATCAAGAAGGATGCCTCATCGCGTCTTTAAAGACGGCACCGTTGCTAATTTGGCTGTCGGCCAGACTCTCAGGCTAGGTGGTTTCCTTATGACCACCCATTCGGCTGCTGCGCCGATGATGACCTCTTGGGTCATCAAAAGCAATCTTCACGTCAGCTCGGAATTCGCCGAGCAGCTAGATCTAATGGAGCTCTCTTCCCTAAACGAGCTCTTGGATCGCTTCCCCGCCCTGGGAGTCGCTACGGATTACGACCAGATTGGGTCTAAACCCGATTTGAGAGAGATTAACTCCCCCCAGGTCACCCATCACGTTGCCGTGGTAGAGGGACAGTGCGGCGACCCTTCATCTATCTTAAGGACTAGATATGTCCGGATTCCCGATCCCTCCAAGTCGGATACCCGAGGAGGGGAGGACATCACTCAAGACCTGAACTTAAAGTCAGGTGACGTGCTAGATTCATTGGACAACATCCAAGAATCCAAACTTCCGAGTTCAGAAACTCCTTGGCCCCTGGGTCTCAGAGTGGGTGAGGTTTCGGATTTGATTCCACCCACCCACCTGTACATAAGCAATCTATCCCAAATTAGACAAGAGCCCGAAGAAACAGTACATCATTACTGGGCCAGATTCCTCCTGGTTATGAACAGGATAAAGGACTGCCGCGAGGAAGACGCAATTTTATTCTTCTGCAATAATTGCACGGACAAGGGAATCCTCAACGCCATAAGTCGTCGTGATATTACATGCTTCGCTGACTTGGCGTCCATAGTACGAAAGAATTTTGCGATGGAAAGCGCCTGGAAAACCGAAATAAAATTTTGGGAAAATCCGGCCCTGAATACAAACCCAGTCCAAAACAAAAGGGTGCATCATCGCCAGACACCCGGGTTCAATACCAAAAAGCAAAAGCCCTCTACAGGGCACGAAACCGTACTGGAAGGATGGCTTAATGGAGCGTGTCATAAGTTGGAAGGGAGTATTGTGATAGTCGCTGAGGGAGTCCTGGATTAGGGGGTGTCCGGATAGCCGGACTATACCTTCGGTCGGACTCCTGGACTATGAAGATACAAGATTGAAGACTTCGTCCCGGGTCCGGAAGGGACTTTCCTTGGCGTGGAAGGCAAGCTTGGCGATACGGATATGTAGATCTCCTACAATTGTAACCGACTCTGTGTAACCCTAGCCCTCTTCGGTGTCTATATAAACCGGAGAGTTTTTAGTCCATAGGACGAACAACAATCATACCATAGGCTAGCTTCTAGGGTTTAGCCTCTCTGATCTCGTGGTAGATCTACTCTTGTGCTACCCACATTATCAATATTAATCAAGCAGGACGTAGGGTTTTACCTCCATCAAGAGGGCCCGAACCTGGGTAAAACATCGTGTCCCCTGCCTCCTGTTACCATCCGGCCTAGACGCACAGTTCGGGACCCCCTACCCGAGATCCGCCGGTTTTGACACCGACATTGGTGCTTTCATTGAGAGTTCCTCTGTGCCGTCACCATCAAGAAGGATGCCTCATCCCGTCTTTAAAGACGACACCGTTGCTAATTTGGCTGTCGGCCAGACTCTCAGGCTAGGTGGTTTCCTTATGACCACCCGTTCGGCTGCTGCGCCGACGATGACCTCTTGGGTCATCAAAAGCAATCTTCACGTCAGCTCGGAATTCGCCGAGCAGCTAGATCCAATGGAGCTCTCTTCCCTAAACGAGCTCTTGGATCGCTTCGCCGCCCTGGGAGTCGCTACGGATTACGACCAGATTGGGTCTAAACCTGATCTGAGAGAGATTAACCCCCCCAGGTCACCCATCACGTTGCCGTGGTAGAGGGACAGTGCGGCGACCCTTCATCTATCTTAAGGACTAGATATGTCCGGATTCCCGATCCCTCCAAGTCGGATACCCGCGGAGGGGAGAACATCACTCAAGACCTGAACTTAAAGTTAGGTGACGGGCTAGATTCATTGGACAACATCCAAGAATCCAAACTTCCGAGTTCAGAAACTCCTTGGCCCCTGGGTCTCAGATTGGGTGAGGTTTCAGATTTGATTCCACCCACCCACCTGTACATAAGCGATCTATCCCAAATTAGACAAGAGCCCGAAGAAACAGTACATCATTACTGGGCCAGATTCCTCCTGGTTATGAGCAGGATAAAGGACTGCCGCGAGGAAGACGCAATTTTATTCTTCTGCAATAATTGCACGGACAAGGGAATCCTCAACGCCATAAGTCATCGTGATATTACACGCTTCGCTGACTTGGCGTCCATAATACGAAAGTATTGTACGATGGAAAGCGCCTGGAAAACCAAAATAAAATTTTGGGACAATCCGACCCTGAATACAAACCCAGTCCGAAACAAAAGGGTGCATCATCACCAGACACCCGGGTTCAATACCAAAAAGGCAAAAGCCCTCTACAGGGCACGGAACCGTACTGGAAGGATGGCTTAATGGAGCGTGTCATAAGTTGGAAGGGAGTATTGTGATAGTCGCTGAGGGAGTCCTGGATTAGGGGGTGTCCGGATAGCCGGACTATACCTTCGGCCGGACTCCTGGACTATGAAGATACAAGATTGAAGACTTCGTCCCGGGTCCGGAAGGGACTTTCCTTGGCGTGGAAGGCAAGCTTGGCGATACGGATATGTAGATCTCCTACAATTGTAACCGACTCTGTGTAACCCTAGCCCTCTCCGGTGTCTATATAAACCGGAGAGTTTTTAGTCCGTAGGATGAACAACAATCATACCATAGGCTAGCTTCTAGGGTTTAGCCTCTCTGATCTCGTGGTAGATCTACTCTAATGCTACCCATATCATCAATATTAATGAAGCAGGACGTAGGGTTTTACCTCCATCAAGAGGGCCCGAACCTGGGTAAAACATCGTGTCCCCTGCCTCCTGTTACCATCCGGCCTAGACGCACAGTTCGGGACCCCCTACCCGAGATACGCCGGTTTTGACACCGACATTGGTGCTTTCACTGAGAGTTCCTCTGTGCCGTCACCATCAAGAAGGATGCCTCATCCCGTCTTTAAAGACGGCACCGTTGCTAAGGGAGCTTTGGCTATCGGCCAGACTCTCAGGCTAGGTGGTTTCCTTATGACCACCCGTTCGGCTGCTGCGCCGAGGATGACCTCTCGGGTCATCAAAAGCAATCTTCATGTCAGCTCGGAATTCGCCGAGCAGCTAGATCCAATGGAGCTCTCTTCCCTAAACGAGCTCTTGGATCGCTTCGCTGCCCTAGGAGTCGCTACGGATTACGACCAGATTGGGTCTAAACCTGATTTGAGAGAGATTAACTCCCCCCAGGTCACCCATCACGTTGCCGTGGTAGAGGGACAGTGCGGCGACCCTTCATCTATCTTAAGGACTAGATATGTCCGGATTCCCAATCCCTCCAAGTCGGATACCCGCGGAGGGGAGGACATCACTCAAGACCTGAACTTAAAGGTAGGTGACGGGCTAGATTCATTGGACAGCATCCAAGAATCCAAACTTCCAAGTTCAGAAACTCCTTGGCCCCTGGGTCTCAGATTGGGTGAGGTTTCGGATTTGATTCCACCCACCCACCCGTACATAAGCGATCTATCCCAAATTAGACAAGAGCCTGAAGAAACAGTACATCATTACTGGGCCAGATTCCTCCTGGTTATGAACAGGATAAAGGACTGCCGCGAGGAAGACGCAATTTTATTCTTCTGCAATAATTGCACGGACAAGGGAATCCTCAACGCCATAAGTCGCCGTGATATTACACGCTTCGCTGACTTGCGTCCATAGTACGAAAGTACTGTGCAATGGAAAGCGCCTGGAAAACTGAAATAAAATTTTGGGACAATCCGGCCCTGAATACAAACCCAGTCCAAAACAAAAGGGTGCATCATCGCCAGACACCCGGGTTCAATACCAAAAAGCAAAAGCCCTCTACAGGGCACGGGAACGCACTGGAAGGATGGCTTAATGGACCCTGTAAAATCCACAGTGCAGAGGGCGCCACACCAACTCACAGCCTTAGAGCATGTTGGATACTCCGGCAGGTGGCAAAAATTGGCGAAGATCTTCTAATTCCAGAAGCCACAGAAAGCCACCCTAGAGAAACCAGTACGGTATTAACAGTCTTCAAGACTTTCGCATCAAATAATATGCGAAAAGGAACACTCCGCGGCATTGCCTAAGTCTACCAAGTAGCAACAATAAACCCATGGAGTGACACGGCTATTACTTTTAATGCCAGTGATGAACCTAAATTCCGAACAGCCTGAGCACCAGTCGCATTGGTCCTCAGTCCAATAGTGGACGACTTTTGTCTTACCAAGGTACTCATGGATGGCGGCAGCGGATTGAACCTCATTTATGAGGAAACCCTTCAAAAAATGGAAATAGACTGGAACCGCATTGAGCGAAGCAGCACAACCTTTAGAGGAATAATCGCCAGTCGGGAAGCGCGCTGTACAGGAAAAATCACACTAGATGTGGTGTTCGGCACGCCGGATAATTACAGGTCCGAAGAGGTCACGTTCCAGGTGGCCCCGTTCAGTAGCGGATATCATGCTCTGCTAGGGCGGGAAGCGTTTATAGTCTTCCAAGAAATACCCCATTACGGGTACGTGAAGCTCAAGATGCCCGGTCCTAATGGAATCATCACTCTCGTTAGTGATCCGGACATAGCACTCCGCGCCGAAAACAAGACAGCCGCACTGGCCCTCAAGGCGCTACCCGAAGCCCTAGCGGCTGAGGAACTGACTGCGCTGCGCTCCACGGTAAATAGGGATGATGTGATACTCGATAAAAGATCCAAGTCCACCTCCTTTAAACCGGCGGACGAAATAGTCAAATTCCAGGCCCATCCATCGGACCCCAATAAAACAGCTTCCATCGGGGCATAGTTAAACCCTGATGTAGACGCCACACTGCGAGAGTTCCTACGAGAGAACTGGGACATTTTTGCCTGGCACCCTTCAGACATGCCAGGAATCCCACGTAGGCTGGCCGAACACAGCTTAAATATCCTAAAAGGATTCAAGCCAGTTAAACAGGCTCTTTGGCGTTTTTCCGAACCTAAGAGACAGGCGATGGGAGAGGAACTAGCCAAGCTATTGGAGGCCGGATTCATCAAAGATATAAAACATCCGGACTGGCTAGCAAACCTGGTGATGGTACCAAAGAAGGACAAATCCTGGCGCCTGTGCGTTGATTTCAAAGACCTTAACAAGGCTTGCCCAAAGGATCCCTTCCCTCTCCCCCGCATCGATCAAATTATCGACGCTACCGCAGGACACGATTCGTTGTGTTTCCTCGACGCATACTCTGTCTACCATCAAATAAAGATGGCAGAGTCAGACCAAGCCACAACGGCATTCATCACACCATACGGCCCATTCTGCTTCAACACAATGCCCTTCGGGCTCAAAAATGCCGGTGCAACATATCAGCGCATGATTCAGACATGTCTGGCAAAACCAGATCGGCAAAACAGTGGAGGCATACGTAGATGATGTGGTCGTTAAAACAAGACATGTCGAATCTCTAGTAGATGACTTGAGGCTAACATTCGATAACCTCCGAACATACGACATCAAGCTCAACCTCTTGGGCTTCATTGTATCTGGTAGAGGAATTGAAGCAAATCTAGCCAAGATCCGAGCTCTGTCACAATTCGATATCCTGAAGGACCTCAAACAAATACAAAAATTAACTGGATGCGTGGCGGCTCTAAGCCGCTTTATCACCCGCCTAGGAGAAAATGCCCTACCCCTTTACCGCCTCCTTCGGCGCACCGAACACTTCGAGTGGACGGATGCAGCCACGGCCGGACTCGACGAAATAAAAGCCATCTTGGCAAAAACCCAGTCCCGGCCGCGCCAGACATTGGCGAACCAATGCTATTATACATTGCAGCAACCCATCAGGTCGTAAGCGCAGTGCTCGTCGTCGAACGAGAAACGGACGGACACAAATCCCCCCTTCAAAAGCCAGTCTATTACGTGTCCACTGTCCTTACTCCGTGCAAGTCACGGTACCCACATTATCAAAAGATTGCGTACGCGGTATTTATGGCATCCCAGAAGCTGCGACACTACTTTCAAGAGTGTTCAATAACAGTAGCCTCGGAAGTGCCACTTAATGATATTATAAACAACCGCGATGCGACGGACCGGATTGCAAAATGGGCCATTGAGCTCCTCCCGTTTGACATAACTTACAAGCCACGGCGAGCTATCAAGTCGCAAGTTTTGGCCGACTTCGTTGCAGAATGGACGGAGGCCGAACTCCCTAAAGAGTACGGCACATATTCAAACTGGGTCATGCACTTCGACGGCTCCAAAATGTTGGCCGGTCTAGGGGCTGGCGTCGTTTTGACGTCCCCCACAGGAGACACAGTTCGATATGTACTCCAGATAATGTACACAGACTCCAACAACGCAGCCGAATATGAGGCCCTTTTACACGGTCTCCGGATGGCAGTATCCATGGGCATTCAACGCCTAGAGGAGACATAGTTCAAACTGGGTCATGCACTTCGACGGCTCCAAAATGTTGGCCGGTCTAGGGGCTGGC
>NC_041386.1:462649321-462702264 GCF_002162155.2 Triticum dicoccoides
CAAGACGTCCGTAGTATGGGAAGGGGAACCTGGCAATAACAGCCCGGACCCAACCGCACTGCCCGACACCGAACACTATGACATAATTGGAGGCTCTGCCAATGAAATAACACCTTCAGCCCACGTAATAATGGCCGCCATCGCCCCATGGACAGAACCATTCCTCGCCTACCTTACCAGGCAGGAACTCCCTGGGGACCAAAATGAGGCACGCTGCATAGTGCGGCGATCTAAACCTATAAAGTCCATGAGGGAGAGCTTTATAAGAAAAGCACTACTGGAGTCCTTCAAAGGTGCATCTCCGAAGAGGAAGGGTGGAGCCTCCTGGCAGAAATTCATGCCGGACTCGGCGGACATCACGCTGCAACTCGGTCCCTTGTAAGCAAGGCCTTCCGTACAGGCTTTTATTGGCCGACGGCCCGGGCAGACGCCCAGGACTTAGTCCAACGATGCGTCGGTTGCCAGCTTTTTGCAAACCAAAGCCATATGCCACCCACCGCCCTCCAAACTATCCCCATCACTTGTCCCTTCGCAGTCTGGGGGCTTGACATGGTTGGACCCCTTAAAGGCGGAACCCACAAGAAAAAATACTTACTGGTCATGGTGGATAAGTTCACCAAATGGATAGAAGCCAAGCCTGTTAAGACGGCCGAATCCGGACCGGTGATAGACTTTATATCCGGGGTTGTACACCATTACGGCGTCCCCCACAGCATCATCATTGATAACGGCACGATCTTTACGGCCGATGAGGTAAAACTCTGGTGCAAAAACATGGGCATCAAGCTCAATTATGCTTCCGTCTATCACCCACAAACCAACGGCCAGGTCGAATGTGCAAATGGTCTTATCACGAGCGGCATCAAACCCAGATTAGTGCGGTCCCTTAAGGAATCTAATACGCACTGGGTAGAGGAGCTCGACTCCGTACTCTAGGGGCTGCGGACCACGCCGAATCGCACCACCGGATACACACCATTCTTCATGGTGTACGACGCAGAGGCAGTTTTGCCCTGCGACATAATTCATGACTCACCTCGAGTGCGCATGTACGAAGAAAGAGAAGCCGAGCTCGATCGGCAGAACAGTTTGGACGCCTTGGAGGAAGAGCGTGACGTGGCAAAAGCCCATCCCGCATTCTATCAACAGTAGGCTCGAAGATACCAAAGCAGAGAAGTACGGGCCCAAAATTACAACATTGACGAATTAGTTCTACGCCTGCCGGACAAGAAAAAGGACAAACTCAAGCCCAAGTGGGAAGGTCCCTTCATAATCGACCAAGTCCTAACTGGTGGAGCGTACCGCCTGCGAGATGCATTGGATAACCGACTCGAGCCGAACCCATGGAACGCAGCCCGTCTATGAAGATTCTATGCCTAGCGCCGGACGCTGTGTTCGTCTCCTTCCTCTGTCCATTTTTATATACTTTCTGTCTTACATTTCTCTCATTCTCTCTCTCTCTCTCTCTCTCTCTCTCTCTCTCTCTTATAGCCTTTAAAGGCTCATAAAGTGACACGCTATCCGCGCTCATTAAACCTGGGGGCTTCTTTAAACAGAAGCTTATTTATACGGGCTTCATGCCCAACACATGTGTCGTACTTCCACATGTACCTTTTATTCGCCATTATATGCATCGATATGACTTAAGTTTTGGCCAAGCTGGGTTGCCTGGCTCCTGTGCTTACCCCTACGTTCCCGATTGTTCGGCTAGGTGGTAAAGGGAGCACCTCTGCGATTGTTACTGCCGGGTCAGCCGGATGTGTACCTCAGACTGGGTGAAGCCGAAAGCTAGCGTTCTTAAGGGAATATTCGGTCGGTGAACTAAAGATGATCTTTTCTGTCACTTATTTATCTATACGCCCCTAGATGTTTTTCATGCGTCTCTTTTCGCAGAATGGACATGCACTTTAGGGCATGCCTCCCAGGGAAAGGAACCCCTAACGGAACTATTCTCCCTGGAAGATGTTTCTTACTAACCATGTAATATAACAACACTAGTTGGGCACTTGTCTGTTCAATCACTAATGACCCCTACGCCTGGTCTCCATGCATACCCCGGTTCTTATATAACCGCGAGGGTATTCAGACACACTCCGGACCATCAGGTCCCGAGGTTGAAGCGAAAAGGTCGGCCATGACAAACAATCTACAATCCGGCTAGAAGGCATTACACATGTCAATTAAAATTACATAGTCAATCTGACCGATTGTATTCCTCTTCAATACCATCTAACAGGCTGTCTAGTTGATAGTCATGTTGGGAATACTTTGCGGCCAACTCTACTTGGCCGTATACTAAGCTCACAGGGATCTCCTTCCCATTGGGCCCTACGGGTCCGACCTCGGCCATGTGGTTTGGGTCAGCCTTCGTGTACCGCGTGTTCACCATGGCCCAGGCCTCCCTGGCGCCTTGACGGCAGGCCGACATCTTCCACAATCGGAAGCGCCGCTGCGCTCCCTTCAGCTTCTCTACAAGCTCTCCAAGGCCTTCGGGCATGGAGACGGATGGCCACAAGGCCTGGGCGACGCCTTGCATCACCTGCCGAACTCGCTCGTGCAGTCGTGAGAGCTCGGGAAGAAGGTCACCCGTAGAACCGGGCATTTCCTCTGCAGGACGACCTGTCAGCATACCTACAGACATTACTCTGTTAGTCGACTTCCTCGCCGAACTCTTTTTTCAAAGTTCGTTTAAGCACTTACTATATATGCCTCGTCGAAGCCGCTTATTCTCCCTCACGGAGTCCAACAGCTGGGCACGAACGTCCTTCAGTTCAACGCCCAGCTTGGTGTTGGCATCTTGCAGATCGTTCTTCTCCCGCCTCACCTTTGTCAGCACGCTCTCACCAGCCTTTAGCTGGCATCGGAGTTGTTGCACTTCCGGATTTAATCCGGCACCATCTGCAATTTCATTTGTCAGATTTGCACCCACGCCGCACTTTGCAAAATACTTATCTTTCGAAGCGTATATTACCAGAGGGGGTCTCCTTGGGCTCCCCTGTCGCGGCTAGTGCGGCCTCAAGTTGGGCTTTGCACTCTTCCAGCTCCTGGGACAGTAGGGTATTCTTTTCTGTAAGAACCTGCATAACAAATGATCCTTAAAACAGTTATTCTAACTGTTTCAAGTCTCAGGGGCTACTGGTATATATATAATTACCAAAATTTTCTTACCCGTATGTCTTTCACATACTGCTCCGTGGCTCTGGCTAGACCATTTTGAGCGGCACGAAGGTACGCGTCTCCTGAGTTGAAGGCATCCAATGCCTCTTGGGAGAAACAAGCGTCGCGAAGAACTGTCCAGCGACGCCTGTGGTTCATGGCACTCTCCACCTCGGAATTGGTGGCAGATAGCCTGTCCGCATCCTCCGTCGGAGGAGCGTCCGGTGCGCGCCTTGTGTTCGCCTCCGCTTCCGGACCAGGCTTTGGAGCCTGGTTGGTGGAGGCGCGATTGGCAGCCTCTCCGGATATAGTCCGGCGAGGTCTCTTCGTCCTGAAGAGAGCACGAGCATTAATATGCCTCGAAGGAATAACACCTAGGAATAAGGTGGCACGCTATACCTTTGCGCCGGTGCCTCAGTCCGGACCGCACTTCTTTTCAGCTCACGGGGCCTTGCCGCCCCTCGTTGGCTAGTCGCCGCAGGCTCGGCCTCCCGTCTCAAGGACCTCCCCTTCAAAACACGGTTGTCATACGGCAATCAAAAACACGCGAGGACAGATCCCTTTTCAAAGTGCTGGGACTCCAGGCTCAGTTACCTGTGAGGCTGGGAGTAGCCCTAGATAATCGGCCGTAATGGCCACCAAGGCGTTGTCCTTACTCAATTGATGAAACACTCCATCAATCAGCTCCACAGATAAGTCCGGATCCTCTTGAGAGGCCGGGTCGAGGGACCGTCCTGGATCCTCGGGTTGTGGAGGAGGGCTGTTTATTTCTTTAACAGCCTGGCGCAGTTCCTGCGTTGAAGTCATTAGACTGAAAGTTTAACAATGGGAATATAAAATGGATGGGCAAGTAAAAGTGTCCACTTACCCAACTTGGGGGATTGTACATAGAAAATCCACCCCGTGGGTTGACGCGGAGAAATTCCTCCTCTTCTCCCTTGTACAAAGCGGACAAGGTCTTTATTAGAGCGGCGGCCGAATCCGGCCCCTTACGGCTGTAGCGGGTGGCGTCGTCCTCCCCGTTGAAGTCCCACATGGGGCGGCCTCTATACTGAAGCGGCTGCACCCCTCGCATGATGCATGCGGCCATGACCCCGATCATGGTCAGTCCGGAATGAGCTAACAATCTTATCCGGCCCATCAGGTAAATAACATCCCTGTCACTTTCCCTCTGAGGGCTCCGTGGACGCCAGCTTAGACGCTTCTTTAGGGGAGCACTGTCGAACTCAGGGAGGCTGATCCGGACAGGATCCGGTAGCGGGACGTCCTCTATATAAAACCATTCTGAAGGCCAGTCTTCAGACGCCTTCTTTGGGGTCCGGATAGATATCCGGTCCCGGCGATGCGCCACACTTCGGCTCCGCCCACTTGATATATTGACCCCTCCTTAGAGCAGGGCACAAGGCAGAATAGCCTTTTCCACAGCGCGAAATGAGCCTCGCAGCCCAAGAACAGCTCGCAAAGGGCTACGAAGCCCGCGATATGCAATATGGAGGCAGGCGTGAGGTTGTGCAGCTGGAGGCCATAGAACTCCAGAAGCCCCCAAAGAAACGGATGAATTGGAAATCCGAGCCCTCTTATTAAGTAAGGGGCAAGGCATACCCGCTCTCCTTTGGAGGGATTGGGGGCGCTCTCCGCTTGCTCTCCGCCATTATAGGTGGCAAGTCCGGCTCCAACCGGGACCATATAGGCCGGGGGGAGAAATCCCTTGGTCTAGAGCGTCACTAGCTCGCTGTGCGGGATGGAGCACCTCTTCCAATCTCCAGGCTGAGGGCTGGAAGGGCGAGAGGAGGAGATGCGGCGGCCGGCCATGATGGAATGGACCTCTATCGGATACGCTTTGATGAATACTCGCGGAAGGGAGAAGGTGTGGTTTGGATCTAAATCCTCGTCGCCTTAAATAGGAGGCTCATTCACGCGGCTAGGGGTGTAAATATAAAAAACACCCTGACTTTTCATATTCGTTTGACACGTGGAAAATGGCCATTATTGGGCGTAGAAGCCAAGGAGCACTACATTTACAAGAAACCAAACACTGTTCAACAGGTACACGGAATTTGGAGAAGAACCCGCCTTGCAATGCCGAAGACAATTTGCGCGCCGGACTCGTCGTCATTGAAGCCTAGTTCGGGGGCTACTGAGGGAGTCCTGGATTAGGGGGTGTCCGGATAGCCGGACTATACCTTCGGCCGGACTCCTGGACTATGAAGATACAAGTTTGAAGACTTCGTCCCGGGTCCAGAAGGGACTTTCCTTGGCGTGGAAGGCAAGCTTGGTGATACGGATATGTAGATCTCCTACCATTGTAACTGACTCTGTGTAACCCTAGCCCTCTCCGGTGTCTATATAAACCGGAGAGTTTTTAGTCCGTAGGACGAACAACAATCATACCATAGGCTAGCTTCTAGGGTTTAGCCTCTCTGATCTCGTGGTAGATCTACTATTGTACTACCCATATCATCAATATTAATCAAGCAGGACGTAGGGTTTTACCTCCATCAAGGGGGCCCGAACCTGGGTAAAACATCGTGTCCCCTGCCTCCTGTTACCATCCGGCCTAGACGCACAGTTTGGGACACCCTACCCGAGATTCGCCGGTTTTGACACCGACAGTCGCCACAAGAACACTTTGATCTTAGAAGGCACGAATGTACCCCATGGACTGGCCCAATCCTTTATTTCAGCTTGATAAGTCGAAAAGCTTGCAGCATGGTACAACTGTTGGAAATATGCCCTAGAGGCAATAATAAAGTGGTTATTATTATATTTCCTTAATCATGATAAAGGTTTATTATTCATGCTATAATTGTATTGACCGGAAACTTAAATACATGTGTGAATACATAAAAAATTACCTAGTCCCTAGTAAGCCTCTACTTGACTAGCTCATTGATGAAAGATGGTTAAGGTTTCCTGACCATAGACATGAGTTGTCGCTTGATAACGAGATCACGTCATTAGAACTATGTGATGGACAAGACCCATCCGTTAGCATAGCATATGATCATTCAGTTTGTTGCTACTGCTTTCTTAATGTCAAATACATGTTCCTTCGACCATGAGATGATGCAACTCTCGGACTCCGGAGGAATGCCTTGTGCGTATCAAACGTCACTTCATAATTGGGTGATCATAAAGGTGCTCTATAGGTATCTCCAAAGGTGTCTTTTGAGTTGGCATGGATCAAGATTGGGGTTTGTCATTCTGTATGATGAAAAGGTATCTCTGGGCCCTCTCGGTAATACAACATCACAAGAAGCTTGCAAGCAAAGTGACTAAGGAGTTAGTTACAAGATGATGTACTAAGGAACGAGTAAAGAGACTTGCCAGTAATGAGATTGAACTAGGTATGGAGATATCGACGATCGAATCTCGGACAAGTAACATACCGACAGACAAAGAGAACTACATATGTTATCATAAAGGTTCGACCGATAAAGATCTTCGTAGAATATGTAGGAACCAATATGGGAATCCAGGTCCCGCTATTGGTTATTGACCGGAGTAGCACTTCGGTCATGTCTACATCATTCTTGAACCCATAGGGTCCGCACGCTTAACGTTCGTTGACGATATAGTATTATATGAGTTATGTACACTACAAAAAAAATTACACTTCCGTGATGATACGTGTTTGTCACAGTAGGTCGCGTTTTCTATCATGCATGTACATCCATGACAAATTTATGACAGAATCAAGATAGTCGTACATGTGCTGTCGTAGAAGTGTTCCATGACATTACCAAAATTATCATCACGGAATTTTCCACTTCCATGACGATAAATCGCGCATCATGGAAGTGCTTTCGTCAAGGGTGACTGACACATGGCATCCACCGTAATGGAACACCGTTAAGCTATCGGGTCCGCTTTTGGATCCGATAACCCGCTAACAGCCCGGACCAATGAGGATTTTCCACGTGTAAAATTCTCATTGGCCGGAGCAAACACGTGTTGGCTAATCGTTGGGATAGATGTCATCCATTCATTGGATAGGAGGCACCTATGATAGGTCGACACGTGGCACGGCCTAACAGTGGCCCATTCCAGTGAAAAAGGCCGTCCCATTAAAAATTAGCAGGCTGGCCCATATAAGGCCTACTTGTGTCAGGTCCATTTAAGCCCACAACCCATACGAGATGTGCCAATTTGGCTTGTCAACGCCCGTTAAAGATTTGACACCATTGCAGCCCATCGTCAGTTCGAGCCCGTTAACTTCCCGCT
The DNA here is from genome assembly GCF_002162155.2 of Triticum dicoccoides. Lineage (NCBI taxonomy): Eukaryota > Viridiplantae > Streptophyta > Magnoliopsida > Poales > Poaceae > Triticum > Triticum dicoccoides. The sequence continues at coordinate 462,656,702 of NC_041386.1, forward strand.
ATATATTTGGGGTCGATATCGGCCCGATGTGATTTCAGCCTATTAACGGCCCATTCAAGGGATGGGCCGATTTTCAGGATGTACATCTTTCGGCCTTTTAGCGAGCCATTTAAGTGTTGGGCCAATTTCCGGCCCGATGTGTCTTTCAGCCTGTTGACGGCCCATAAATGAGTTGGTCCATTTGTAGTCGGACCTTAGTTTTGGCCTTTTAGCGACCCATTTAAGTGTTGGTCCAATTCCCGGCCCGGTGTGTCTTTCAGCCTGTTGACGGCCCATAAATGATTTGGGCCATTTGTAGTCAGACCTGAGTTTTGGCCTTTTAACGGCCCATGCTCTTCATGGTCCAATACCAGCCCGGTTTCTCTTTCGGCCTGCTAAAGGCCCACAACACAGTTGGGCCATTTACAATATGACCTGACTTTCGGCCTCTTAGCGGCCCATGCTCTTCATGGTCCAGTACGAGCCCGCTGTCTCTTTCGGCCTGCTAAAGGCCCATAATATAGTTGGGCCATATGTAGCCCGACCTTAGTAACGGCCTGTTAACGGTCCATGAAATCAAATGGGCCCACCTATTGCCCGCTTCGATGTCGGCCTGTTAACGACCTAGGAGGTAAGAGGGCCGACCATTCACTTTCGGCCTGGTAACGGCCCATTAACTTAATGGGCCCACTAAAGTTCGTACATGTCTTTAGGCCCAATTAGATAATTTGGGCCCATTACGACGAGCAATTATGCACAGGACCAAAACCGATCAAGCAAAGATACGGCATACAGGGAAAAACATTGCACATCCAGCATATATTACAGGAAATTACATCCACTGGGCAATTAAAGATTGATGCCAGTGCAAATAAATGAATAGAACCTAACGATCTACAACGTCACAATCTGTAACCTCAGCGCGGATGATGCCCATAAGCATGTGGGCAAGTTCTTGCTGCTTTGCTACACTGTCTCTGAAAACATTGATCAGTTGTTGTTGCGCACGAATGTGCAGCTCTGATTCCTCCACCATTTCCATCATTGTTTCAGCCATTAATTGGTTCACAAACATACATTTTTCCGTTGCATTCAAGACAAAGGAAATGAACAGATTCAGATGGCGATTTTGGCAGGTTTGTATTATTGATAGTGGAGAGTGTCTCAACCACTGCATCATAACATAAATTAGGAGGGGAACCGAACAGATTAATCATGAGTTATTGCCATATTACCTGGCCTAGATTTATTGGAAAGAAACAATGGGGTTGCCTTGCTGTTTTCAGAGTTTGTCTTCTTATCTTCAGCAGCCTGTACCAAATTAACACACTAGCATTGCTATCATTGGCCAGGTCGGATAATAGGAAAGCAACATTGACATAACGAACGTTTGGGCAACCAAACCACACCAACCTACACTAAGTTAACACAATATGGCACATCTATCATCAGCCAGGTAAGGCAATACGAAAGCAACATTGACACAATGAATGAATGGGCAACCAGAGCAGCACTACAATTCAGTAATGTGCATGATATGAGACAATACACTCATGCAGCTCAGTATGCAAAACTACCAGGCAGTTTTCCTTACAAAAATCAACATTGTCGCCTTTAACATTTTGCTACAACTGAATTTAGATCAGATAAATGTTGGATTCACACCGATTAACAAAATACATGCTGATGTAAAAATATAGTGATATACATCAGGTACTTACATCAACATTGGAGCATAGAGAATTCCCGCAAGATACTTTCCTCGAATACAATCCCAATGGAGGGAATCTTCTATCGTTTAACCTTATTTTCTAAAAGAGAGATGGGTAAGAAACATGTAAAAAGTATTATCAGAATGCTATAAAATTTCATGATGCGAGGATATGCACACACTTCTTAGAATGGAGTTGACATATTTCTGCTGGACTGGAGCGGACTAGTTCTTTGGCCACTGGAATCTGCTTATTATCAGTGGGAGTTGGGTTTCTCTGTGATGGAGCAGTATCGATGAAAACAAGAGTTGGTTTATTATCTCCTGGCATTTGGATCTTTTGCAAAGACCTGGTTTGTAACCCTTCAGATTCTAACATAGCCGTCTTCCCCTTGCATGACTTATATAGAAGAATGGTGCTTCAATTATAAAACATGCTACAACAGAGATGGAATAGGTACTGAAGAATAGAAAGGCATGACATATTGACATGTATTCCCTCCATCCGGAAATAAATGGATGGGTCTAGGTGTATTTTAGTTCTAGATACATCAAGTTTATCCATTTCTGCGACATGTAATCCGGACGGACGGAGTATGATGTAAGATCTAGGGATACGACAGGACAACAGTGTAAAAAGCACTACTTGAATGTAAAACTGTATGCCAGCGGAATACATTACAGAAAAACACTAAGGCAACATATGCGTGTATGATTGGGAAACTAAGATGGCATTGCAAGAGACCACTAGAACATCACTTCAATGTAAAAAAAAGAACATGGTATGGTAGACAGATGAAGTACATACTGATGAATAACAATGCATAAGATATTGAGAAGCATGATGTCCAAACTAAGCAGATGACACTGCGGTAGAGTAGAATGACAGTACTTGAATTTGAAAACATGTTATCGTTAATGGAATAGGTACTAAAAAACAAGAAAGCATGCCATATTTACATGCATGATCAGCAGGCGAAGCACAAGGCATTGCAACAGAGTAGATGCACTCCAGGACACTATATGCATGCTGTACCCATATCAAGGGCCAATTTAGAGCAAGGACCTTATGGGTTGAATAGGGTTCATCATCTTTCTGCAAGTCTTGTGAAGAATTGCCTTTACATGTTCCATCATATTGGGTATCATTGACGTCAAGTTTGTTGGCCGTTACATTGCTCCGTGAGGTTCTTGTGGATAAATCAATGTGTGCAATTATATCTGACATGCATGGAAGACAACCAGTAGTTAGATTTATGTAATGAGTGCCTGTAGGAGACAACATAAATAGTAGGACTGGGGTTAACTAGCAGCAACATGTCTCAAAAATTAAGGGAGAACACAGATGAAAGCTACAGAATATGTATCGTTTGTACTCGAGATTAACTAGATGGCACACAAAAGTATTAAGGAACAACATAGGTTATACTAGAAGTGGTATAATACTATAATCACCAGCCTGTGGGATCGTATTGGCTGATGGATGATAACTATGGAACAACGTTACCTAAAGAACAAGTCTCTTAGCTGAACTATGGAACATCGTTAACTCCTAAACAAGACCTGTAAGAGATCAACATGAATATATAGTGAAATGTGATAAACTATTTTCAATGCTTAGATGAATAACAAAGCCATAAATCTTGCACACAAGTAAGATGAGGGTACAACCTATCTGGCCGCCATCCATAGGAGTGAGCATCCTGTAATGACTTGTTGATGGCCCTGCAGTTGTTGTGGCTGTCCATGTCGGGCATGCGCATTCAATGCAGGGAACTGTTGAGTGGGGACTATAGCTCCCTTTTGGCGCATGCTTCCCTTGTTGGAGCAGCTGCGGTGAGTCGGAAGACGGTGTGGCTGAAGATGCAGAAAACACATAATGTTAAGAACGACACATCTCTCTGATCTGAAGAAATACCCTAAGAGATCAACAACAAGGTATGAGAGTGGTCACACGTCTATTGACTGAACACTAAATTGGGGTCACATGGTTTTATTTTATTTTGGTACTGTCCGATCTACGCCGATGGCTTGATGGCCGTCTTGTGCCTCCCGGCTAACACTGTTCAGAATCTTCCCCAAAGCGCCAGCGACCACCGGCAGAGCAGCCTTCCTCCGCCTTCCGTGGCCCCGACCAAAACCCCGCTCCCTGCCCCGCAGCACTGTCGTGGTTGCGCCGCCCCCGGGCCAATCCACAAAGACTCGCTGTCATCCACATCCGGCGGCGGCAGTACCTTCAACCCACGCAACTCTAAGATAGCCATCTAAGCGTCGATTCTGTGGCGAACTTGCGCCCCCGCACCCTTACGTTAGACACCAGCCAACCGGCAGCCTAGGAGCTCCGCCAGCTCGAGGGGTGCTGCTTCCCATTGGGAATCGATTGGCCCAAAATAAAAATTTAGACAACTGACGCCTAAATAAAGTGATTTGAGATGAGGGTGCGACCTATCTGGCGGCCGGTGAAGTAGGCAGCTCCAGCTGCCTAGTCGATGAGGCCGGCGTGGTTGCGGTGGCTACCGGCGGCACAGAAGTAGAGATGTCGCGATGGTCGACGGCTACAGGCAAGCAGCGCCGGGGCTCTGGACGGGTCCAAAGTTGGAGCCGCTCCGGCACCGTGAACAACGGTGGGTGTGAGTCGTCGAGGCAGCTCCGGCAGCACGGAGTAAGAGGCACACGACCCAGTGCATGATGGAAAATGGACAGCGTCTCCGGGATTAGAGAGGAGGGCGGCTGTGAATTTGGTGCGGTGGGGGTGCCATGGAGGTGGGGCTGAGGTTTCGTGGCTCGGGAGAAGGGAGCTTCTGGGGAAAAGGTGATTTGGCGCCCACGAGGTATGAATGGGGAATTGGGAGGGGGAACCATGTCTTACGTACGCATTTGTCTGAAATGTGGGGCGGTTGCAGTTCTACCCCTGCCTTTAGGCTTCTCGGCTTGGGTCTGTGTACTGAGGGTCGGGGATAGTAGAGTAACTTTGCTTCTCCCAAATAGTGGGCGCGAGCGATTTCGGGCGAGGAGGCCGTGTTTTGAAATATATTGGGCGCGAGCGATTTCAGGCGAGGATGGCGTGTTTTGAAATATAGTGGGCGCGAGCAATTTCGGGTGAGGAGGGTGTGTTTTCAAATATAGTGGGCGCGAGCGATTTCAGGTGAGGAGGGTGTGTTTTCAAATATAGTGGGCGCGAGCGATTTCGGGTGAGGAGAGCGTTTTTTGAAATAATGGGCGCGAGCTATTTGGGGCGAGGAGAGGGTGTTTTGTCGACCATGGTTTATGAATTATTCGGCACATGTCATTTCGGCCGAGGAGAAGGTGCGCTTGGATGAAGTTACGAACCTACCCTCGATGTACAACGGACCAATTGATATGTGTCCCACATAGGCCGGTAATTTCGCGTCTCCCATTTATTTGCTCGGGCGAATTCCACCGAGCAGAGGGTGTTTAATGGTTCGTTCAAATTCTGGGAGGACGAGCATCCACGTATACCTTACCAAGTCGATTCGAATCAAATTTTGAAATATTAGCTTGCCACTTCTTTTTTAGATGGAGAGATGATGCTCGGGAGTAATGTGTTTTTACATGCTCGTTGCTAGCGATTTACTATATGAAAAATAGTTGACCCACTCAAAAACGGGAATCAAACCCAAAATGAAATATCTCGATTCAATGAAATAGCTCGTTCACCAGGTCAAAATAGTGAACTAAATAAAAAATTAAACACCTCAATCGAGTAGTATGTTGTACAATATTATAGTACTCCATGCACATGCTGAGAGTCAAATTAATGAACTTGTTTGATATACGCATATCTCCGTTCATGTGTGGATTGTAGACAACTTGTTCTCCAATTTAAATATTTGAATGCAAGTTTATATCGAAACATGGTTTATATCAGTCTTTGATGCATAAAACGTGACCTCCCCCTCTCCCGGACTCCTACTCTCTCTCTCTCTCTCTCTCTCTCTCTCTCTCTCTCACGCGCGCGTCGTCAATCTTCAATTCTGTCACACGCATCCAACACACAAACCTTGTTGGTCCCTCTCCCTCTCTCTCCCTCTCTCTCTCCGTCTCTCTCTCTCTCTCTCTCTCTCTCTGTGTGGGGGTCTTTCTAGTTCGCATGCATATATACTCCATCTATAGGTGTCTCTCGCACACTATGTATGATTCTCTAGTCCAAGCTAAATATCTTGGGTGCACTCATTGTATGCACACAAATTCCTTGGCTCGTTGCCAGTAACTCTCTCACCCACCACTCTATCGTCTCGGAGATCTTCCCTCTCTCTCTCTCAAACTCTCTATCTACCTGGGTCACACATAAACATGCATATCTCACTCTCACTCGATAGACCCATCTAAAACTTTATCTCTCTCCCTCGTTCTCTCTCCATCTCACACGCACACACACAATCTCATGCCTAGCCAAGTATGATGGTCTCTCACTCAAATGTAGGCATACGCAACCCCCATATGTATATTACTAGCTAATCTTAGTCTCCATCAAAAACATGTGCATGGTCTATCTCGATTTCTCTCAAGGCATCTTTCTATCTTGCACGCACCTCCCTCGATCTCCCACCCATATAAGTCCCCTCACGATCTCGAGGGGATCTCTCTATCACAAACACACCCTCTCTTCCTCCCCATGCATCCATGTTCTCCATGTGTCCCTCTCGACCTTTGTTCCTTGTTGGCCAGACCTCTATTGGACATGTGCTATAGGGGTGTCTCTCTCCGTTGCAAACAATCACACACTAGCTATCTTCGTGTATCTCCTCACCTCGCTTTTCTATCTCGGAGATGCATGCGTGATATGTTTGCATAAGAAACGAGAAAACACACACACACTCTCTAATGTATCGTTTGTTGTCCCTTTATCTTTCACACACATACTCTTTTTGCACACTCACTCATTCTCCTTCACACGCACTTGATCTCTCTCGACTTAGGCACTCTCTTCGGTCCATAGCACATAGATTTATTGAAAAGTCAAACATCACAAAGTTTGACCATGTACGTGGAGAAAAAACATTTACATCTAGAACGGCAAACATATACCATTAGATTCATCATGAGATGTAGTTTCATATGATGTATCTTTGGTATTGTAGATATAAATAACATTTGCGTAAACCTGATCAATGTTTCCAAAGTTCGACTTTTTAAAAAAATTTACATGCACTGCATTATCGAGCGGATGGGATATATTTTTTCCCCTCTCAACTATCTGACGCACCACTCAGCCTTATTGGGGCTCCTCTACCTCTCTCAAACTTTATATCTCCCTGGTTCACACATACACATGGAGAATACATGCTGAAACTTTGTGATGTCTCCGCATCATCTCCCCCCCTTGGGAAAGATCCGACCTCGGATCGTGATCCTCATCACCATGGAAACGGTTGTTGTGGACGGACTTGTAGTTGGACGTAGTTGAAGACATGGCGCAATCCAAGTACTCCAAGGTGTCTCCGGTATGTGGTACATGCAAAATGAGCAAACACAAAGTACACTTGGAAATACAATGGTTAGCGCACACAAAGTGTCCATCATAGAAGAATGAGTCCGTTCGGCAAGATTGTTCGTGACAAAGCACATGAAGCTTAGCAAGATGATATGGAATGAGATGTATAGCATTCATGGGAGCAAAAGCATTCATTGTGCACACAAATGTATTGTGAATATGACCAATGCAACCACGGTGCAAAATGATGTCATAGTGAGACGGTTTATCAATAGCATGATTATGGCAATGGATCCTCAATATGGTTATGTTATCATGCAATTGATGGTAGGCAATATGATCATGACGTATGAGTATGCCATCATGGAAGATCACAACAAATTTGCTAAGGAAATGCACAAGCCCATATATCATGGATGACATGGGAATACAAGATGCACCAAGGAAATCATAATGTGAGTCAATACATGCATAAGATGCAAATTTGTCATGTGTATGATATGTCCATCGATCATGACATGTGTGAGCACAATCAACAAATATGAAGGTGTTGGTGTACCAATGCTCGATGTCATGGAATGAGTGGAGGTTCGAAGGTGCATCCAATAAGTCCGAGCGCTCCTCAATGTGAAGGTCCATAGAGCCAATCTTTAATGTTGCTCCTCCGTTCGCGAGATTTATCATGTAGACAACAAGAAGGAGACAACAATGAAAGAGTGACCCATCCAATATGCGTATTTGAGGATGGCTCAAAAGGAAGGAGGTCACCTTTAGAAATGTCTCAAGGATGTTGGAGTTGCACATCTTGTATGCCTTCACATAGCCAATATGTCTCGTCATGGTACCACCTTGTGAATCCTTCAAAACGAAAGAACATGACAAACACTTGGAAAAACAAATGAGGTTAGCGTAAGTTCAAAACCTATCATTCATGTGGTAAGATACCCAACAAGTGTATGCAGCATGCTCATCATAAGAAATGACAAGGGAGCATTTCATAGTATGGACGCATATGATGCGAGAACAACCAAATACAATAGGCTCAATCAAACAAGCATGCATCACAAGTAATATGTCCAAGTCTCCATGATGAATAAGCATAGCAAGTTGGCACTCAATACAAGTGGATATGAGAGATGCCACTAATGGAGACAAGCGACAATGATCAAGATATATCATGTGAGAGGCATGAACATATATGTCATCAACCCAAGAAAGCGAGTAAGAATGGAACATGGGTGATGCGACAAAGCAAGCAATCATAGTGATCACGTCAAGCAAGCTAGTAGTGCGAAGATGCAACATACTAGAAGGAATCATGTCAAGCATGTCATGTGTGCAAATGGTGGTCATGAATAATGCACAAGACATATCACAAGCATGAAGGCAAGATATGAGCAAAATATCATCAATATATTGGCAAGTGGTCATATGGAAATAGCAATGGAACATCATGGCTCTCGCAACACAACAAGCATCAATAGCATGAGGCACATGATAAATAGGGCAATAGCAACAAGGATCTCCACCAAGCATGCAAATACACATAGGAGTAGCACAATGGTGAATCATGGGTGGATGCAAGCAAGGGTCACAATTGCATGGCAAAGTCATAGAAAGAGGTGTATCATGCAAGTAAAAGAGATGCGTGTAGTTCTTGTGCGAGTGGAACGGTGGTAATGGTAGTCCACGAGATCCCAAATCATCGTTGCTCTCAAGAGCTCGTTTCGTCAACTCTTGGGATTGAGAGGTTGACGAGTATACGTGAGTACCTACACAAAACAAAGACAAAGGGAAAATTGTGTGTGCGTGGTATATGTACACATCATCCATCATGATGCGCACGTGCTTGTGTTGGTTAGCACCAAATATCCAATGCTCAAATAAATGAGTTGCGTGATATAGAAACATGTCATCCATCATGAGAGGTTTGTTATTATGTATAGCATAATGGAGAATCAAATTATGTAATGCATCATGGGAAATATGTAGAGCATTGTTATTCATGGAAATCATATGGTGCAAGCAATATGGGAATCATGCAAAGTATGTAATGCATCAAAATCTCCTAATATGTATGAGGAAACTATGGGGGTCTCCTCATGATCATTAATGGAAACATCACATGGAGAATATTGACAACATCCAAAATAATGCATATTTGGAACATTGTGATCATGGCATGGCATAGTAGATGAATTGCGCAAATCATGTAAAGGAAGCATGTCAATATCATCACATGAAAAACAAAAGCAAATGACCATCATCTCATCATCTATGCCATAAGTGCAAATGGGATTTATTTTAATGGGGCATGCATAGCTACTATATTGAGATTGAAATGATGCAATATGGGAGATCTCACTCATAGCATATGACAAGTTTAAAGGATTATCAAACATGATGTGACCAATAGAATTTTCACATGATATGCTATGGAGCATAGCATCACAACTAGGCAATTAAACATGCTCATCATCATATTCATCATAAATGGGTGGCATATCGAAACATGACATAGTATGTGATTAATCCATAAGGTGATCATCATCATGCAAGCAATCATTTGCAAGATAGTCCACTAGTGGGACAAGAGAAGCACCATCACCTATGTTACCTTTGGAGCATCGCTCATATGTTGTAGCTGAGGTTGCAACTTGATGGTACCATGTGGGGGGTATGGACTCGTCAACGGTAGGCATGTCGTCATGTAGGAGACCTAGCACCAAAGAAGAAAACACACTCGGAGTAGAGGTTAAGTTGTTAGAAATCATAGTGGCCTCACATGCCGTCTCAACTACCTCACTCACTAAGTGTTGTGGCTCACTCACTCCCTCTTGGGTGCTCTCACTCACATGGTTGGTGGAGTCATTCAAATGGCTCTCAACCTCACATAGGATGTGTGGAATGCTCTCAAGTGTGGGCTAGTGGTGGTCACACTCATCCTCTCATAGGAAATGCACTCAATGTCATATATGGTGGAGTCACTCATGTCACTCATGGGGTGGTGGCTCTCCTCACATGGCAATTGGGTCATCTCATGATATGTGGGTGTCGGAGAGATGTAGGTGCAAACGTCTCCATGCTCAATCATGTCGGAGTCGTAGCCATGGATGAAGGCCTTTTACGGAAAGCACCATGAATGAAATGTGAACCACCATCAGTCATTAAGTATCTAGGGACTCCAAACCTCGGAAAAATGACTTCTTTAAGCATCTTAATAGAAGTGTTATGATCAGCACTACTAGTTGGAATAGCTTCTACCCACTTAGTAACGTAATCAACAACAACTAAAATATGGGTATATCCATTGGAGGCAGGAAACGGTCCCATATAATCAAATCCCCAAACATCAAATGGTTCAATAATAAGTGAATAATTCATAGGCATTTCTTGACGTCTACTAATATTACCAATTCTTTGACATTCATCACAAGATACAACAAACTTACGGGCATCCTTGAAGAGAGTAGGCCAATAAAAACCGGATTGCAATACCTTATGTGCAGTTCTATCTCCAGCGTGGTGTCCTCCATAAGCTTCGGAGTGACACTTGCGTAGGATATGTTCCTGTTCATGATCAGGTACAAAACGTCTAATAACACCATCTACTCCTTTATAAAGATGTGGGTCATCCCAAAAGTAATGTCTCAAATCATAGAAGAACTTTTTCTTTTGCTGGTGTGTGAAACTAGGTGGTATAAATTTAGCAACAATGTAATTAGCATAATTAGCATACCATGGAGCAGTGTGAGAAGCATTTATGACATTTAATTGTTCATCAGGAAAGCTATCATCAATAGGTAGTGGGTCATCAAGAACATTTTCTAACCTAGACAAGTTGTCTGCAACGGGGTTCTCAGCTCCCTTTCTATCAATAATATGCAAATCAAATTCTTGTAGCAAGAGAACCCATCTAATAAGTCTAGGTTTAGCATCTTTCTTTTCCATAAGATATTTAATAGCAGCATGATCCGTGTGAATAGTTACTTTAGAATCAACAATATAAGATCTGAACTTATCACAAGCAAATACAACTGCTAAGAATTCTTTTTCAGTTGTAGCATAATTTCTCTGTGCATTGTCTAGAGTTTTACTAGCATATTGAATAACAATTAATTTCTTATCAACTCTTTGCCCTAGAACAGCACCTACAACATAATCACTAGCATCACACATAATTTCAAAGGGTAAATTCGAATCAGGTGTCTGAATAATAGGTGCAGAGATCAATGCTTTCTTAAATATTTCAAATGCTTCTACGCAATCATCATAAAAAACAAATGGTATATCTTTTTGTAATAAATTAGTCAGAGGCCGAGAAATTTTTGAGAAGTCCTTAATGAACCTCCTATAAAAACCGGCGTGACCAAGGAAACTTCTTATACCTTTGATGTGCTTTGGACATGGCATCTTTTCAATAGCATCAACCTTAGCTTTATCAACTTCAATACCTCTTTCAGAAACTTTATGCCCCAAGACAATACCTTCATTAACCATAAAGTGGCACTTCTCCCAATTCAAGACAAGGTTAGTTTATTCACATCTCTGCAAAACTCGATCAAGGTAGCAATCATCAAAAGAGGATCCATAGACGGAGAAATCGTCCATGAAAACCTCACAAATATTTTCACAAAAGTCAGAGAATATAGCCATCATGCATCTTTGGAAGGTAGCATGTGCATTACATAAACCAAAAGGCATACGTCTATAGGCAAAAGTACCGAACGAGCAAGTAAAAGTGGTCTTAGATTGATCATCAGCCGACACAGGTATTTGAGAGAAACCAGAATAACCATCTAGAAAGCAAAATGTGTATGTTTGGATAATCTTTCTAGCATTTGATCAATAAAAGGTAAGGGGTAATGATCTTTTTTAGTAGCCTTATTTAATTTGTGGAAATCAATTACCATCCTATAACCTGTAATAATTCTTTGCGGAATCAATTCATCTTTATCATTAGGAATGATAGTAATACCTCCCTTTTTAGGGACACAATGGACATGACTTAACCAGTGACTATTAGCAACGGGATAAATTATACCTGCCTCAAGGAGCTTTAGTATTTCCTTTCTTACCACTTCTTTCATCTTAGGATTCAGCCATCGTTGGTGATCACGAACTGGTTTGGCATCTTTCTCAAAATTTATTTTGTGTTGACATAGTGTGGGACTAATGCCCTTAAGATCATCGAGAGTATATCCAATAGCAGCACGGTGCTTCTTCAGAGTTTTCAATAATCTCTCTTCTTCATGCTCTGAAATGTTAGCACTAATAATAACAGGATATATCTTTTTCTCCATCAAGATAAACATATTTAAGAGTATCAGGTAACGGTTTGAGCTCAAACACGGGATCACCCTTGGGTGGAGGAGGATCCCCTAGGATTTCGACAGGCAAATTGTGTTTCAGGATGGGTTCCTGTTTAAAGAATACTTCATCTATTTCCCTTCTTTCATTCATAAACATGTCATTTTCATGGTCTAGCAAATATTGTTCTAAAGGATCACTAGGAGGCACGGCTATAGAAGCAAGACAAATAATTTCATCTTTACTATGCAATTCCTCTTCACGGTGTTGTCTACGAACTTTAGAGAATTAAATTCATGAGACAAATCACCTAAACCAATAGTAACTACATCCTTTTCGCAATATATCCTAGCATTAACAGTGTTTAAGAAGGGTCTACCAAATATAATGGGACAAAAGCTATCTTGTGGGGAACCAAGAACAAGAAAATCAGCAGGATATATAGTTTTCCCACACAAGACTTCAACATCTCTAACAATTCCAATTGGTGAAATAGTATCTCTATTGGCAAGTTTAATTGTGACATCAATATCTTCTATCTCAGCAGGTGCAATATCATGCATAATTTCTTTGTATAAGTCATGAGGTATAGCACTAGCACTAGCACCCATATCACAAAATCCATGATAACAATGATCTCCTATTTTAACAGAAATAACAGGCATGCCTACCACGGGTCTATGCTTATCTTTAGCACAAGATTTAGTAATTCTAGCAGTCTCATCGCAGAAATGAATAACATGCCCATCAATATTATCAGACAAGATATCTTTAACAATAGCAATATTAGGTTCAACTTTAACTTGCTTAGGAGGTGTATAAGTTCTAATATTGCTTTTACGAACCACAGTTGAAGCTTTAGCATGATCTTTTATCCTAACAGGAAAAGGTGGTTTCTCAACATAAGTAGTAGGAACGATAGGATCATTATAAGTGATAGTCTTTTATTCAACTTTAATAGGTGCAACTACTTTTACTTCTATGGGAGGATGATATTTGAACGACTTCTCTTTAGGGAGATCAATATGAGTAGCAAAAGATTCACAGAAAGAAGCTACTATTTCAGAGTCAAGTCCATATTTAGTGCTAAATTTACGGAAAACATCGGTACCATAAAAGATTTAACACAATCAAACTTAGGTGTCATACCTGACTCCTTACCTTTGTCAAGGTCCCAATCTTTAGAGTTGCATTTAATTCTTTCCAACAAATCCTATTTGAATTCAATAGTCTTCATCATAAAAGAGCCACCACAAGAAGTATCGAGCATGGTGCGATTATTATCAGAAAGCCGAGCATAAATTTTTTGAATAATTATTTCTCTTGGAAGCTCATGATTGGGGCATGAATATAACATTGATTTAAGCCTCCCCAACCTTGAGCGATGCTTTCTCCTTCGCGAGGCCAAAAATTGAACAAGATGCATAGGATAAAACTTCTGATGAAATTCCAATTTCAATAGTTTGTAGTTCCATGATCCCATATCATCACATAGCCTATACCATGTCAATGCATCTCCCTTCAAAGATAAAGGGAAGACCTTCTTCTTAATAACATCATCGGGCACACCTGCAAGCTTAAATAATCCACAAACTTCATCCACATATATTAGGTGCTCATCAGGATGCATTGTTCCGTCTCCTGCAAAAGGATTAGCTAGCAGTTTTTCTACCATACCCGAAGGAATCTCAAAGTAGACATTTTCATTTTCAGTAGGTTCAATAGGTTGAGAAGCAACTCTTTGCTCTTCTGGTCGGGGTGAAGATACCCCGAACAAGCCCCTCAGAGGATTACTTTCCATAGTAACAAGTGACAGTAAATTTCAGCACACTATATAAACTTTTCCTTACCAAATTCCACCTACCAAAGGCGCTTCACTCCCCGGAAATGACGCCAGAAAAGAGTCTTGATGACCCACAAGTATAGGAGATCTATCGTAGTCCTTTCGATAAGTAAGAGTGTCGAACCCAACGAGGAGCAGAAGGAAATGATAAGCGGTTTTCAGCAAGGTATTCTCTGCAAGCACTGATATTGTAGGTAATAGATAGTTTTGTGATAAGATAATTTGTAATGAGCAACAAGTAACAAAAGTAAATAAAGTGTAGCAAGGTGGCCCAATCCTTTTTGTAGCAAAGGACAAGCCTGGACAATTTCTTATATAGAGAAAAGCGCTCCCGAGGACACATGGGAATTATCGTCAAGCTAGGTTTCATCACGATCATATGGTTCACGTTCGGTACTTTGATAATTTGGTATGTGGGTGGACCGGTGCTTGGGTACTGTCCTTACTTGGACAAGCATCCCACTTATGATTAAACTCTATTGCAAGCATCCGCAACTACAACAAAAGTATTATGGTAAACCTAACCATTGCATGAAACATGTGGGTCCAAATCAGCATCTTACGAAGCAACGCATAAACTAGGGTTTGAGCTTCTGTCACTCTAGCAACCCATCATCTACTTATTACTTCCCAATGCCTTCCTCTAGGCCCAAATAATGGTGAAGTGTCATGTAATCGACTTCACATAACACCACTAGAGGAGAGACAACATACATCTCATCAAAATATCGAACGAATACCAAATTCACATGACTACTAATAGCAAGACTTCTCCCATGTCCTCAGGAACAAACGTAACTACTCACAAAGCATATTCATGTTCATAATCAGAGTAGTATTAATATGCATATAGGATCTGAACATATGATCTTACACCAAATAAACCAACTAGCATCATCTACAAGGAGTAATTAACACTACTAGCAACCCAGAAGTACCAATCCCGGACTTAGAGACAAGAATTGGATACAAGAGATGAACTAGGGTTTGAGAGGAGATGGTGCTGGTGAAGATGTTGATGGAGATTGACCCCCTCCCGATGAGAGGATCATTGTTGATGACGATGGCGATGATTTCCCCCTCCCGGAGGGGAGTTTCCCCGGCAGAACAGCTCCGCCGGAGCCCTAGATTGATTCCGCCAAGGTTCCGCCTCGTGGCGGCAGAGTCTTGTCCCGAAAGCTGACTTATGCTTTTTTTCTCATCGAAAGACTTCATATAGAAGAAGATGGGCATTGGAGGGCCACCAGGGGGCCCAGGAGGCAGGGGGCGCGCCCAGGGGGGTAGGGCGCGCGCCCCACCCTCGTGGGCAGGGTGTGCCCCCCCTCCGGAACTGCTTGCGCTCAGTATTTTTTATATATTCTGAAAATGACTTCCGTGAAGTTTCAGGACTTTTGGAGTTGTGCAGAATAGGTCTCTAATATTTGCTCCTTTTCCAGCCCAGAATCCCAGCTGCCGACATTCTCCCTCTTTATATAAACCTTGTAAAATAAGAGAGAATATGCATAAGTATTGTGACATAATGTGTAATAATAGCCCATAATGCAATAAATGTCGATATAAAAGCATGATGTAAAATGGAGTATCAACTCCCCCAAGCTTAGACCTCGCTTGTCCTCAAGCGAAAGCCGAAGTCGAAAAATATGTCCACATGTTTAGAGATAGAGGTGTCGATAAAAATAAAATACGAACATGAGGGCATCATGATCATTCTTAGAACATCAACTTATATAATTCTTGTCATATGATCTCTTATGCTAGAGTAACAATTCAATCACAATTTCAAGTATGAATCATAAACTTCATTGAAAACTAACAAACTATAATATCAGTCATTGGAGCAATTGCAATTTATCATAACATAGGAAAGAGTCAATATAAGAGCTTTTCAACAAGTCCACATACTCAACTATCATATAGTCTTTCACAATTGCTAACGCTCACACAATACTTATGGGTATGGAGTTTTAATCGGACACGGAGAAAGATAGGGGCTTATAGTTTTGCCTCCCAACATTTTACCTCAAGGGTAATGTCAACAATAATAGCTCATGAAAACTCACATCCAATTAGCCATATATACCAGGATCTTTCCAACATGTTGTGCTTGCCAAAAGATAAAATTTAAAAAGGAAGGGTGAAGATCACCAAGATTCTTATGTAAGGTAGGAGATAAAAGTAAAAGATAAGCCCTTCGCAGAAGGAAGCAGAGGTTGTCATGCGCTTTTATGGTTGGATGCACAAAATCTTAATGCGAAAGAACGTCACTTTGTATTGCCACTTGTGATATGGACCTTTATTATGCAGTCTGTCGCTTTTATTTCTTCCATATCACACGATCGTATAAAGCTTATTTTCTCCCACACTAATAAGTCATACATATTTAGAGGGCAATTTTTTATTGCTTGCACCGATGAGAACTTACTTGAGGGATCTTACTCAATCCATAGGTAGGTATGGTGGACTCTCATGGCAAAACTAGTTTAAGGGTGTTTGGAAGCACAAGTAGTATCTTTACTTGGTGCAAAGAATTTGGCTAGCATGAGGGGGAAAGGCAAGCTCAATCATGTTGGATTATCCATGACAATATAATTTATCTCAGATGTAAGAAAACATAACCCATTACATTGTCTTCCTTGTCCAACGTCAACCCTTTAGCATGTCATATTTTAATGAGTGCTCACAATCATAAAAGATGTCCAAGATAGTATATTTATATGTGAAGACCTCTCTTTCTTTATTACTTCTTATTAATTGCAACGATGACCAAAACTATGTTTGTCAACTCTCAACAACTTTTAATCATCGTACTCTTTATATGTGAGCTCATTACTCTCCATAAGATCCATATGATCTCTTTTATTTCTTTTTATTCTTTCTCTTTTATTTTATTCACTCAAGATCATGGCAAAATAATCAAGCCCTTGACTCAACACTAATCTTTATTATATATAGCTCATGGACTCGATTACATACAAAGGATCATAAAGCAAAACTCACAACTAGATCATAGTAAGAACTTTTATTCTACTAGATCAAAATATTATCAAAAGGATCGAACTAAGAAAAGCGGTAAAGATAAAAGTGATGGTGATACGATACCGGGGCACTCCCCCAAGCTTGGCAGTTGCCAAGGGGAGTGCCCATACCAGATACTCAATTCTTCTTTGTTGGTGGAGAGGGTGGAATTGTTGATGATGTAGGCTTGCCGTCCTTCTTCCAAGGCATAGGCTCGCCATCATAGAAGGATGATCGAGTCTCCTGGATCCTTAAATCTGCAGCCAAACTCATCCTTTTGAATCTATATTCATACTCACAGTTTTGGTTTTGCAGGTCATAGATTTGGGCTTGGAGGTGCTCGATCTTCTCGTGAAGCTTGAATATGGTCTCCCCAATGTTCTTGGCATCCAGCTTGTGGTTGTTAGTGAACTCCGCGATCATCATATGGTTGGTGTCGAGTCCGCGTTCCACCATCTCCTGGCACTTGAAAACTTGTTGCTCCATTGCCTCGAGCCTTGTATCCACGCTTCTGGTCCTCCTTGGTTCCTCAGCATCACGGATGTGCAGCACCCCCTCACGCATCTCAATGGTTTGACGGTGTTGGAGCACTTCCGCGAGGTAGGGGTTGATGACCTTCTCGAAAAACTTGTCCTTGGGGGCACTTGAAGATGACATGACGACCTAGATCTATCAGAAAAACAGCTTGAAACAAAGACGAGAGATATTTGTGTGATACGGGAGTCAAAACCTCCGGGAGATTATATAATGAATTTTTACCGACCAAAATACGTAACGTGTAAGAAAACGGAGTCCGGAGAGCACACGAGGTGCCCACGAGGTAGGGGGCGCGCCCAGGGGGGTAGGGCGCGCCCTCCACCCTCGTGGAGGCCTCGTGTCCTTCCTGGACTGCTTCTTATTTTCTATTTTTCTAAATATTCCAAAACGGAAGAAAATTGCCATTAGAACTGTTTTGGAGTCGGTTTACTTACCGTACCACATACCTATTCCTTTTAGGAGTCTGAAACGTTCCGGAAAGTGTCCCTTATGTATTCCTCCGGGGTTACGGTTTCAATAACATTGGTTTCAACATTTATAGGATTGAAAGTGCATTATATCAACTAGAGGGGGGGGGGGTGAACAGGCAATTTTTATGAAAGTCTTCAAAACGTGGAAGTTTCGAAGACAAACGATAGAGATAAACCTATTACCATGCAGCGGAAGGTAGACTACACTAGGCAAACCATAGTCAAGTATTCAATGAAGTGAAAGCACAATGACTAATAGCAACTAGGTAGTAAGGATTAGGTAGGAAGATATTATGAAGCCGATCAGAACAAGCAGTCACTTAGTGAAGACAGAATATAGTGCAATCATACAATGACTTCACCAGGACCAACAATAAGTAAAGGGAAGGGAAGGATGAAACCAGTGACTCGTTGAAGACAATGATTTGTTGGACCAGTTCTAGTTGCTGTGACAACTGTATGTCTGGTTAGGGCGGCTAGGTATTTAAACCTAAGGACACACAGTCCCGGACATCCAGTCCTGAACACGCAGCTCATGACACCCAGTCCTCACCGTATTCCCCTTGATCTAAGGTCACACAGACCTCGCCCAATCACTCTGGTAAGTCTTCAAGGTAGACTCCCAAACCTTCACAGACTTCGTTCACCGGCGATCCACAATGTCTCTTGGATGCTCAGAACGTGACGCCTAACCGGCTGGAGGATTCACAGTCCTCAAGTGTAATAAGTCTTCAGATCACACAGACAAGAAGACTTAAGTGATGCCTAACACTCTTTGGCTCTGGGTGGTTAGGGCTTTATCCTCGCAAGGAATTCTCTTTCAAAGGCTTCGAGGTGGGTTGCTCTCAAACGACAAAAGCCATACTCTAACTCTGAGCAGCCAACCATTTATGGTTGTAGGGGGTGGGCTATTTATAGCCACTAGGCAACTTGGCCTGATTTGTCCGAAATGACCCTGGGTCACTAAGGAACCGACACGTGTTCCAACGGTCAGATTTCAAACACACACGGCAACTTTACTTGGGCTACAAGCAAAGCTGACTTGTCCGACTCTGGACAAGATTCGCTCTCATAGTCTTCACTCGAAGACATAGGTTTTGGTTAAGCATCACTTCAGTCATTCTGACTGGTTCTCTTGGACCCCACTTAGCAGTACGGTGGTTCCTATGACTCAACAAAGAAGAAAAAGAACTACTATAGATCTAAGTCTTCGAGCTCCATAGGCTTCATGTGATGTCTTCTCTTGTCATAGTCTTCGATGAGAATATCTTCATATACCACCTTTGACATCAATGTCTTCATACATTTTTAGGGGTCATCTCTGGTAGGAAAACCAAATCAATGAGGGACTTCTACCTGTGTTATCCTGCAATTCTCACAAACACGTTAGTCCCTCAACTAGGTTTGTCGTCAATACTCCAAAACCAACTAGGGGTGGCACTAGATGCACTTACAATCTCCCCCTTTTTGGTGATTGATGACAAACTAGTTGAAGTTTTCAACGGGGAATATAATATGTGAAATTGTAACAGGATAGGGAATTGTCTTCATAAGCTGTGAGGGCTCCCCCTGAAGATGTGCATATAAGTAATTTGCTTTTGGAATGCAAATGCACATGGCAGGTTGTGCTTGTGGAGATCCTCTTCAACTTATGATGACAATCCACTATGCATGTGAAGGTATGTGAAGATAATGACATGCATAATGGAAAATGGACGTCTGCAAAATGATCTAAGTGCGGAATTTATCATCGCACATGCGGAATTTATCATCGCATCACAAAGTGGCAAATAAGTAACAGACGACCATCGAGTTTAGGTGTTACAACTCGAAGAATCAAAAGTATCAAAACGAGAGTTGTAAACACGAGACAAAATATAAAGCAACCGCCCATGTGGACCCGCTTGAAGACTATCAAACTCATATGCTTCCCCCCTTTTGTCAGTAAGGACCAAAAAGGTTTGAAGACATAGAGCATCTACTCGTTCCCATGAAGAGTAGGTGAAGCAGCAGGGTCGTCGGTGGTGTTCGGCGGTGCAGAAGAACTTGGAGCAGGGTCGAAGCGTGCTAAAGGAGGTGGCGGTGAAGTAGCATCGTCTTCGTCCTCGATCACTCTGGCATTCACAGTTGCAGCAGAGGAAGAGAACTCAGAGTCTTCAAGAGATGGAGCTCGTCGCAGCACCGCCCTTCGAGGAGGTGTGGAGTCAAACTTGAAGCATTCAGAGAAGCCATCTTCTTGAAGATCATCTTCAGAGCACATAAGCGTCAGCCCTTTGCATGTGCGTCGAGAGGTTTCATGGGAAACAAAGGCATTCTTGGTGGCAAGATTGCGAATGCGGTTGACATCCACCAAGAGGCTTTGCATTTGGCGCTTCAGCCAGTCATGATGCCTATCCTGTTTCTGATGAAGAGCCACCAGAAGCTCTCGGTCATTAAGGACACGAGTGCGCTTCTTGGGTCGTTGGGCAATTGTGCTATCGGTGGCTTCAGTAAGGGCAGGATGTGGTGCACGCGTAGTTCCAGCCAACGGATAAACACGAGTGACTGCTTCAACTCCTTCAATGTTCTGAGAAAAACTTTGATGCTCCGCATTCTGAAGACTAAGAGGCCTGCTAGGATAAATGGCTTCAACGGACATATCCACATCAGGCAGAAAGATCTGATGATTGCGAGCAGATGGCTGATATGAGATAGCGGAGTGGAGTTTAATCAGCCACATTATCCATGGAGCGTAGAACTTCAAGCCAAAAAGATCAGAGCCTGATGCAGCAAGTTGGCGGATGAAGAAGTCCTGTGCATTGAAGCATTTTCCATGAAGAATATAGAAGACCAAAGTCTTCATTGCACCTTCCAGCTTGGCATGTGGAGAATGTCCTTTGATGGGCCAGAGAGTTCGCCTTATGATGTGATAAATAGTCCTTGGCAGATACTCAAGGTCTTCAATAAGGAACTCCTTAGGATATGCAGCTTCTTGTGGCAATGGCTTCATCATACTGAGCATTTGACTCATGTTTGGTTCAGGTTTCTGAAAGATGCTCTCCATAGCTTCACTGTGAAGCTGACAGCCAGGTTCGTAGAGATCGCCAGGAGTGGAGAGACCAGTGAGCTCAATGATATCAAAGGCTTTGGCTTCGTGATGAACATTTCCTGTCATCCACTCCAGGACCCAATTCTTCGGATCTCTGTTGTACCCACGGATGTGAAGTGTGGCATAGAATTGGAGCAGCAACTCTTCATTCCAGTGCTCTTGGTCGGTGACAAACGGCAGCAATCCAACCTCTTTGAAGCAATCTAGAGCTTCTTCCAGACAGGGCAGACCAGCTATTGCTTTGATGTCAAGACGCTTATGTGGGAAGATGCGACCTTGATTGTACAGAATGCAGGAGTAATAGCTTCGCTGCGGATAGCTCCAGAAACGATCAGAAGATATTCTTTCCCTTGAGTAGGGGTTCTTGGAGCTATTGAAGAAGGTGTTGTCTGCTTTGAAGCCATTGACATTGAAGGATCCAGGTGCTGATGCAGGACCTGGAAACCTGGGCAATCTTGGGATTGGCTTCTGTACCTGAGGCCTGTGCTCAACATGATAGTTAAACTGAGGACCAACAGCAGGCGCAGGAACAGAAGCAGTAGTATCATTGGCTTTGCTGACTTCTAGTGCTTTTGTTGGTGTAGGCTCCACATTGGCTTCAGCCATGACAGCGTCAGTGGCTTCATTGGTGTTGGTGGTGGCAGCCTCACGATTCTCAACCTCCACTTGATGAGCTGGAGGGTCGGTCACAGTCACGTTCTCCTCGAGAACAGCTTCTTGGTGAGACGGGGGTGTAGCAGCGCTTGGGGTTTCTTCTTCATCGGCTGATGCAGCCGGAATGTCTTCATCAGCTTTAGCTTCAGACTCAGAGACTGGAGGCCTTGGTCCTTTGTGAAGCCTGCGTAACGCTGGCGACGCCTGTGGAGTTAGAGTTGGCTGGGCCTCAAAGTCATCTTCCTCTTGTGCTTGTGGGCGATCAGCCCATGATGCATCCTAAGCAATTGGCGTCAGAGGACGACCAATGCTGATGAGTTCATTGTGCGTTAGCACAGGCGATGATACCTGTTGGTGCTCGAGCTGAGGAAGAACTGCATCATGTTCAACATGGTCATGGTGACCAATGTCTTCAGCAGCGGTGGGATTAGCTGCTAGAAAGTCTTCAGCTTCATGAGCCTCTGTGAAAGCAGGCTCATGGACAGTCAGTTGACGCTCTTGATGTTCAGTGTCAGGGCGAACCATGGAGATGGGTTCAACAATTAAGGGCTCTGTGGGAGCAGCCCGTTCCTTCTTGGTCTTCCGCTTCTTCTTGGAGGGAGCAGTAGCAGAGGCTTCAGGATGTTTCCTCTTTCTAGCTTCAGCCTCAGCAGTCCTCATCTTCTTTAGTTCTGAAGCAGTTGACCTGGCCTTTGGCTTCGAGCCAGTCATGCTAGTTGGGAAGACAATGAGATCTGCTTCCTGCCTTGGTGCGTCGGGTTCGGCCATAGCGGGCTTCTTCTTCTTCTTTGCAGCCATCCTGGGGTCGATGCCAGGACGCCCAAGGGCCTTGCGCTTCTCAGCCTCATTGTAGGCTTGCACACACTTGTCAGCTAGGCTCTTCATGCGCTCACGAGAACCTTGAGCTTTTTCATGCTTCTTGAGAAAGGCTTCTTTAAGCTCGAGCAGCATGATCTTGAAGTTCTTGACCCCTTGCACGCTGAGCTTGGCCATATGCTTCTTGAACTGAGCTTTCTCAAAGTCAATCTTCTGCTTCAGTTCGACGATGTGCTGAGCTAGAGCTAGCTCTGAAGCAATGGCGCCATGGAAGGCGACACTAAGACCAATGGGAAGTTGCAGGTCTTCAAAGCTGAGGTTGGGCGTTTCAAACCACTCATCAATGAAGTCGTGGATGATTGCCACGCCAAAGAGAGGCAAATTGTTGAAGATTTCTGCTTCTTCTTTGCTCTTGATCAGTGCTCAAGAGCGTCATCTGCAAGATCTTCATCACTGGACAGATCAATGGCATCGTTGTGCAGAATAGCAGCAGCTGTCAGTTCTTGGCTGGTGTGTGGCAGAGGCATCTTGACTTTCTGGGGCTTGGAGATGTGTGACAGATCTTCAGACTGCACACTGTCTTCAGGAGGTGCAGTAGCCAGTGGCTTCGCCCGTGAGATTTTTGGTGCAGAGGCAGGCTTTGAAGCTTTAGCCTTCTTTGGCTTCTGCGGCTTTGGAGTAGGAGCTGGGGCTTCATCAGTGTCAGCATCATCATCAGAATGATCCACTTTTGCACCTTGAACTGAGATGTGAGTGATGAGGCCATCAAGGTTGTAGAAAGGACCGATGATATTGGGTTCTGCACGGCGTGTGCCGTCAGCCTGGGGAGCAGAAGGACCAGGGTTGAAGTCTAGTCCCAATGACTTCTTATTTTCCTTGGCCGATGCCTTTGCATGCTGGAAGTTGCGCTTGAAGAGATTATCGTCACGACACCATAGCAATGATGATGGGTCGGCATCTTCAGGCTGAGGTCCACGGACCATACACGGATAGAAACCCTGAGCAATAGCTTCAGCTCTATTCTTGGGTGGAAGGCCTCGGAAGAGAATATCACCCCAAGGACTTTTGATAGCACTCTTCTCAGCATATTCCTTGGTCACGAATCTGTATTTGTACCACTGTTCTGCCCAATATCTTCGAATCCACTGGATTCGGGTCTTGCGCTGATTATAATCCTCTTCAGGATCTGTCTTGTAAAGCTCTGAGAGGTCATCAGGCAAATCTCTTGATGTTCCCCCACGATGCTGTCTGCCTCCCTTCCTTGTAGATTTCTCTGTAGCCATGAACTTTAACCTAAATGGCTTCAACATGTTCAAATGCTTCAGAGGCTTTCGCTTGCTGGACAAACAGGAACTGGCTTCGGGAGAATTTATATGATCCTGTAAGAATTCTGCAAATGAATGCAGACTATGAGAACCAAGGGATTCTCCCACGGACATGTACCTGTGACAGCATTAAGGTGCGAGGGAAGGGGAAGAGGTCATATGCATTCTCAGAAGATTTTGAAGATAAATCAGTTTAGAAGACATTGACCTCATCGTGCGAAGACATTCACTCATAGATAAGGAGTTGGTTCCAGATTTGTACGAATCCAGAGATCAGTACAAGTGAGGAATCTAACTGCTTTGTGAAGCATAAGTGAACATACTAGGCATAATATGAGATGCAGTATGAAGTGGATCCAACATGTGTGAACATAAACTACTTGTGGTAGAAAGTGACGAATCTGTAGGATCAAAGGGGCCGTAAAAAGGAAGTTTTATTTACCACACAAGGAACTGCTAGACGGAGTGGAAGAGGAGGCCGAGCAGTTCGATCATCCGTGCCCTAACTTGGCGACGGAGGACACCTACGGCGACGGCGAAGAAGACGATGTCCGCGGTCGGCGTGAAGACGGCGTCAGAGAGGTTGCGGCAGCGAAGCGCTTCATCGCCGGCGTCGTCGAGGGCTAGCGGTGGCGCTAGGGTTCGTGCAAGAGTGGAAGAAGAGATAATGACTATGGTGAGGCGTGTATTTATAGGGACAGGGGCGGCTGAGTGTTATTACACAGGTGCCCCTGGCGATTCACATCTGAGGAACACGTGGCCATCATGCAGCATGTCGGAGGTTGTTCCACGTCCCACGCATGCCTGGATTGTTGGGTGGTTGTTCCCACTTCTCCGGGTTTCAGGTGAAGGAATGAGCATTGAAAACGGACTTAATGTTTGTCTCTGTATCTTCTGCTGACAAGGACGCAGAGAAGACATTCGACAGTTTCAATAGAATGCATATGATTTGGAGAGATAGAGTTTGAGATAGAAAGCATAGAGAGGTTAGGGTCCGATCACATTCACTTAGTTCAAAATATTCAACACGAAGACATAGCTATAAGTGAATGCTGTAGAGGACAGAACACTAGTATATATATATAATCAACATAGTGAAGATAATCATGAAGACATGTTGAGATTGAAGTCAAACCAAATGTGAAGACATAGAAAATGTAACGCCATGAGTGAAACACTTCAAACAGAACCTTTGGTGGTGGCTTTACCCACCGTATAGGAAGTATTAGACCCAGACACGGCGCACAATTATCGTGGCACTCCGAAGTCAAATTCCACATTAATGTATTCACACTTAGAATGTATGTCTTCATTGATTGAAGATATACTTTACTTCGTGTGCTGCACATCTAAGTCATCAATATGCATAAGTGTTAGGATGTGTGCCTGATCACAGGACATTTGAGGATTCCAAGATATTTAGCTCACACCGTAACTTGCAAAATCTCTTCTCATCCAAGGGCTTGGTGAAGGTATCTGCCAATTGTTCTTCAGTGTTGACGTGTATGATATCAATATCTTCCTTCACAACATGATCTCTAAGAAAGTGATGACGAATCTCAATGTGCTTTGCCTTCGAGTGCTGAACTGGGTTGTTGGCAATCTTGATGGCGCTTTTGTTGTCGCAGTAGAGTGGCACTTGCTTAAGATGAATGCCATAGTCTTTGAGTGTTTGCTTCATCCACAGAAGCTGAGCGCAGCAAGATCCAGCAGCAATGTATTCAGATTCAGCAGTGGAGAGAGATACACCGTTCTGCTTCTTTGAAGACCAACATACGAGTGATCGTCCCAGAAAATGACATGTGCCTGATGTAGACTTGCGATCCACCTTGTCACCAGCATAATCAGCATCCGAGAATCCAACCAGATCAAACTCTGAGCCCTTTGGATACCATAATCCTAGAGTTGGGGTGTGAGCCAAATATCGAAGAATTCGCTTCACAGCTAAGTGATGCGACTCCTTTGGTGCCGCTTGGAATCGAGCACACATGCAAACACTAAGCATAATATCTGGCCTAG
Source organism: Triticum dicoccoides (assembly GCF_002162155.2). Lineage (NCBI taxonomy): Eukaryota > Viridiplantae > Streptophyta > Magnoliopsida > Poales > Poaceae > Triticum > Triticum dicoccoides. The sequence goes on from NC_041386.1 coordinate 462,682,924, forward strand.
ATGCACATAGATACAGTAAAGAACCAATCATGGAGCGGTATACCTTTTGATCGAACTCTTTACCATTGTTGTTGGGACCCAGATGATGTTTGGCTGGCATTGGCGTCGTGACGCCTTTGCAGTCTTGCATACCAAACTTCTTCAGGCAATCTTTGAGATACTTCTCTTGAGATATGAAGATGCCGTTGCGTTGCTGTCGTATTTGAAGACCGAGGAAGAACTTCAGCTCTCCCATCATGGACATCTGATATTGCTCTTGCATCATATATCCAAACTCTTCACTGTACTTCTGATTGGTGCAGCCGAAGATAATGCCATCCACATATATTTGGCACACAAACAGTTCACCATCATATGTCTTCGTGAAGAGAGTGGGGTCGAGGGAACCATGTATGAAGCCTTTGCTCTTCAGGAAGTATTTGAGTGTGTCATACCAAGCCCGAGGGGCTTGTTTGAGGCCATATAGTGCCTTGTTGAGCTTGTATACCATGTCAGGATGTTTTGGATCTTCAAAGCCAGGCGGTTGTGCAACATACACTTCTTCTTCAATCTTGCCATTGAGAAAAGCACTCTTCACATCCATTTGATATAGAAGTATGTTATGATGATTTGCATAGGCCAGTAGTATGCGTATGGCTTCAAGTCGAGCCACAGGAGCAAATGTTTCATCGAAGTCAATCCCTTCCACTTGAGTATATCCTTGAGCAACAAGACGAGCTTTGTTTCTGACAACTTGACCATGCTCATCTTGCTTGTTACGGTATATCCATTTGGTGCCTATTATATTGTGCTTCCGAGGATTAGGACGCTTAACCAGTTCCCATACATTATTCAGCTCAAACTGTTGAAGCTCTTCTTGCATGGCTTGAATCCATTCAGGTTCCATGAAGGCTTCTTCAACTTTCTTGGGTTCTGTTATTGAGACAAATGCGAAGTGCCCACAGAAATTTGCTAGCTGAGTTGCCCTTGAAGGAGTGAGCGGACCGGGTGCATTGATGCTATCAATTATTCTCTCAATCTGCACTTCATTGGCAACAAGAGGATGTACAGGGCGAAGATTTTGCTCTTGTTGATCATTGTCATTGTCATTATTAGAGGGATTGTCTTCAGGCTGAGCATTGTCTTCAGGTTGATCAGGTGCGGAGATGATAAGTTCCTCTTCAGGTTGAGCTTCAGAGGGTATGATTTCTCCAGTTCCCATTAATTTGATTGATTCACTGGATGGAACTTCATCTAACACATTTGGCAGGTGCTCTCTTTGTGAACCATTAGTCTCATCGGACCGCACATCCATTGTTTCAACCATTTTATAATGAAAGAGATTGAAGACTCTGTAGGAGTGCGAATTCTTTCCATATCCAAGCATAAAACCCTCATGTGCTTTTGGTGCAAATTTTGAAGTGTGATGTGGATCCTTGATCCAACACCTGGCGCCAAATACTCTGAAGTAACTGACATTTGGCTTCTTGCCAGTAAGGATCTCATAAGATGTCTTGTTCAGAAGCTTGTGAAGATAAACACGATTGATTGTATGGCATGCAGTATCAATGGCTTCAGGCCAGACTTTTCTTGGAGTCTTGTATTCATCAAGCATCGTTTGGGCCATCTCAATGAGTGTTCTGTTCTTGCGTTCGACGATGCCATTATGTTGTGGCGTGTACGGGGCTGAGAATTCATGAGTGATGCCCAAAGTATCAAGATATGCATCAAGGTCAGTGTTCTTGAATTCAGTGCCATTGTCACTTCTGATGTGCTTTATCTTGGTGCCATAGTTGTTCATTGCTCGATTTGCGAAGCGTCTGAAGACATCCTGCACTTCAGTCTTGTAGAGGATTATGTGCACCCAAGTATATCTAGAATAATCATCAACAATGACAAAGCCATAGATACAAGCAGTAGTAGTAAGAATTGAGTAATGAGTGGGACCGAAAAGATCCATGTGGAGCAGTTCGAAGGTTCGAGTTGTTGTCATGATTGTCTTCGAGGGATGTTTGGCCCTCGTCATCTTTCCTGCTTCACAGGCACCACATAAGTGATCTTTCTTGAACTTGACGCCCTCGATGCCTATGGCATGCTTCTTCTTTGCAAGGGTGTGGAGGTTCCTCATGCCAGCATGCCCTAGCCTCCGATGCCAGAGCCAGCATTCTGAAGCTTTTGCTAGAAGACATACGGTAAGCTGTGGTCCTGCTGAGAAATCTACCATGTACAAATCATCTTTCCGATACCCTTCAAACACTAGAGACTTGTCAGATTCCATTAAAACAAGGCAGAGATATTTTCCAAACATTACGATCATGTTAAAATCGCAAAGCATTGAGACAGACATTAAGTTGAAGCCAAGGGATTCAACAAGCATGACTTTATCCATGTGTTGATCCTTTGAGATTGCAACTCTACCTAGACCCAATACCTTACTTTTACCAGTGTCAGCAAATGTGATGTGACTCTTGTCGGATGGACGTAAGGTTGAGTCCATAAGAAGGCTTCTTTTGCCAGTCATGTGATTGGTACACCCACTATCAATAATCCATTATGAAGACGCTGGTGTCGTACCCTACAGTGCAGTTAGGGGGATAGGCTTCACGAAGAGAATTGTGAAGCAAAAACATTTGACGAACCAGTGGGTTATGAAAGCTTAGATCCAGATTAGGACTGATAGGGAGAGTAGCAAGCGATTCAGGAATGAAGTACATAATAAGACCATTCGGGCATTTGATCTTGCGCCCTACAAGATGTTTAAGGTCCCCAGCAATAGCGTCAGACGATTTTGGTTTTCTGCTGGAGACCCTTCCCTGCAAAAGAGAGTTAAGCTTTCTTAGCCACCCACATCTTCAAGGGTGGCTTAGAAGCAATAAGTCTAAGTGCAGCGTCTGAGAACTTTTGCTTTGGAGCCCTAGCAAAAAGTCTTGCAGGCGGACAATAGTACTCATAAGAATAAGCAGAATAGTTCTTGGTCTTATGAACATGGCAGTTTGATGAACCGCGCTCATATTCATAGGCCTGAGTATGGTTTCCCTGCAAAACATTTGCGTTAGTGCGACTCAGGTGAGTCATCTGTCTGTATGAAGCCTTTGGACCGTATGAAGCATGTGGTCTGGGGTTTGTCTTCTTCACCTGTGGTGTCATGATGACATTCACAGGAAGATTCTCCAAACACTTTTTCGGCACCCAGATCTTCTTCATAGGCGGTCCATTCCTGCAGTTAGTACCAATGTACCTGGCAAACACTTCACCATTCTGATTCTTGAACAGTTTATAGTTGGCATCAAAGGATTCATCAATAACAATGGGGTTAGCACAAGTGAAGATAGATAGAGTGGATGGATCTGCTGAAGGTTCCTTTGCAGCAACCCATGTGGTTTTGGGGTACTGCTCAGGTTTCCAGTAAGAGCCATCATCATTCATTTTCATTATGAACCCAACACCCTCTTTCCTCGGGTTTCGGTTCAGGATCTGCCTTTTGAGGACATCACATAGTGTCTGATGCCCTTTAAGACTTTTGTACATCCCTGTTTCAAGCAATGTCTTCAACCTAGCATTCTCATCAGCAATAGCAGTGGTATCCTCAGCAGAGGGGTTAGTTCCCACATCAATAGTTGAAGATATTGCAAAAGTAGCAGCAGTAGAACATTCAGCAATAGAAGTAGCATTATCACGCTCAATGCATTTAAGACATGGTGGTTCAAATCCTTCCTGAGCTGAACTGATCTGTTTGGCGCGAAGTGACTCATTTTCTTTCTGAAGATCTTCATGAGCTGCTCTCAATTTCTCAAGATCTTGCTTCCTTTGAAGATAATCATAGGAAAGCCTTTCATGAGCTATTGAGAGCGTTTCATGACGACTTTCAAGTTCCTCATACTTAACGTGAAGATTTTTTATGTCTTCAATTAAGTACTGAGATTGAGTCATTTCAGCGTCTAACAGATCATCGCTTTTGTCTAACAGTTTTTGAATGTGTTCCATGGTTTTCTATTGTTCAGTTGCAATTTTAGCGAGTGTTTTGTAGCTGGGTTTGGAACCACAGTCAGAGTCATTGTCACTAGATGTTTGATAGTGAGTAGTGCGTGTGTTTACCTTGGCACCGCGTGCCATGAAGCAGTAGGTAGGAGCGGAGTAGTCCTTGTCATTTTCATCGGTGTCGGTGATGGATTCATTGTCTTCAGTGTTGAAGATCGACTTGGCAACGTATGCTGTAGCCAAACTCGCAACGCCAGAATCGGACTCCTCCTCAGACTCCACCTCCGCCTCCTCAGAAGCGGACTCCTCCTCTGAATCCATTTCCTTGCCAACAAATGCACGTGCCTTGCCAGATGAGCTCTTCTTGTGTGATGAAGACTTGGAGGAAGACTTGGAAGAAGACTTTGAGTATTTCTTCTTCTTCTTGTCGTCGGAGTCATACTCCTTGCTCTTCTTCTTCTTCTTCTTGTTCTCATTGTCCCACTGCGGACACTCAGAGATGTAGTGGCCAGGTTTCTTGCACTTGTCGCATGATCTTTTCTTGTAGTCATGAGCAGAAGCTTCATCATTCCTTGAGCTTGATCGTGAAGACTTTCTGAAGCCTTTCTTCTTGGTGAATTTTTGGAACTTCTTCACAAGCATAGCAAGTTCCTTTCCAATGTCTTCAGGATCATCAGAACTGCTGTCAGATTCTTCTTCAGATGAGGAGACAGCTTTTGCCTTCAAGGCACGAGTTCGCCCATAGTTTGGACCGTAGATATCTCTTTTCTCAGAAAGCTGGAACTCATGTGTGTTGAGCCTCTCAAGTATGTCAGACGGATCGAGTGTCTTGAAATCAGGACGTTCTTGAATCATCAGGGCTAGGGTGTCAAACGAACTGTCAAGTGATCTCAGTAGTGTCTTGAGGACTTCATGCTTGGTGATCTCAGTAGCGCCAAGGGCTTGAAGCTCATTTGTGATGTCAGTGAGTCGATCAAACGTGAGCTGGACATTCTCATTATCATTTCTCTTGAAGCGGCTGAAGAGGTTGCGAAGGACACTGATTCTCTGATCTCTCTGGGTTGAGACGCCTTCATTGACCTTGGAGAGCCAGTCCCAGACTAGCTTAGATGTTTCCAAAGCACTCACACGGCCATACTGTCTTTTGGTCAGATGACCACAAATGATATTCTTGGCAGTTGAGTCCAGTTGAATGAACTTCTTGACATCAGCAGCAGCGACACCTTCTCCAGCCTTGGGAACGCCGTTCTTGACGACATACCATAGGTCGACATCAATGGCTTCAAGATGCATGCGCATCTTATTCTTCCAGTAAGGATTTTCAGTTCCATCGAAGACGGGGCACGCAGCGGAGACTTTAATTATCCCTGCAGCCGACATAGCTAAAACTCCAGGTGGTTAAACCGAATCACACAGAATAAGGGAGTACCTCGCTCTGATACCAATTGGAAGTGCGTTATATCGACTAGAGGGGGGGGTGAATAGGCGATTTTTATGAAAGTCTTCAAAACATGGAAGTTTCAAAGACAAACGATAGAGATAAACCTATTACCATGCAGCGGAAGGTAGACTACACTAGGCAAACCATAGTCAAGTATTCAATGAAGTGAAAGCACAATGACTAATAGCAACTAGGTAATAAGGATCAGGTAGGAAGATATTATGAAGCCGATCAGAACAAACAGTCACTCAGTGAAGACAGAAGATAGTGCAATCATACAATGACTTCACCAGGACCAACAGTAAGTAATGGGAGGGAAGGATGAAACCAGTGACTCGTTGAAGACAATGGTTTGTTGGACCAGTTCCAGTTGCTGTGACAACTGTATGTCTGGTTAGGGCGGCTAGGTATTTAAACCTGAGGACACACAGTCCCGGACACCCAGTCCTGAACACGCAGCTCAGGACACCCAGTCCTCACCGTATTCCCCTTGATCTAAGGTCACACAGACCTCGCCCAATCACTCTGGTAAGTCTTCAAGGTAGACTCCCAAACCTTCACAGACTTCGTGCACCGGCGATCCACAATGTCTCTTGGATGCTCAGAACGCGACGCCTAACCGGCTGGAGGATTCACAGTCCTCAAGTGTAATAAGTCTTCAGATCACACAGACAAGAAGACTTAAGTGATGCCTAACACTCTTTGGCTCTGGGTGGTTAGGGCTTTATCCTCGCAAGGAATTCTCTTTCAAAGGCTTCGAGGTGGGTTGCTCTCAAACGACAAAAGCCGTACTCTAACTCTGAGTAGCCAATCATTTATGGTTGTAGGGGGTGGGCTATTTATAGCCACTAGGCAACCCGACCTGATTTGTCCGAAATGACCCTGGATCACTAAGGAACTGACACGTGTTCCAACGGTCAGATTTCAAACACACACGGCAACTTTACTTGGGCTACAAGCAAAGCTGACTTGTCTGACTCTAGACATGATTCGCTCTCATAGTCTTCACTCAAAGACATAGGTTTTGGTTAAGCATCACTTCAGTCATTCTGACTGGTTCTCTTGGACCCCACTTAGCAGTACGGTGGTTCCTATGACTCAACAAAGAAGAAAAAGAACTACTATAGATCTAAGTCTTCGAGCTCCATAGGCTTCATGCAATGTCTTCTCTTGTCATAGTATTCGATGATAATATGTTCATATACCACCTTTGACATCAATGTCTTCATACATTTTTAGGGGTCATCTCTGGTAGGAAAACTGAATCAATGAGGGACTTCTACCTGTGTTATCCTGCAATTCTCACAAACACGTTAGTCCCTCAACTAGGTTTGTCGTCAATACTCCAAAACCAACTAGGGGTGGCACTAGATGCACTTACAAGGATTACCTGAGATATAATGTTTAATTCTTTGACCGTTCACCACCTTCGGATTTGTGCCTTCGAAGTTGTTGATTTTTTAGCACCGGAACGATAGACCTCCTTGATAACGTAAGGACCTTCCCATTTAAAGAGAAGTTTTCCTGCAAAAAATCTTAAACGAGAGTTGTATAGCAATACATAATCACCTACATTAAACTCACACTTTTGTATTATTTTTTCATGCCATCTTTTAACTTTTTCTTTAAATAATTTGGCATTCTTGTAGGCTTGGGTTCTCCATTCATCGAGTGAGCTAATGTCAAATAACCTCTTCTCACCGGCAAGTTTGAAATCATAATTGAGCTCTTTAATAGCCCAATAAGCCTTATGTTCTAGTCCGAGAGGTAAGTGACATGCTTTTCCATAAACCATTTTATACGAAGACATACCCATAGGATTTTTATATGCAGTTCTATAGGCCCATAATGCATCATCAAGTTTCTTGGACCAATTCTTTCTAGATCTATTAACAGTCTTTTGCAAAATTAATTTGAGCTCTCTACTACTCAATTCTACTTGACCACTGGACTGTGGGTGATAAGGAGATGCAATTCTATGATTAACATCATATTTAGCAAGCATTTTATGGAAAGGACCATGAATGAAATGTGAACCACCATCAATCATTAAGTATCTAGGGACTCCAAACCACGAAAAAAATAACTTCTTTAAGCATCTTAATAGAAGTGTTATGATCAGCACTACTAGTTGGAATAGCTTCTACCCACTTAGTAACGTAATCAACAACAACTAAAATATGGGTATATCCATTGGAGGCAGGAAACGGTCCCATATAATCAGAGCCCCAAACATCAAATGGTTCAATAACAAGTGAATAATTCATAGGAATTTCTTGACGTCTACTAATATTACCAATTCTTTGACATTCATCACAAGATACAACAAACTTACGGGCATTCTTGAAGAGAGTAGGCCAATAAAAACCGGATTGCAATACCTTATGTGCAGTTCTATCTCTAGCGTGGTGTCCTCCATAAGCTTCGGAGTGACACTTGCGTAGGATCTGTTCCTGTTCATGCTCAGGTACACAACGTCTAATAACACCATCTACTCCTTCTTTACAAAGATGTGGTTCATCCCAAAAGTGATGTCTCAAATCATAGAAGAACTTTTTCTTTTGCTGGTATGTGAAACTAGGTGGTATAAATTTAGCAACAGTGTAATTAGCATAATTAGGATACCATGGAGTAGTGTGAGAAGCATTTATGACATTTAATTGTTCATCGGGAAAGCTATCATCAATAGGTAGTGGGTTGATACGTCTCCAACGTATCTATATTTTTTGATTGCTCCATGCTATATTATCTACTGTTTTAGAAATTATTGGGCTTTATTATCCACTTTTATATTATTTTTGGGACTAACCTATTAACCGGAGGCCCAACCCAGAATTGTTGTTTTTTTTGCCTGTTTTAGGGTTTCGAAGAAAAGGAATATCAAACGGAGTCCAACCGGAATGAAACCTTCGGGAATGTGATTTTCTCAACGGATAAGACCCGGGAGACTTGGACCCTACGCCAAGGCACGTAACAGGAGGCCACGAGGTAGGGGGTGTGCCCTACCCTACCAGGCGCACCCCCACCCTTGTGGCCCCCCTATTGCTCCGCCGACGTACTTCTTCCTCCTATATATATCCACGTACCCCCAAACGATCAGAGCGGGAGCCAAAACCCCAATTCCACCGCTGTAACTTTCTGTATCCACGAGATCCCATCTTGGGGCCTGTTCTGGAGCTCCGCCGGAGGGGGCATCGATCATGGAGGGCTTCTACATCAACACCATAGCCCCTCCGATGAAGTGTGAGTAGTTCATCTCAGACCTACAGGTCCATAGTTAGTAGGTAGATGGCTTCTTCGCTCTTTTTGGATCTCAATACAATGTTCTCCCCCTCTCTTGTGGAGATCTATTTGATGTAATCTTCTTTTTGCGGTGTGTTTGTTGAGACCGATGAATTGTGGGTTTATGATCAAGTCTATCTATGAACAATATTTGAATCTTCTCTGAATTCTTTTATGTATGATTGGTTATCTTTGCAAGTCTCTTCGAATTATCAGTTTGGTTTGGCCTACTAGATTGATCTTTCTTGCAATGGGAGAAGTGCTTAGCTTTGGGTTCAATCTTGCGGTGTCCTTTCCCAGTGACAGTAAGGGAAGCAAGGCACGTATTGTATTGTTGCCATCGAGGATAACAAGATGGGGTTTTCTTCATATTGCATGAGTCTATCCCTCTACATCATGTCATCTTGCTTAAGGCGTTACTCTGTTTTTAACTTAATACTCTAGATGCATGCTGGATAGCGGTCGATGAGTGGAGTAATAGCAGTAGATGCAGGCAGGAGTCAGTCTACTTGTCTCAGACGTGATGCCTATATACATGATCATGCCTAGATATTCTCATAATTATGCTCAGTTCTGTCAATTGCTCATCAGTAATTTGTTCACCCACCGTAGAATACTTATGCTCTCGAGAGAAGCCACTAGTGAAATCTATGGCCCCGGGTCTATCTTTATCATATTGTTCTCCTACTACTTTGCTATTCAATTTGCCTTTATTTTACTTTGCATCTTTATCATAAAATACCAAAAATATTATCTTTATCATATCTATCAGATCTCACTCTTGTAAGTGGCCTCATAGGGATTGACAACCCCTATTTGCGTTGGTTGCGAGGATTTATTTGTTTTGTGCAGGTACGAGGGACTCGCGTGTAGCCTCCTACTGGATTGATACCTTGGTTCTCAAAAACTGAGGGAAATACTTACGCTACTTTGCTGAATCATCCCTTCCTCTTCGGGGAAAACCAACGCAGTGCTCAAGAGGTAGCAAGAAGGATTTCTGGCGCCGTTGCCGGGGAGGTCTACGCAAAAGTCAACATACCAAGTACCCATCACATACCCTTATCTCCCGCATTACATTATTTGCCATTTTCCTCTCGTTTTCCTCTCCCCCTCTTCACCCTTGCCGTTTTATTCGCCCTCTCTCTCTATCCTCCCTCTCTATTTGCCTCTTTTTGCCCGCTTGGTTTTTGTTTGCTTGTGTGTTAGTTTGCTTGCTTATCACGATGGCTCAAGATAATACTAAATTGTGTGACTTCACCAATAGCAACAACAATGATTTTATTAGCACTCCGATTACTCCTCTTACCGATGCTGAATCTTGTGAAATTAGTACTGCTTTGCTGAATCTTGTCATGAAAGATCCATTTTCCGGCCTTCCTAGTGAAGATGTCGCTACCCATCTAAATAGCTTCGTTGATTTGTGTGACATGCAAAAGACGAAAGATGTGGATAATGATATTGTTAAATTGAAGCTATTTCCTTTTTCGCTTAGAGATCGTGCTAAAGCTTGGTTTTCGTCTTTGCCTAAAAATAGTATTGATTCATGGAACAAGTGCAAAGATGCTTTTATCTCTAAGTATTTTCCTCCCACTAAGATCATCTCTCTTAGAAACGATATTATGAACGTTAAGGAACTTGATCATGAACATGTTGCACAAGCTTGGGAGAGAATGAAATTAATGATACGTAATTTCCCTACTCATGGTTTAAATTTGTGGATGATTGTTCAAAAATTTTATGCCGGATTGAATTTTGCTTCTAGAAATCTTTTAGATTCGGCCGCGGGAGGCACTTTTATGGAAATCACTTTAGGAGAAGCTACTAAACTCCTATATAATATTATGGTTAATTATTCTCAATGGCATACTGAAAGATTTACTAATAAAAAGGTGCATGCGATAGAAGAAATTAATGTTTTGAGTGGAAAGATGGATGAACTTATGAAATTATTTTCTAATAAGAGTGTTTCTTCTGATCCTAATCATATGCCCTTATCTACTTTGATTGAGAATAATAATGAATCTATGAATGTGAATTTTGTTGGTAGTAACAATTTTGGTAACAACACGTATAGAGGAAATTTTAATCCTAGGTCTTATCCTAGTAATCCCTTTAATAATTATGGCAATTCCTACAACAATTCTTATGGAAATTATAATAAGATGCCCTCTGATTTTGAATCTAATATTAACGAATTTATTACTTCACAAAATAATTTTAATGCTATGATTGAAGAAAAATTGCTTAAGATTGATGATTTGGCTAGGAACGTTGATAGAATTTCTCTTGATGTTGATTCTTTGAAACTTAGATCTATTCCACATAAGCATGATATCAATGAGTCTCTCAAAGACATGAGAATTTCCATTGATGAGTGCAAAGAAAGAACCGCTAGGATGCGTGCTAAGAAAGATGCCTTTATAAGAGCGTGTTCTTCTAGCTCCTATGAAAATAATGATGAAGATCTAAAAGTTATTGATGTGTCCCATATTAAATTTTGTTTTTCAATATGAATCTTGATAATGATGGGACTGAATATGATCCACCTTTACCTAGAAGGCGTAACAAGAATTCAGAATTTGTTGATCTTGATGCTAAAATTGATAAAAGTGGGATTGAAGAAATTAAAACCCTAGATGTTGCTAAACCCACTATTATGGATTTCAAGGAATTTAACTATGAAAATTGCTCTTTGATTGATTGTATTTCCTTGTTACAATCCGTGCTAAATTCTCCTAATGCTTATAGTCAAAATAAAGCATTTACTAAACATATCGTTGATGCCTTGATGCAATCTTATGAAGAAAAACTTGAATTGGAAGTTTCTATCCCTAGAAAACTTTGTGATGAGTGGGAACCAACTATTAATTTCTTATCAACTCTTTGCCCTAAAACATCACGTACAGCATAATCACTAGCATCACACATAATTTCAAAGGGTAAATTCCAATCAGGTGGCTGAACAATAGGTGTAGAGATCAATGCTTTCTTAAGTATTTCAAATGCTTCTACGCAATCATCATAAAAAACAAATGGTATATCTTTTTGTAATAAATTAGTCAGAGGCCGAGAAATTTTTGAGAAGCCCTTAATGAACCTCATATAAAAACCTGCGTGACCAAGGAAACTTCTTATACCTATGATGTCCTTGGGACATGGCATCTTTTCAATAGCATCAACCTTAGCTTTATCTACTTCAATACATCTTTCAGAAACTTTATGCCCCAAGACAATACCTTCATTAACCATAAAGTGGCACTTCTCCCAATTCAAGACAAGGTTAGTTTCTTCACATCTCTGCAAAACTTGATCAAGGTTGCTTAAGCAATCATCAAAAGAGGATCCATAGACGGAGAAATCGTCCATGAAAACCTCACAAATCTTTTCACAAAAGTCAGAGAATATAGCCATCATGCATCTTTGGAAGGCAGAATGTGCATTACATAAACCAAAAGGCATACGTCTATAGGCAAAAGTACCAAATAGGCAAGTAAAAGTGGTCTTAGATTGATCATCAGCTGACATAGGTATTTGAGAGAAACCAGAATAACCATCTAGAAAGCAAAAATGTGTATGTTTGGATAATATTTCTAGCATTTGATCAATAAAAGGTAATGGGTAATGATCTTTTTTAGTAGCCTTATTTAATTTGCGGAAATCAATTACCATCCTATAACCTGTAATAATTCATTGCGGAATCAATTCATCTTTATCATTAGGAATGACAGTAATACCTCCCTTTTTAGGGATACAATGGACAGGACTTACCCACTGACTATCAGCAACGGGATAAATTATACCTGCCTCAAGGAGCTTTAGTATTTCCTTTCTTACCACTTCTTTCATCTTAGTATTCAGCCGTCGTTGGTGATCACGAACTAGTTTGGCATCTTTCTCCAAATTTATTTTGTGTTGACATAGTGTGGGACTAATGCCCTTAAGATCATCGAGAGTATATCCAATAGCAGCACGGTGCTTCTTCAGAGTTTTCAATAATCTCTCTTCTTCATGCTCTGGAAGGTTAGCACTAATAATAACAGGATATATCTTTTTCTCATCAAGATAAGCATATTTAAGAGTATCAGGTAACGGTTTGAGCTCAAACACGGGATCACCCTTGGGTGGAGGAGGATCCCCTAGGATTTCGACAGGCAAGTTGTGTTTCAGGATGGGTTCCTGTTTAAAGAATACTTCATCTATTTCCCTTCTTTCATTCATAAACATGTCATTTCATGGTCTAGCAAATATTGTTCTAAAGGATTACTAGGAGGCACAGCTATACAAGCAAGACCAATAATTTCATCTTTACTAGGAAATTCCTCTTCACGGTGTTGTCTACGAAATTTAGAGAAATTAAATTCATGAGACATATCACCTAAACCAATAGTAACTACATCCTTTTCGCAATCTATCCTAGCATTAACAGTGTTTAAGAAGGGTCTACCAAATATAATGGGACAAAAGCTATCTTGTGGGGAACCAAGAACAAGAAAATCAGCAGGATATTTAGTTTTCCCACACAAGACTTCAACATCTCTAACAATCCCAATTGGTGAAATAGTATCTCTATTGGCAAGTTTAATTGTGACATCAATATCTTCTATCTCAGCAGGTGCAATATCATGCATAATTTCTTTGTATAAGTCATGAGGTATAGCACTAGCACTGGCACCCATGCACATAAGCCATGATAACAATGATCTCCTATTTTAACAGAAATAACAGGCATGCCTACCACGGGTCTATGTTTATCTTTAGCACAAAGTTTAGCAATTCTAGCAGTCTCATCACAGAAATGAATAACATGCCCATCAATATTATCAGACAAGAGATCTTTAACAATAGCAATATTAGGTTCAACTTTAACTTGCTTAGGAGGTGTATAAGTTCTAATATTGGTTTTACGAACCACGGTTGAAGCTTTAGCATGATCTTTTATCCTAACGGGAAAAGGTGGTTTCTCAACATAAGCAGTAGGAACAATAGGATCATTATAAGTGATAGTCTTTTCTTCAACTTTAATAGGTGCAACTACTTTTACTTCTATGGGAGGATGATATTTAAACCACTTCTCTTTAGGGAGATCAATATGAGTAGCAAAAGATTCACAGAAAGAAGCTACTATTTCAGAGTCAAGTCCATATTTAGTGCTAAATTTACAGAAAACATCGGTATCCATAAAAGATTTAACACAATCAAACTTAGGTGTCATACCTGACTCCTTACCTTCGTTGAGGTCCCAATCTTCAGAGTTGCGTTTAATTCTTTCCAATAAATCCCATTTGAATTCAATAGTCTTCATCATAAAAGAGCCAGCACAAGAAGTATCGAGCATGGTGCGATTATTATCAGAAAGCCGAGCATAAATTTTTTGAATAATTATTTCTCTTGGAAGCTCATGATTGGGGCATGAATATAACATTGATTTAAGCCTCCCCCAAACTTGAGCGATGCTTTCTCCTTCGCGAGGCCAAAAATTATATATATAATTGCAATCACGATGAACAAGATGCATAGGATAAAACTTCTGATGAAATTCCAATTTCAATCGTTTGTAGTTCCATGATCCCATATCATCACATAGCCTATACCATGTCAAGGCATCTCCCTTCAAAGATAAAGGAAGACCTTTTTCTTAATAACATCATCGGGCACACCAGCAAGCTTAAATAATCCACAAACTTCATCCACATATATTAGGAGCTCATCAGGATGCATTGTTCCGTCTCGTGCAAAAGGATTAGCTAGCAGTTTTTCTATCATACCCGAATGAATCTCAAAGTAGACATTTTCATTTTCAATAGGTTCAATAGGTTGAGGAGCAACTCTTTGCTCTACTGGTCAGGGTGAAGATACCCCGAACAAGCCCCTCAGAGGATTACTTTCCATAGTAACAAGTGACGGTAAATTTCAGCACACTATATAAATTTTTCCTTACCTAATTCCACTTACCAAAGGCGCTTCACTCCCCGGCAATGGCGCCAGAAAAGAGTCTTGATGACCCACAAGTATAGGGGATCTATGTCGGTGTATTAGAGTAGGGGTACCCTAGTATCCCTAACTCGTGGACGGGCAGTTGCAGCGCCCCGCGGCAAGGCTTGCCGGGTGACCGCCAAGACCCTCCGTGGCTCCCTCGAAGACCATTCAAGAACAAAGTACTCCAACCAAGGCCCCGGCAAGAGGAGCTTGCCGGGAAGGCCAACCCAGGCCCCGGCAAGAGGAGCTTGCCGGGAAGAGACAAGACCCCGGCAAGAGAAGCTTGCCGGGAAGGCCACTCAAGGCATACCAAGAAAGCTTGCCGCGACGCGCCCTGTGTCCCGGCAAGGCCCGGTGAGCGACAAGCTCCCAAACACGACAAGACGACGACCACGGCAAGGAGCTTGCCGCGGGAAACTCCCACTTCGTGCCCGCGCTCCAGCACACCTGCTAACGTGTCGCTCTAGGACTCTCCCAAGCACACGTGGCAGGAGGCTGTGCAGCTAGGGGTGCACGGTGGCAAGCGGAGATGAAGAGAAGGTCATCGTGGTAAACGGTGGCGCTCCTAACGGTCACTTTTTGCACTGTTTAGGCAACTCAGATAGGCATTTAATGCCCTTGTCCCCTGCCGTCAGAGTTAGGTAGGGTGCACTGTATCCACAGTAGCGGTAGCTGCACCTACCGCATCCTTTTCCATTTTTACCCTTCTTGTCTACGTTGCCCCCTGTCGGTGACCCCTTAAAAGTATAAAAGGAGGCCCAGGCGCAACGTAGAAGGGGTTGGGAGGTTCGGCCGGCTCGGCTCATTCGGAAGCACCAGGAACACTCTCACGCTCAGTCTGGCAGCGTCCATCGCTCCTGAGCAAGAATTCAGTACACACAAACAAGCAGCAGTAGGGTTTTACGCATCCGTGCGGCCCAAAGCTGGGTAAAAACTGCTCGCATGTACTGCCTCAATCTGCTCTTTGTGCGACCTCCGCCCCCCACCGAACCGAAAGGGGCCCTGTCCCCATAGGTGTTGGTGGAATCAGCCTCCCCGACATCTCTGGCGCGCCAGGTAGGGGGCGTCGAGATCGTGCGAACCCGATCCGGCGTGCACGCGAGCTAAATCGTCATCGTCTTCACCGACATGCCACCGAAGGAGAAGGCTTCGGGGGCAACAGCCCCGTCTACGTCGCTTCCACCACCTCCGGAGCAGGCAGACGGTGGAGTGGACGCCGGCGGAAGAATGGACATCGACGAGGGTGCCCACAGCGCTGCCAAGTCCAAGGACAAGGCCGCGCAGACCTCGGCGTCCATACGCCCACTGCGCCCATCTCAGGAAGGGCGGGACCAACAGCGTCATAGCGTTCGCAGCACCATACATCCGCTGGCCCAAGATCAAGCTGGTGGTTCGCGTGGCGTTCAAGACCAGCATGCACGCCAGCATGCTGGCCCCAGCGAGGTGCGGTCGCCTGGACGGGACACTGCTCCTTCTAACTTGGTTAGGAGTCCGAGCATGTCCCGCTCCTCGCACCGTTCACCTCTGCCGCCCACCACGCCGGCGGAAGCCTTGGCGCGGGCCCAGCTACTCCTGGATTACCCTCCGACGGCGGACAAGACCGACGAATGGAGGGCCACTATCTAGAGCCTCATCGGTTTCGCCAACGGCGACACTGCGCGGCAACCAAGCACCTCGCTGCCGCGGCAGGACAACCGGACGCGAGCCGATGGCAACAAGACCGGGGGAGGTGCGACTTCCATGCACTCTCCACTACGAAGGCCAAAGTCGCCGACTCGCCGGGTCCACCCCGACAACGGCTCCACCGCGTCGTCGGACCCACGAGCTCGTCGCGACCAGCGCCAAGTTCTCCATGAACCACAACAAGAAGACGCTCGAACCCGCATCGAGCGTCGAAGAGAAGCGCGACGTCAATCCGACAAGCGCACTGGGCCCTCTGTTGACATGCATGCGCCAGGGGAAGCAGGCGATCTGCCGTACACGGTAGGTTGTCCTGCGTTCACCCGTGAGCTGCGGCAAGTCCAGTGGCCCAGCACAAAGAATTTCAAACCAGACGTACCAGAGAAGTACGACGGCAAGACGCATCCGTCGGAGTTTCTCAGCATCTACACCATCGCGGTGCAGGCTGCCGGGGGACGGGACGACAAGATCCTTGCCAACTACTTCCCGCTGGTACTCAAGCCCAATGTCAGATCCTGGCTCATGCACTTGCCGGACAACTCCATATCCTCCTGGGCTGATCTGTGCCATCAGTTTGTCGGCGCCTTTACAGGCGGCCACAAGCCACATGGCCAAGAAAGCGATCTTCATCTGCTCGCCCAGAAGGAAGGAGAGCCACTGCGCAAGTACATTCAGAGATTCAGCCGTGTACAGTGGACGCCAACCCCAGATGAAGAAATTCCAGAAACGAGCATCCCCGTCAAGGAGACAAGCAAAGAGTGGCTGATGTACTTTGATGGTGCCTTCTCGCTGCAAGGCGCTGGTGCTGGCATGCTGCTTATCGCACCCACCGGAGAGCACCTCAAGTACGTAGTCCAGATGCACTTTCCCAAGGAGCAAGCAACGAACAATACTGCAGAGTATGAGGGTTTGCTTGCCGGCCACAGAATCGCAGCCGACCTTGGGATCAAGAAACTCATTGTAAGGGGTGACTCGCAGCTTGTCGTCCGCCAAGTGAACAAGAACTACCAGAGTCCATTGATGGAAGCTTATGTTGATGAAGTGAGAAAGCTAGAAGAACACATTGACGGCCTACAAATGGAACATGTTCCACGAGCTCAGAACGACATTGCTGATGGCCTGTCAAAGTGCGCAGCACTAAAGTTACCTGTGGAACCAGGGATTTTTGTGCTCCAGCTGACTCAACCATCCGTGACACCATCAACTGGACAGAATAAGAAGAGGAAGTTGGTTTCTGGTGACTACTTTCTGGCAGAGCTTCCTGAAGCCGCCGCCAAGAAGGTCCCCAAGATCGACGCCAAGAGTGCTGAGGAGCAGTCTGCTCCGGCGAACCTCTTGGTTTGTTCCGTTGAAGCAAACGCTCCCGACAAGTTTTGCTCCGGCAAGCTTGCCGGGGAATATCACGCTCCGGCCGAACCGCAGGTTCTTGCCATAGAAGCGGATGTTCCCGCAGCAACAGATACGCCTTTAGTCCTTGTTGTCGAGCCACAAGCTCCAGCATGGGCGCAGCAGATTGTCCGTTTCCTTCAAACAAGAGAGCTTCTCGAAGAGCAAGAAGAAGCGGAAAGAGTAGCCCGACAGTCAAGTATGTACAAGTTTGTCAACAACACACTGTACAGAATAAGACTCAACGGTGTGAAATTGAAGTGTATTCGCCGGGAAGATGGACAACAGCTGTTGGCAGAGATACATGGAGGCATATGTGGTCACCACATTGGCGCAAGAGCACTTGTCGGCAAAGCATTCCGACAAGGCTTCTTCTGGCCGACAGCCCTCCAGGATGCAACTGCACAAGTAACCAAGTGTGAAGCGTGCCAGTTCCATTCCAAGCAGATACACCAGCCAGCTCAAGCTCTCCAGACGATCCCTTTATCCTGGCCATTTTCGGTCTGGGGGCTCGACATCCTTGGCCCCTTCCCCCGAGCCGTCGGGGGCTTTGAGTTCTTGTACGTTGCAATCGACAAGTTCACAAAGTGGCCGGAAGTGGAACCAGTGAGGAAGGTGACAGCACAGTCAGCAGTCAAGTTCTTCAGGTCGATTGTTTGCCGTTTCGGGGTTCCTAACAGGATCATCACCGACAACGGCACGCAATTTACGAGCCGCACCTTCATGCAGTATGTCCAAGATCTTGGCGCCAAGGTCTGCTTCGCTTCTGTTGCTCACCCGAGAAGCAACGGTCAAGCGGAGAGGGCAAACGCTGAAGTGCTACGAGGCCTCAAGACCAGAACTTTCGACAAGCTGCACAAGTGCGGAAGAAACTGGATCGAGGAGCTGCCGGTGGTTCTTTGGTCGATCAGGACGACGCCAAATCGAGCCACTGGCCAAACACCCTTTGCTCTAGTCTACGGAGCGGAGGCAGTTCTCCCCACAGAACTCGTTTATGGGTCACCTCGAGTGCTCGCTTATGATGAGCTCGAGCAAGAGCAGCTGCGACAAGATAACGCGTTGCTCCTTGAGGAAGACCGTCTTCAGGCTACTGTGCGAGCCGCTCGCTACCAGCAAGCTTTACGTCGCTACCATAGCCGCAAAGTTAAGGCCAGAAGCTTCGAGGAAGGCGACCTTGTTCTTCGGCGTGTTCAGTCCGCCAAGAATTCCAACAAGTTGACGCCGAAGTGGGAAGGCCCTTATCGGGTGAAACGAGTCACTAGGCCCGACGCTGTCCGCCTTGAGACCGAAGATGGCATTCCGGTGAGCAACTCCTGGAACATTGAACATCTTCGTAAGTTTTACCCGTAAGGCGCGGTTGCCGGAAGCTTTTCCGGCAACCACCTTTTGTACAAGTCTTGCCGTTGTTGCATGTAATCCTTTGTACAAAGCCGGGCACAGACCCCGTGCACCAGTAAAGCTCATGTGCCCCGCACATCTTGTCAGTTTTTTATGCTATAATCCTTTTTTGCATATGTTATCTGACACTTTGTGCAGCACTAGACCCCGGTAAGCAATAACGAGCCCAAGGCTCCATATCATTACTTTATTTCTCTGTTTCTTTCTCAAAAGAAGGAAGG
>NC_041386.1:462702727-462791283 GCF_002162155.2 Triticum dicoccoides
GGAGAAGATAATGGTGTGGACCAGGCCGTTCAAGAAAGTTTCTCCTTGCCGGGAAGCAGACGACAAAAAAAGCTAAGTTGCTAAAGCTTGAGCAATCAGTTTTTTAAGTTTTTGAGTTATTTTCCTTGAACGACCGTGCTTTGTATGGAAAACCTGTGCGCGGAGGAACCAACTCCTAGCTAGTTGCGCCTTTACTTTGTTTCGAGTCCGCTCAACAACTTAAGTGAGCTGCTAGCGCCCTTACTTTGCTTCGAGTCCGCTCAGCAACTTAAGTGAGCCGCTAGCGCCCTTACTTTGTTTCGAGTCCGCTCAACAACTTAAGTGAGCTGCAACTAGTTGCGACAAGGTTGCTTGTCGGTAGCGACCCCGCCAGCAGGCTGCTGAAGTTCCGCACTCGGCGCTCGCGGCAAGGGTACCTGCGCCGGCAAGTTTCCCTAGAAAGCGTAGGGCAGAACCATACAAAGCCAAGAGTCGAGTAAAGGAAGTAACACAGCAATTTTTTGCCTAAGATAGAGTTATATTACAAAAATAACTTGTCGCGCCTCTAATAAAGTGTTCCCATGAAATGACTGGCAGCGACAAGAGAAGAAGAAAACGGACGGCACCTGGGCCCCGGCTAGCCAGTATCGCTGGGGGCTGCGAGTGCCAAGAATCGTCCACGGCAAACCAGAGTTGCCGGGGGCTACAATATCAGATAAGTCTTTCATCCCTCATCATGCATCCTCTTATGGACTGGGGAATGCGAAACCGCGTTTCTTCCCGAAAACTGCCGTGCTCCCTCAACTCTAGGCCCTGGGGCTCGTTTCCGGGGCCAAGTTTGGTCGTAGTCGCGGCAGCAAAGGGATGAAACGAGGAGACCGCACCCACCTCGTTCCCGCCTCCGTCAAAGGCGTGAGAAAGGTCGAGCGACGTGGGAAGGCGGCAGGGCTTGTTGCCGGGAGATGAAATGTCTGTCCGAGGGACACCAAGAATTTTCTCCTTGGCGTGGGTTCAACTCGCGAGACAAATAACCCGGCAAGCATCCCCTTTTTCATTAAAAAACATCCCACTCAGGTACAGTCCATAGAGGATGAAAAACATGAAAGAGAGGATTACAAGTTTTAGATACAGCTAAGGCCCGAAGGCTTACAAATTAAAAAGATAAGATGCCCGTAATCCCTTTCCTGTCCCTCTCTTCAGGAGGCAGGTCAAGGAGGCGAAAAGGGCAAAAGGAGCGCCTAGGCGAGCTACGGGTGCCAGAAGACACCAAGAGAACATCCCGGGGGCCGTCCGAAGGCTGGACGGCGATGGCGGCGCCGGAAGCGGGGCTCGAAGACGGGGCGGCAGGACGTCAGCACGCTGTCGACGGCACCACGCCCTCGTACTCCGACCTGACGGCCTTGTCGCCAGCCCTCTTCCCCTTCCGCAGCCTCCCTACGCCAGCCGCCCAAGGAGACGACCCCGGGGAGTTCAAGGAGCCGGCGACACGGATGATGGGGCCGCCGGTGCCGCGCGAAGCGGCGCCCGACGCCTAGTCAGACCCGCCACCCCGCCGCCCGCTACCCTCGTCGTCGCTGTCGCTCTCCTCCTCGTCACTCTCGCTCGAGGAGGAGCCTTCGCTGTCGGAGGAGCTGTCCACGCAGCACTTCGCCCGAGTGCCGAAGCACCCGAAGACCTTGACGGAGAGGAGATCGCCCTCCATCAACTTAAAATGGAGGGTAAACCCCTCCATCAAGCTGTGGATGCGGGCGAACGTCTTCCACCCTCGATCAAGATACATCACATTGGGGGCTGGGAATACAACGCGGACTCGCGTGCCGCTGATCCCACAGCCCCTCATGTGCAGTCTCAGTGTCTCGGGCGGGTCCAACTCCATCGCGCGCGCAAACGGAGCGGGAAGCCGGAGGCGACGACGAGGCGCCCGGCGCAGCCTGGCGAAGAACTCGCAAGGGTCGCCCCCCATATGGACCGCCGTGGGGGGAGGAGCCGCCGGCGGAGGTGAAGCTGACGCGCCGCCCCGTCCGCCTCTTCCCCGAGCGCCTCGACCTCGTCCGCGACCTCGCCCCCTCCCTCTTCCCCTCATGGCTGGCTCTGCCACCACGGGTGCGGAAGATGGAGAGATGCGCTGTCTGGCGGCGACCCTCGCCGCCACCGATGAAGGGCCTGGTTTCCCTTTCTCCATGGCGAATGAGAGAAAGGGGAGCAGAAGCTGAAGAAAGGAGGAGATGAGAGAGTGCGGGTTTCTGTGCTCCCCTCCCGCTCTTTATAAAGGAGCGAGGTGGGGGCTCGGCCGCCCCGCTCAGCGAATCAAGGCACGGGAAGAGCAGGGAGTCGAGGCCAACCCGCTGCCTCTGCTCGCGACGGCCCAGTTTCCCACTTCCACCGTCCGCGACCCCAAGCGCATGGGAGCCGCGTGGCGGAGATGCAGAACCAAGGCGACGGGTGAGGCGGCCTCACTCCGCCCCGTGATCGCGGGGAGTGGACGTCCCGAAAAACGCGCACCAGCCCCGTCCAGTAAATGCACCACGCCCCAACGCCTACCTCCGTTTAGGGAGGAGGGCGTGAACCGTCCCCATCATCGTGGCCTGACGCATGCTCGAGGGGCTTAGCCCCGTGCACGCCGCCCGCGTCACCCACGACGCCGCGTTTGACGCGTGCCGTTCTGGGCGTGCGCGGTGGGAGCGGAGAGATATGCGGCGTGACCTAGGCCGCGCGTGCCCGTGCACTGTTTTGGGCCTGGCCCAACAGCGCTCGGCCCCGTGTATGGCCCAGGCCCGGGGGCTCCTGTCGGTGTACTAGAGTAGGGGTACCCTAGTATCCCGAACTCGTGCACGGGCAGTTGCAGCGCCCCGCGGCAAGGCTTGCCGGGTGACCGCCAAGACCCTCCGTGGCTCCCTCGAAGACCATTCAAGAACAAAGTACTCCAACCAAGGCCCCGGCAAGAGGAGCTTGCCGGGAAGGCCAACCCAGGCCCCGGCAAGAGGAGCTTGCCGGGAAGAGACAAGACCCCGGCAAGAGAAGCTTGCCAGGAAGGCCACTCAAGGCATACCAAGAAAGCTTGCCGCGACGCGCCCTGCGTCCCGGCAAGGCCCGGTGAGCGACAAGCTCCCAAACACGACAAGACGACGACCACGGCAAGGAGCTTGCCGCGGGAAACTCCCACTTCGTGCCCGCGCTCCAGCACACCTGCTAACGTGTCGCTCTAGGACTCTCCCAAGCACACGTGGCAGGAGGCTGTGCAGCTAGGGGTGCGCGGTGGCAAGCGGAGATGAAGAGAAGGTCATCGTGGCAAACGGTGGCGCTCCTAACGGTCACTTTTTGCACTGTTTAGGCAACTCAGACAGGCATTTAATGCCCTTGTCCCCTGCCGTCAGAGTTAGGTAGGGTGCACTGTATCTACAGTAGCGGTAGCTGCACCTACCGCATCCTTTTCTATTTTTACCCTTCTTGTCTACGTTGCCCCCTGTCAGTGACCCCTTGAAAGTATAAAAGGAGGCCCAGGTGCAACGTAGAAGGGGTTGGGAGGTTCGGCCGGCTTGGCTCATTCGGAAGCACCAAGAACACTCTCACGCTCAGTCTGGCAGCGTCCATCGCTCCCGAGCAAGAATTCAATACACACAAACAAGCAGCAGTAGGGTTTTACGCATCCGTGTGGCCCGAAGCTGGGTAAAAACCGCTCGCGTGTACTGCCTCGATCCGCTCTTTGTGCGACCTCCGCCCCCCATCGAACAGAAAGGGGCCCTGTCCCCATAGGTGTTGGTGGAATCAGCCTCCCCGACAATCTATTGTAGTCCTTTCTATAAGTAAGAGTGACAAACCCAACGAGGAGCAGAAGGAAATGATAAGCGGTTTTCAGCAAGGTATTCTCTGCAAGCACTGAAATTGTAGGTAATAGATAGTTTTGTGATACGATAATATGTAACGAGCAACAAGTAACAAAAGTAAATAAAGTGCAGCAAGGTGGCCCAATCCTTTTTGTAGCAAAGGACAAGCCTGGACAATTTCTTATATAGAGAAAAGTGCTCCCGAGGACACATGGGAATTATCGTCAAGCTAGGTTTCATCACGATCATATGATTCGCGTTCGGTACTTTGATAATTTGGTATGTGGG
Organism: Triticum dicoccoides; assembly: GCF_002162155.2. Lineage (NCBI taxonomy): Eukaryota > Viridiplantae > Streptophyta > Magnoliopsida > Poales > Poaceae > Triticum > Triticum dicoccoides. The sequence goes on from NC_041386.1 coordinate 462,706,819, forward strand.
TGGACTGGTGCTTGGGTACTGTCCTTACTTGGACAAGCATCCCACTTATGATTAACCTCTATTGCAAGCATCCGCAACTACAACAAAAGTATTAAGGTAAACCTAACCATAGCATGAAACATGTGGGTCCAAATCAACCCCTTACGAAGCAACACATAAACTAGGTTTTAAGCTTCTGTCACTCTAGCAACCCATCATCTACTTATTACTTCCCAATGCCTTCCTCTAGGCCCAAATAATGGTGAAGTGTCATGTAGTCGACGTTCACATAACACCACTAGAGGAGAGACAACATACATCTCATCAAAATATAGAACGAATACCAAATTCACATGACTACTAATAGCAAGACTTCTCCCATGTCCTCAGGAACAAATGTAACTACTCACAAAGCATATTCATGTTCATAATCAGAGGAGTATTAATATGCATATATGATCTGAACATATGATCTTCCACCAAATAAACCAACTAGCATAAACTACAAGGAGTAATTAACACTACTAGCAACCCACAAGTACCAATCTCGGACTTAGAGACAATAATTGGATACAAGAGATGAACTAGGGTTTGAGAGGAGATGGTGCTGGTGAAGATGTTGATGGAGATTGACCCCCTCCCGATGAGAGGATTGTTGGTGACTACGATGGCGATGATTTCCCCCTCTCGAAGGGAAGTTTCCCCGGCAGAACAGATCCGCCGAAGCCCTAGATTGATTCCGCCAAGGTTCTGCCTCGTGGCGGTAGAGTCTCGTCCCGAAAGCTAGCTTATGATTTTTTTCTCATCGAAAGACTCCATATAGCAGAAGATGGGCATCGGAGGGCCACTAGGGGGCCCACGAGGCAGGGGGCGCGCCCAGGGGGGTAGGGCGTGCCCCCCACCCTCATGGGCAGGGTGTGGCCCCCCTCCGGAACTTCTTGCCCTCAGTATTTTTTATATATTCTGAAAATGACTTCTGTGAAGTTTCAGGACTTTTGGAGCTGTGCAGAATAGGTCTCTAATATTTGCTCCTTTTCCAGCCCAGAATCCTAGCTGCCGGCATTCTCCCTCTTTATGTAAACCTTGTAAAATAAGAGAGAATAGGCATAAGTATTGTGACATAATGTGTAATAACAGCCCATAATGCAATAAATATCGATATAAAATCATGATGCAAAATGGACGTATCAAGGGGCTTCCTAAGATGGAAGTGTCGCCCTCACTTCGAGGTGGTCGCCTTGTAGTTGAAGATGTCGATGTAGGCGAACTCATGGGAAGTAGGCGAAGATGTCGTTTGTCCGAAGGCAAAGATGCCTTGAGGACACTTGGTGAAGAAGCCGAAGTGGTTGGTGTAGCCGTAGCTCCGTCTTGGTGGTGCTCGTCTCGCGGTCTTCTCTTTTGCTCTTGAAGCTTGGCCTTGGCGTGAAGTAGTGCTTGTTGGGACTTGTACGTTTGTGCTTGGCGAGCATCTTCATGATGATGGTGTCGTTGTCGCACTTGAGCTCATAGTAGATGTCATTCGTGGTCCTCGTGCACATGTTGCTTGGAGGTGACTTGCCCTTCATGACGATGTGGATCACGAATGTGATGGTGGTCGCCATGGAGATGTGGACGTGGACGAATTGCGCTTGCATCGCTTGGGCGCTCTGAAGATGATTGGCTTGCTCGTCGTTGCTTTGAGGATGATGAAGGGGAAGAACGTTTGGCCAACAAAGTCTGAATCTCCTCCATCCTTGCATCTTGCTCCTCCTTTTGTGCGGAAAACTTGTTGTCGAAGTAGTCCCTTCTCCTAGCTTCGGAATGTCGTAAATCGGTGGTGATGTTGTCGATGACTTGCATTGCTCATTGTAGTCCGAAGTGGGGAGTGTTGGTGTTGGAGTTGTTCACGCCGTCATTGTTGTCGAAGACCGGAGATGAAATGCCTTGCCTATCCATCACAAAACTCGAGCAAATATGAGTGGGATAAAGAGAAGAACTATACCAAATGTACATTGACCGATGTTGAAGATGGATCAATGATCACTCAATGATGTAACAAGGAAGTAGCACAATTGGTACCGATCTCGTCAATTCTCACACCTACACAAGTAAGGCTTATGGTGGAGCTCGGTGAGGATAGTGGCACAAAAATTTGATGCAAAATGTTAGAAAGAGTCAATAATGTTGAAATAGAATCACAAATTCGCAAGCAAAACAAGTAGACCAATAGCAATTTGTGGCACACGGAAACACACACACACAGATAGATAAATGGGGCCGTGCAACCAAGGAATGAGCACAAAATGTGGAATCCACGGAAAACGCTCGTGTTGCACAAATCAAGAGAGACGCTAGAATGATTGCTCAATAGGCAGATACGGCACTTGTGCACAACCTATAAGATGCAAAATGTATGAACTTTCTATCCCAAGTATGCTATGTATGTTCAGGTGCTATGATCCAAGATGATCGGATACGACAATCTTATATGCAATGTGGTATGATGTTATGGCTCTTGCTTACAAGCTTCTTTTCTCTTTCTCTTTTGCTTAAAAGCTTTATTCTTTTTTTTGTATGGCCACTTTTGCACAATGCACAAACCAAGATAGCAATTGTGTATATGCGGGAACAAACTTGAGGCACACGATATGATATGATACCAATATGATATGGTAGGTATGCAATGGATGGTGTAGATCACTAATGTGCACAAGTAACGTTGCCGGCTATACTCAAGTGGCTAGTCTCGATAGGCAAGTGACACAAAATAGGCTAGGGGTTATCAATGCAATGGTAAGGGAATATACAAAGGAGGGATACCACAATACCAAGATGACATGGAGGTTACCATCGAGGGTTTCTCGTTTGTAAGCCACGGACGGATGATGGTGAAGTGGTCAATGTCGATGACGACCTCGTGGCGGTGATCTTGATGGAGATACCAAGATGATGGAGACTCGTCCCTAAGTAGCCGAAACACCCTAGGAAACGGAAAAAACCGCGAACTCAAAATCTCAAATGACAAATGTCAAATGGTGGTAGCGGAATGTGGTGGTGGAATGATGGGTTATGCGAGTAGGCAATGCGGAAGTGGAGGTTATGGTGGTGTACTATACACGATGTCGAAGTTGAGGTCACCGTCCCTAAGTAGCCGAAACACCTTAGGAGACACAACTCACAATTCAAACAAAATTGGGTTAAGTTGGGGTGGCGGAAGTGTATGGTGGGCAAGCCTATGCGGAAATGGTGGTGGTGGTTGATGAAGAAGGAACCTTCCCTAAGTATCTGAAACACCTTAGGAGACTCAAATCACTACAAGCAACCACTAATGCGATGGTGAACAAAATTGGTTAGGTTGCGGAAGGCTATGGTGGTTTTGTGGAAGTTATGGTGGAGGCCCTAGGAAAAGATGCCAAAGTTCCAAAAATTTGATGGAGTCAAATGGTGTTGATAGTATTTTTGTCGGAAGGGGGATGTCAAGAGCTTCAAAACAAACTAAAGAATGTCAAAATCCGAGTTCGGATGAATTAGTTATGGCTGAAACAAGAATCAACCGAAGTCAGTTTTTACAGGTATCGGACGTCCGTAAATGGACAGATGTCCGGTCGGGCTAGGAAATCCGCTAATTATGTTTTGTTGGCCGGTTCTGGTTGTCTCGTTGATGACAGACATCCAGTTCTTCGTGGGGGTCCGGACGTCCGTAAAAACACCGGTCGTCCGGTGGGTCGGGGTCAACGCGAAATTTCAGATCCCGGACGCGATTTTGGGCGGAATTTGGGGATTTTGGGGTCAAAATTGATGAGATTTCGTGGATGGAAAGTGGGGAAACTTGAGGAAATGCTATATCCACTTGAAACCAAGCAAATCCATGGATCAAAATCAACAAAACTTCATCATACGAACAAATCACAAAAAAATTTGGGGGCTATTTTTGGTGGGATTTTCAAATTTAGGACGAAATCAATAAAATTAGGTTAGAAAACAAAGAGGGGAGGCTCCAAAATCGTGATCAACGTGGATTGTGATACCAAGATGATGTAGGGTGTAACCCTAGATGACCGATCTTTCACAAAAGGAGCGGATCCCGCGAAGAACATGAAGAACACGAGGGGAAACACGAGGGAAAACACGATGAGAAACACAAGAGAATCACTCAAACCAACAAGAGCAATCACACATGTGCTAGATCCTCGAAACACAAAGAGAGATACACGATCCAAAGTCAACAAAGGACGATACAAGAGGTAACCGGTTCTTCTCCGTAAGGAGGTCTTGAATCCACGACGGGATCTTCCCGTGAGGGGTCTTGAATCCAAGATGGATCTTCTCCGTAGAGGCCGCGGTCTCTCTCATGGTGTAGATACGTATGGATGAGCAAAGTTATATCTCAAATGAGCTAAACCTATGCTAACCCTAACTAGGAGGAGGTGGAGGACTATATATAGTCTAGGGCCACGAAGGGGTAAGTGGGGGATACATGGGCCTCGGCCGATACTCTGCGCACATACATGCTTCGGTCGTCCGACGGGTACCGGACATCCGGTGGCTCGCGATGGTCCCGTCGTCCGGTACTTGTTGGATGTCCGGCGTTTTGGCTCAGTTGAGGTGGCGCCGGATTTCCGGAGATGGTCGGACGTCCGGTCGCTAGAGTGTGTCGGATGTCCGGTACTTGTCGGTCGTCCGGCTGCTGTAGCTTCTGTCGGCTGGACCTTCCTGCTGGATGAATGTCCAGGCGTCGGACGTCCGGTGTTGTCCGGTCATCCGGTGGCTGAAGCTCTCGAGCAGCTCCTTCTCTTGCTCCACTTCCTCGCCTTCTCCTCTGATGCTCCTAGCTACTTCATGGTCTTGCTCTTGGTTCCTAATCATGCATAGCATATACGTTTGAGGTAGTAGCCATGTCTCACATGTGGAAAGTGATGGTTCGGAGAGGAGCGAGTTCACCTTGTGTCCAATGGCGTATGTTCGAGGTCTCGTCATATGCCCTCTTGGGTCTTGGGGAGTCGTCATATTGTACATGGGGAGGACCATAGGATGCTCCGCATCAATTTAAGTCAGAGAATAATGGTTGTTCTATTTATATGAGTAACATCTTTTATGGTCATGCATCCTTAGTGAATGGTCTATTCTTGTTGAATCTTGATCGTAGTGATACACATTTTCATAATATTGATGCCAAAAGATGCAAAGTTGATAATGATAGTGCAACATACTTGTGGCACTGCCGTTCAGGTCATATTGGTGTAAAGCGCATGAAGAAACTCCATGCAAATGGACTCTTGAAATCACTTGATTATGAATCATTTGATACTTGCAAACCATGCCTCATGGGTAAGATGACTAAAACTATGTTCTTCGGAACAATGGAGCGAGCTAATGACTTATTGGAAATAATACATACCGATGTATGCGGTTCGGTGAGTGTTGAAGCACACAGCGGGTATTGTTATTTTCTTACCTTCACAAATGATTTGAGTGGGTATGGGCATATCTACTTGATGAAACACAAGTCTGAAACATTTGAAAAGTTCAAAGAATTTCACAGTGAAGTGGAGAATCATCGTAACAAGGAAATAAAGTTTCTACGATCTGATCGCGGTGGTGAATATTTGAGTTACGAGTTTGGCCTTCATTTAAGACAATGTGGAATTGCTTCACAACTCACGCCACCTAGAACACCACAGCGTAATGGTGTGTTCGAACATCATAACCGTACTTTATTAGATATGGTGCATTCTATGATGTCTCTTACCGATTTGCCTTTATCATTTTAGGGTTATGCATTAGAGACAGCCGCATTCACGTTAAATTAGGCACCGTCTAAGTCTGTTGAGATGACACCGTATGAACTATGGTTTGGCAAGAAACCTAAGTTGTTGTTTCTTAAAGTTTGGGGATGCGATGCTTATGTCAAAAGGCTTCAACCTGATAAGCTCGAACCCAAAGTGGAGAAGTGCGTCTTCATAGGATACCCTAAAGAAACTATTGGGTATAGCTTGTACCACAAATCCGAAGGCAAGATCGTTGTTGCTAGAATGGGTCATTCTAGAGAAGGAGTTTCTCTCGAAAGAAGTGAGTGGGAGGGAAGTAGAAATTGATGAGGTAGGTGTACATTCTCTCGAACTGGAAAGTAGCACATCGGAGAAAATTGTTCCCGTGATGCCTACACTAACCAGAGAGGAAGAAATGATGATCATGAAACTTTAGATGATGTTACTACTAAACCTCATAGGTCGACTAGAACACATACGGCACCAGAGTGGTACGGTAATCCTGTCCTGGAAGTCATGTTGTAAGACAACGGCAAACCTACAAACTATGAAGAAGCTATGATGAGCCTAGATTTCGATAAATGGCTTGAAGCCATGAAATCTGTGATAGGATCCATGTTTGAGAACAAAGTGTGGACTTTGGTGGACTTTCCCGATGATCGACAAGCCATTGAAAATAAATGGATCTTCAAGAGGAAGACAGACGCTGATGGTAATATCACTGTCTACAAAGCTCGACTTGTCACAAAAAGGTTTTCAACAGGTTCAAGGGGTTGACTATGATGAGACTTACTAACCCGTACTGATGCTTAAGTCTGTCAGAATCATGTTAGCAATTGCCGCATTTTATGATTAAGAAATCTAGCAAATGGATGTGAAAACTACATTCCTTAACGAGTTTCTTAAATAAGAGTTGTATATGATGCAACCAGTAGTTTTTGTCGATCCTAAGGATGCTAACAAAGTGATCAAGCTCCAGCGATCCATCTATGGACTAGTGCAAGCATCTCAGAGTTGGAATATACGCTTTAATGAGATTTATATAGACTTACGGTGAAGCCTGTATTTATAAGAAAGTGAGTGGGAGCTCTGTAGCATTTCTGATATTATATGTGGATGGCATATTTCTGATTGCAAATGATATAGAATTTTTGGATACCATAACAGGATATTTGAATAAGAATTTTTCAATGAAAGACCTCGGTGAAGCTGCTTACATATTGGGCATCATGATCTATAGGGATTGATTGAGACGCTTAATAGGACTTTCACAAAGCACATACCTTGACAAAGTTTCAAAGAAATTCAAAATGGACAAGTCAAAGAAAGGGTTCTTACCTATGTTGCAAGGTGTGAAATTGGGTAAGACTCAAAGTCCGACCACGGAAGAAGATAGAGAGAGAATGAAAGTCATTCCCTATGCCTCAGCCATATGTTCTATTATGTATACTACATTGTGTACCAGACCTAATGTGTGCCTTGCCATAAGTTCGGCAGGGAGGTACCAAAGTAATCCAAGAGTGGATCAGTGGAAAGCGGTCAAGAATATCCTGAAGTACTTGAAAAGGACCAAGGACAAGTTTCTCGTTTATGGAGGTGATGAAGAGCTCTTCGTAAAGGGTTGTGTCGATGCTAGCTTCGACATAGGTCTGAGTGACTCTAAGTCGCAAAAAGGATATATATTTATATTGAATGGTTGAGCTGTCAGTTGGTGCAGTTCTAAGCAGAGCGTCGTGGCGGGATCTACATGTGAAGCGGAGTACATGGCTGCTTCAGAAGCAGCACATGAAGGAGTTCATATCCGATCTGGGTGTAATACCCAGTGCATCGGGTCCAATGACAATCTTTTGTGACACCACTGGAGCAATTTCCATAGCCAAGGAGCCCAAGTTTCACAAGAGAACCAAACACATCAAGCGACACTTCAACTCCGTTCGTGATTATATCAAGGATGGAGACATAGAAATTTGCAAAGTACATATGGATCTCAATATGGCAGACCCGTTGACTAAATCTCTTCCACGGGCAAAACATGATCAGCATAAGGACTCCATGGGTGTTAGATACATTACTATGTAATCTAGATTATTGACTATATTGCAAGTGGGAGACTGTTGGAAATATGCCCTATAGGCAATAATAAAGTAGTTATTATTATATTTCCTTAATTAGGATAAAGGTTTATTATTCATGCTATAATTGTATTGATCGGAAACTTAAATACATGTGTGAATACATAAACAAATACCTAGTCCGTAGTAAGAATCTACTTGACTAGCTCGTTGATAAAAGATGGTTAAGGTTTCCTGACCATAGACATGAGTTGTTGTTTGATAACGAGATCACGTCATTAGGAGAATGATGTGATGGACAAGACCCATCCGTTAGCATAGCATATGACCGTTCAGTTTATTGCTACTGCTTTCTTAATGTCAAATACATGTTCCTTCGACCATGAGATTGTGCAACACTTGGACTCCGGAGGAATGCGTTGTGTGTATTAAACATCACTTCATAACTGGGTGATCGTAAAGGTGCTCTATAGGTATCTCTGAAGGTGCCTGTTGAGTTGGCATTGATCAAGATTGGGATTTGTTATTCCGAATGACAGAAAGGTATCTCTGGGCCCTCTCGGTAATACAACATCACAAGAAGCTTGCAAGTGTAAGGGCATATTTCTCCCTAAGTGGTTTTGGTGATTGATGACAACGCATTTGCGGACTAATCGTGTGCATTGAGCATTTCAGATATCTCATGTCTAGGCACAAGATGATTTGGTGCCCATCGGAGCCTATCGAAGACGGCGGTTCTCTATGTTTCCTTTCAGTGGATTTGAGTTGTAGGAAAGTCATACTATTAAGAGGGGGTCCGCTTTGGAAAGGTTAGGGTGGAACCAACACGTACACATCTGTTCCTTTGCACCACCTTTCCTTCGCTTCGATGGAGCACCTTCCATTTATCCATGTCTCTGCATTATGAAGGCTGCCAAATGATAAAGCCTCTGTGGCGTGCGGTAGTACTGCTCAAGGGAGCAGTAGTACCGCAGGGGTGTGCGGTAGTACCGCTCAAGCAAGTGGTAGTACTGCCCCTGGTGAGCGGTAGTACCGCTCCCTCCAGCCCTGACGCTGAAGCATGCAGAAGTAGGCGTGGATGTATTTTTTTTAGTTCCACCCCAACGCGGTAGTACCGCTCCCTGTGAGCGGTAGTACCGTGCCGGATTTTTGCACTGCTCCAATCTCAGTGGAAGTAGTTACGGAAGCAATTTATTTCTTCCGTACTTTTCCAGTGCCAGTTGAGCCCTGCCTTATGGTAGTACCATAGGGGCGCGCGGTAGTACCGCTCTGGCAGTTCTACTGCTTGTTGCCCTGTGCAATAGGTCCTCACCTAGTCACTACCGCACTAGCGGTAGTACCGCACCATGCGGCGGTAGTACCGCAAGCCCTTGCAGTAGTACCGAGGCTCTGTGCGGTAGTACCGCACCGCACGGGCTGAGAAAGGGGATAACGGTTGGATCTTTTCCCCCACTATATAAAGGGGGTCTTCTTCCCCAAGAAGACCACCTCTTCCCTTCCCAAGCTCCATTGTTTCTCAAAGCTCCATTTTCATCCGATCTCTCTCCCTAGCCAATCAAACTTGTTGATTTTCTAGGAATTGGTTGAGAAGGCCCCGATCTACACTTCCACCAAGAGAAATTTGATTTCCTCCCACTAATCCCTTGCGGATCTTGTTACTCTTGGGTGTTTGAGCACCCTAGACGGTTGAGGTCACCGCGGAGCCATATTCCATTGTGGTGAAGCTTCATGGTGTCGTTGGGAGCCTCCAATTAAGTTGTGGAGATAGCCCAACCTTGTTTGTAAAGGTTCGGTCGCCACCTTTAAGGGCACCAATAGTGGAATCACGACATCTCGCATTGTGTAAGGGAGTGAGGAGAATATGGTGGCCCTAGTGGCTTCTTGGGGAGCATTGTGCCTCCACACCGCTCCAAGGGAGACGTACTTCCTCTCAAAGGGAAGGAACTTCGGTAACACATCCTCGTCTCCACCGGCTCCACTCTTGGTTATCTCTTACCTTTACTTGTGCAAGCTTTTATTTGTGTTGTATCCCGTGCTTGCTTGTGTGCTTGTTATTGCTGCATCATATAGTTGCTCATGTAGTTGCACATCTAGACAACCTATTTTGATGCTAAGTTTAATTTGGTCAAGAAAAGCTAAAAAGTGTTAGTTGCCTATTCACCCCCCTATAGTCAACCATATCGATACTTTCAATTGGTATCAGAGCCTCGTCTCTTTATTAAGGACTTCGCCGTCTGAAGAGTATGGTTGGCACCATGGACGAGGTGCAAGAGCACTTTGGTGTGAGTCCTACCTTGTCTGCAGCCGATGGGGGATCCTTGGTCTCTCGTGAGGAGTTAAATGCGACTTTGGACACATTGAAAACCTCCATGACGACCAAGGTTAAAGGCATGTTTAAGGAGTTTCTTGAAGGCCTTAAACTCTCCACCGCACCGTTGGAAGTGGTTGACCCCGCTAACAAGGTGACGGATGCTAACTCCAATAAGGGGAAGCTACTATTGATCAAGTTCCTTTGCCTAGTGGTAGAAGTGGGAGTGGCATATTTTCCCATCTTGAATCTCCACTTACCTATGGAGGACCGGTTCCCCCACGCATATGAATCATGTTGGTCCTCCTCCTAAGCTTGTAAAAAATGAGGATTTTGCCTCTTGGGTGTATCGCTTTAAACATCATTTAAATCATAGTTCTACTAATCTTTGGAGAATTATTGAGCAAGGTTTCTACCTGCACAATCCAAGCAATTTCACTCCTAGAGAAGCCGCGAACCATCAATTCAATGAGTCCGCTCTCTTCATTCTCCAAGAAGCCATTCCTCCCGAAGATATTGCGCACCTCCGACCTTTCACCGTGGCCAAGGAAGCATGGGAGCATGTTGTTTCCATATACAAGGGAAGCGCAGGCATTCAACACTCAAACTTTGAAGTGGTGCAAGATGAAGCCGATGAGTTTGCAATGATTGAACATGAAGAACCTCGAGAGCTTTACCGAAGATTAACTACTCTCGCGGTCTCACTCCGAGATCATGGGAGCAAGCATACAAATGACAATTGGATCAAGCGCAAGTTTCTCAAGGCCATGATGCCTTACCAGAAGGCCAGGTCCTCCATCATTCATCGAAGGCCGGACTTTCATGCCTTGTCCTCAAGTGAGGTGTTGGATGAGTTTATTGCAATGAGGATCTTGGACAAGACCGCTGACAATGCGGTGTTGCGTTCTCAATGATCAAAGAAGCCCAACCTTGCCTTGAAGGCCAAGGCTAGTGTGGAAGAAGAGGATGAAGAGGAGAGTTGCCCCGAAGACACCAAATATGCCTATCATGAGCACATGGCTCTTGCTTCAGGGAAATTTTGGGGCAACAAGAAGAACACAAGGCCCAACTTCAAAAAGAACAACTCAAGTGGCGCCAAGGGCAAGCAACGTGTGATGACGTGCTATAATTGTGGCAATGTGAGTCACTTTGTTATGGATTGCCTGTACAAGAAGATGGAGGACAATGGTGGTAAGCTTATTCTAAAAGACAAGGCCAAGTCCTTCCCCAACAAGAACAACTTCACCAAGAATACTCCTCCCAAGGGGTTGGTGGCATAGGAAGAGTACAATGAGGATGATGAAGATGGTCATACGGTTGCCATGGCTTCCGTTGCCATTGCAACAACTCCACGGGTGTCCCTCTTCGATTCACCCAACGAGAACATCACCGCTAAGTGCCTCATGGCTAAAGCCACCAACAAGGTAACCCCCAATATCAAAACTACCATCACTACTAATCCCTCCTTGATGGATCACTACAAAAAATACACTTCAGTGATCATACTTGTTTGTCACGGTAGGTCACCTTTTCTGTCATGTATGTACGTCCATGACGATTTTATGACAGAATCAAGATAGTCATACCTGTGTTGTCGTAGAAGTGTTCCATGACAATACCAAAATTATCATCACGGAAGTGTTCACTTCCATGACGATAAATGACGCGTCATGGAAGTGCTTTCGTCAAGGGTAACCGACACATGGCATGCACCATAACGGGTCGCCGTTAAGCTATCGGGTCTAGTTTTGGATCCGATAACCCGTTAATAGCCCGAACCAATGGGGATTCCCATGTGTAAAATTATCATTGGCCGGAGGAAACACGTGTCAGCTCGTCAGTGGGTCAGATAGGCGCCTATGATATGTCGAGACGAGCGACGGCCCACCACTGGCCCATTTAGCTTACAAAGGCCGACCCGTTTGACTTGGTCAAAAGTTAGCGGGTTGGCCCATGAAAAGCCTGTGAACGGTCTCTTCGCAAATAGCCCGTTTTACGACCCGGTAACTCACGGCCCGTTAGGGCCTACACGAAATTGGCCCAACAACGTCTTGTGGGCCATCGAATATAACACCAGCCTTTTTCACTTTTGGCCCATGTATGGCCAACGACGTCTTTCGGCCCATATGAGTCCTTTCGTGTCTTTAGGCCCTTTAGTGGCCCACGGTGACTCTAGCACATAATGAACAGTAAATTTCTTTGTACCCATTAACGACCCATGATTCACATGGGCCGTTTCAAGCCCGTGTTAGCTTTCGGCCTACTGACAGCCCAACGTTCTTGGGCTCCTTTCCGGCCCTCGGTTACTTCCGGCCCGTTACTGGCCTGTTCCCCTAATGGGCCAAATTCTGCCCGTGGCAAGAATCGGCCCGTTTGTGGCCTGTTAACCCGTTGTGCCGTTTCCAACCCGTCCTATATTCCGGCCCATTAATGACACATTATGCTTGTGACATAATTAAGCCTTTGCTGTCCTCCGGCCTGTTAACGACTCGTTACCGTGCTGGGCCAATGCTAATTACGCCCGTTTACGGCCCATGTAGACCCATTTATCCGATGGCATGAGGCCCATTGATTCTATGACCCGTTGGAGGCCCATTTATCCGATAGCCCGTAGGAGGCCCATGAATCCTACGGGCTGTAGCAGGATCAAGGTTACCATAGTCCGTATATGGCCCATGGTTGTTGCAGCCACTAGAAAACCAGGGAAAAAGAAGACTAGGAAATAAATAAGCCCGAAACTAACGCTAGGCTATTAAGGCGATTGCACAGATTACATCCACAGGGCATCAAAGATCACCACCAGTGCAAATATAGGGAACACCCTACACTATACAAAAATGGCTTGCTGTTTTCTTCAGCCGGTGGCTGCACGTTATGAACAAATTTTGTATCGCAACAAAACAAATTACAACCATAAAACAAAGGAAGGTTGGCATAAATGTTAACAGTCTGGCAGACAAATGCACCACCAGAAGTTCAGAAGCTCAGTTCATTTGACCTGACTGTTACGTTTTCATGATGTATTGTCTGATGGAGCACCATAACCTTCACCTTCATTTCTCCTAGGCTCCTGAACAACATAGCAAATGTCTGATAGTCTGGTTTCAAAACCATGCATATCTTGACAACATCGAACAATGTCTGTCCTTGTTTCGCAAAGGGTCTCCGTTAGGGAATGTACTTGTGTCTGGAGCGCAGATATAACATTGTTTTGAGCTTGCATATCTTGATCATGAGGTAGTTTGGACGAGATTGCCTTAACAACCAACCCAGTATTATGTAGGAACGTGCTTTTGGCACTGTTAGTGGACAAGTACTGACCCACTACAGCAAGAGGTGACATTGTTGTTATAGTTGCCTCCTCACCTTCAGAAGGTGGCAGTTCCACCATTTTTTTCATAACTTGCTGAAAAGTTGAGTTTTTACATTAGTAGTACCAGAACAAAAGATATTAAGGAGGCAGCAAAACCAAACAAAATAGCTTTGGTCTATATACAGAACTTTTTCTGGTGAACCCATGTAAAATATTAGTTGCATTTTACTGCAAAGTACATAATAAAACCAGGTTCCAAACATATGACCATGTACCATGGCTAATGTATTGTCTATTTCTTCACATTGTATTGACAGCTAAGGATAAAGAGACAAAGTTTATAATACGGCAAGCATAGTATGACATCATTCATATCACAAAACAACTGAGAATAGACAAACATGCAATTGTAACATTGTGTGGGAAAGTCCAGTACGGAACTAGATTACATATCAAGATGAAAGGAACATCACTCCTCTCTTTTAAACCTTGTAAGGTGCAATGTTACAATAAGACAATTGTGTATAGAATTGAAAAGAGTAATAGACACTGGCTGCAAACCATGCAGTTCAATGCACAAGTCAGAGTAAGTAGTAGCTAAAAGGCATGCAGATTAAGGACTTACAACAACGACTTTGACTGGTGTAGTCATGCCCTTCGTCTTGCTGGTGTGACAATCCTTGAAGATTTCCACAGCATTTGGTTCATGTACTTTTTGGTCCTTGCGGGCTTTCCTCTGCATTTGGAACAAGTCAATATAGATTTGGTAATATGGTACAGCAAAAAGAGTGAAACAACAGCTAATTACAAGAGCCTCGAAGTGTGCAATATAGCTACGAGATCCTGTCGTCTGTTGGAATTTCACTTTCATACGATTGGACTTATTCTTTGAACAGTTCACCTACAAGAAGATAGATTTGTGAGGCACATGCGTAAATAGTACTTCAAATGTGATCTGATCACACACATACACACACACACACACACACACACACATATATATATATATATAATGTACCTGATACCTGATACTTTGGATCAGACCAGTGTTTAACGAGGCCTCTCCAGTCTTCATCCGATATATTTTCCACTGGAGATGTTTGGGCAAGTTCACTGTTAGCCTTGCCTTAAAGTGAGTATTCCTCAAGTTATACCAATACTGTCGCAGAGCAGACTTGATGGGTGCAAGCTTGTCTGGTTGCATCATCTTGGCTATCCAACTTGAATCTCATCTGTTGAAAATTATGGGAGTCTCATTATCAGCAACCTAGAAAGTATTGGACAAAGCAAGACGATATTACTAGTTTCCATACATAACCATACTTACAGATAAATGGTCGAGGAAGGTGTTGAACTGGGTTTCGTCTTTGTCATTCCTGTGCTGGATCCATGTTGGGAGGATACGTACATGACACCTAACGGCAACCGCTGCCTCTGATACTAATTTGGCTGACTCTGTAGCATCAGGTGGCCTTTTTAAACCTGCCTCAAAACGGATCTCCATTCTTCCTCCTCTAGATTTAGTTAACCTATCGAGCATTATCCCTGATGTTTGTTTCCTCTTGCGCCTAGGTTCTAGTCCAACAACGAACATAGGAAGTGTTAGTGTACATCAAACTGTGAAACTACATATAAAGAAGCATGCAACTATAACTTGACTCCGGCAACTACCTTCTTGCTGTTGAAGCTCACAAAGTTCATCTAATCTTGCCAACACGTCTTGTGTCAAGAGTGCTTCGGAAGTAGTGTTAGGTGGCATGGGAGCTTGGGAATGTGCTGCTAGCTGAGTTGACAAATGCGTAACTCGTGCAGCTGGTGGTACTATGGAAGGTGTTGCAACAACTAGGGTTGTCTCTGCTTGTTTGGTGACAACTATTCTTTTCCATTGGGCTTGTTCTACAGCTCGTGTAGCACGAGATACCTTGTTTGTGCAATTTTCCACTGGACTTTCACCTTCTATTACACCATTAGTACCAACAGAATCTGCAGGATTCTTCTGCTTCCCTTTCCACCATACCCTGCCATTTTGTGTCCCTTCCTCTTTCTCTGTGCCATGTTAAGTCAAGCCAGTAAGAAAAATGAATAACAATTTAGTTCTTTAGAACAAATTGATGCGTGATACAGACGAACTAAACTTTGATGTTAGACAACCACATGATAGGAGGATGTAATATGTACGAAAAATAGAACGCCACGAGAAAACCAGAACTATGATGTGTAAACTAAGCAGAAGACATTTCACTAAATTAGAAGGAGTGCAATGGAAGGTATACACCATATGAAAGATGCTACAAATATCGCTCTGCGAAGTTAACAGTGTCTTGTCATAACTGGCGTTTAAACAAATGTGGAGCAATACAAGAAATAAATCATATGCAAGATGCAAACAACATCACACTACCAAGTTAAAGGTCTCTCGTCATTAGTGCCATTGCATATTCACAACATTGCATATTCAGAGCTTATGATGTGTAAACAAAGGAGAAGGCATTCAAATTAGAAGCAATGAAAGCTAGACACCATATGAAAGATGCAACGAATACCACTCTACCAAGTTAAAACTATCTTTTCATAAGTGCCATTTCAACAAATTAGAAGTAGTACAAGCTAGAAAAGAATGCGAGATGTAACCTATATCACCCACCCAAGTCAAACATGTTTTATGATAAGTGATTGTTGCAGGTTACACAACAGTAGTACTTTGATATAAGAACATGGTGTGATAGACAAATATTGTATGTTCTAGAAATAGGAACACATGTCTTATTCACAAGTATAATGTGTAAAGTAAGCAGATGGAATTCAACAAAATTAGAAGCAATACAAGCTAGACATCGTACATAATATGCAACCACATATAATAGTGCCAAGTTAGAGGGGCCACCTGTGATGGTGCACTAGGGGAGACGTGCTCATCATTAACACATCTACATGATGACCCACAAGTGTACGGGATCTATCATAGTCCTTTCGATAAGTAAGAGTGCCAAACCCAACGAGGAGCAGAAGGAAATGATAAGCAGTTTTCAGTAAGGTATTCTCTACAAGCACTGAAATTATTGGTAATAGATAGTTTTGTGATAAGGTAATTTGTAACGGGTAACAAGTAATAAAAGTAAATAAGGGTGCAGCAATATGGCCCAATCCTTTTTGTAGCAAAGGAAAAGCCTGGACAAACTCTTATATAAACGAAAACGCTCCTGAGGACACATGGGAATTATCGTCAAGCTAGTTTTCATCACGCTCATATGATTCGCATTTGGTACTTTGATAATTTGATATGCGGGTGGACCGGTGCTTGGGTACTACCCTTCCTTGTACAAGAATCCCACTTATGATTAACCCCTCTTGCAAGCAAACGCAACTACAATAGAAGTATTAAGGTAAACCTAACCATAGCATGAAACATATGGATCCAAATCATCCCCTTACGAAGCAACACATAAACTAGGGTTTAAGGTTCTGTCACTCTAGCAACCCATCATCTACTTATTACTTCCCAATGCCTTCCTCTAGGCCCAAACAATGGTGAAGTTTCATGTAGTCGACGTTCACATGACACCACTGGAGGAAAGACAACATACATCTCATCAAAATATCAAACGAATACCAAATTCACTTGACTACTTATAGCAAGACTTCTCCCATGTCATCAAGAACAAACGTAACTACTCACTAATCATATTCATGTTCATAATCAGAGGGGTATTAATATGCATAAAGGATCTGAAGATATGATCTTCCACCAAATAAACCAACTAGCATCAACTACAAGGAGTAATCAACACTACTAGCAACCCACAGGTACCAATCTGAGGTTTTGAGACAAAGACTGGATACAAGAGATGAACTAGAGTTTGAGATGAGATGGTGAAGGAAATATGCCCTAGAGGCAATAATAAAGTTATTATTTATTTCCTTATATCATGATAAATGTTTATTATTCATGCTAGAATTGTATTAACCGGAAACATAATACTTGTGTGAATACATAGACAAACAGAGTGTCACTAGTACGCCTCTACTTGACTAGCTCGTTGATCAAAGATGGTTATGTTTCCTAGCCATAGACATGAGTTGTCATTTGATTAACGGGATCACATCATTAGGAGAATGATGTGATTGACTTGACCTGTACTAAGCGGGAATACTGCTTGTGCATCCAAACTCCCTAAACCCCAAAGTTATTCCACATGAGTCCACTATACCTACCTATATACGGTATCTACCTGCCGTTCCAAGTAAATTTGTATGTGCCAAACTCTAAACCTTCAAATAAATATCCTGTTTTGTATGCTCGAATAGCTCATGTATCAACTAGGGCTGTCTGTATCTTCCATGTTAGGCGGGTTATTCTCAAGAGGAGTGGACTCCGCTCCTCACTCACGAGATAAATGGCTGGTCACCGGGATGCCCAGTCCCATGCTTTATGCAAACTAAATAAAAATAATTGCAAACAAAACTCCCACTGGGACTCTTGTTAGTTGGAGGCACTCGTTGTTTTGAGCAAGCCATGGATTGATTCTTGTTGGTGGAAGGGGGAGTATAAACTCTACCATTCTGTTTGGGAACCGCCTATAATGTGTGTAGCATGGAAGATATCGCCATATCTTGGTTGTTATGTTGACAATGAAAGTATACCGCTCAAAATATTATTCACCTCTATTCAAAACCTAGCTCTGGCACCTCTACAAATCCTTGCTTCCCTCTGCGAAGGGCCTATCTATTTACTTTTATGCTGATTCATCATCCTCTTATTAAAAAGCACCAGTTGGAGAGCACCGCTGTCATTTATATTCATTACTGTTAGTTTACATTGAGTATGACTTGACTGGATCTCTTTTACCATGAATTACAATGTCTAGTCAATCCTTGGTCTTTAAAGGTGCTCTGCATTTATGTTTTGCGGTCTCAGAAAGGGCTAGCGAGATACCACCTTGTTATATCATATTATGATTGTTTTGAGAAAGTGTTGTCATCCAAGATTTATTATTATTGCTAGCTAGTCGATTATGCTATTGATATGAGTAAACTTGAGATGTATGCGTTATTGTGAATGTGGTTAGTTATAATCTTTGCTGAAAACTTGAATGCTGGCTTTACATATTTACAACAACAAGAGAAAACAGAGTTTGTAAAAGTTTTTCTTTATCACTTTCAGTTTGTCAACTGAATTGCTTGAGGACAAGCAAAGGTTTAAGCTTGGGGGAGTTGATACATCTCCAACGTATCTACTTTTCCAAACACTTTTGCCCTTGTTTTGGACTCTAACTTGCATGATTTGAATGGAACTAACCCGGACTGACGCTGTTTTCAGCAGAATTACCATGGTGTTATTTATGTGTAGAAACAAACATTCTCGGAATGACCTGAAACTTCACGGAGCCACTTTTCAGAAAATATGAAAAATACCTGCAAAATATGAAGGCCAGGGGGCCCACCACCTCTCCACGAGGGTGGGGGCGCGCCCCCCCTACCTTGTGGGCCCCCTGTTGCCTCTCCGACTCCAACTCCAACTCTATATATTGTGTTTCGGGGAGAGAAAAATCAGAGAGAAGAAATCATCGCGTTTTACGATACAGAGCCGCCGCCAAGCCCTAAAACCTCTCAGGAGGGTTGATCTGGAGTCCGTTTGGGGCTCCGGAGAGGGGAATCCGTCGCCATCGTCATCATCAATCATCCTCCATCACCAATTTCATGATGCTCACTGCCATGCGTGAGTAATTCCATCGTAGACTTGCTGGACGGTGATGGGTTGGATGGGATCTATCATGTAATCGAGTTAGTTTTGTTAGGGTTTGGTCCCTAGTATCCACTATGTTCTGAGATTGATGTTGCTATGACTTTGCTATGCTTAATGCTCGTCACTAGGGCCCGAGTGCCATGATTTCAGATTTGAACCTATTATGTTTTCATCAATATATGAGAGTTCTTGATCCTATCTTGCAAGTCTATAGTCACCTATTATGTGTTATGATCCATTAACCCCGAAGTGACAATAATCAGGATACTTACCAGCAATGACCGTAGTTTGAGGAGTTCATGTATTCACTATGTGTTAATGCTTTGTTCCGGTTCTCTATTAAAAGGAGGTCTTAATATCCCTTAGTTTCCGTAAGGACCCCGCTGCCACGGGAGGGTAGGACAAACGATGTCATGCAAGTTCTTTTCCATAAGCACGTATGACTATATTCGGAATACATGCCTACATTATATCAATGAACTGGAGCTAGTTCTGTGTCACCCTAGGTTATGACTGTTACATGATGAATCGCATCTGGTATAATTCTCCATCACTAATCCATTGCCTACGAGCTTTCCATATATTGTTCTCCGCTTATTTACTTTTCCATTGCTATTGTTATCATCACTACAAAATACCAAAAACATTACTTTTACTACCGTTAACTTTTGTTACCGTTATCACTACTATCATATTACTTTGCTACTAAACACTTTGCTGCAGATATTAAGTTTCCAGGTGTGGTTGAATTGACAACTCAGTTGCTAATACTTGAGAGTATTCTTTGGCTCCCCTTGTGTCGAATCAATAAATTTGGGTTAAATACTTTACCCTCGAAAACTGTTGCGATCCCCTATACTTGTGGTTTATCAGTAGAATATGTGGGAGCCAATATGAGCATCCAGGTTCTGCTATTGGTTATTGACCGGAGACGTGTCTCGGTCATGTCTACATAGTTCTCGAACCCGTAGGGTCCGCACGCTTAAAGTTTCGATGATAGTAATATTATGAGTTTATGACTTTTGATGTACTGAAGGTTGTTTGGAGTCCCGGATGTGATCACGGACATGACGAGGAGTCTCAAAATGGTCGAGACATGAAGATTGATATATTGGAAGCCTATATTTGGATATCGGAAATGTTCCGGGTGAAATCAGGATTTTACCGGAGTACCGAGGGGTTACCGGAACCCCCCCGAGGCTTAATGGGCCATAGTGGGCCTTAGTGGAGAAGAGGAGAGGCGTCTAGGGCAGGGCCGCGCGCCCCTCCTCCTCTTGTTCGAATGGGACAAGGAGAGGGGGGCGGCGCCCCCCCTTCCTTCCTCTCTCCCTTCTCTTTCCCCCTTCTCCTAGTCCAACAAGGAAGGGAGGGAGTCCTACTCCCGGTGGGAGTAGGACTCCTGCTGGCGCGCCACCTCCTGGCCGGCCGCACCTCCCCCCTTGCTCCTTTATATACGGGGGCAGGGGGCACCCCTAAGACACAACAATTGATTTGATCTTTTAGCCGTGTGCGGTGCCCCCCTCCACCATAGTCCACCTCGATAATACTGTAGCGGTGCTTAGGCGAAGCCCTGCGTCGGTAGAACATCATCATCGTCACCATGCCGTCGTGCTGACGAAACTCTCCCTCAACACTTGGCTGGATCGGAGTTCGAGGGACGTCATCGGTTTGAACGTGTGCTGAACTCGGAGGTGCCATGCATTCGGTACTTGATCGGTCGGATCGTCAAGACGTACAACTACATCAACCGCATTGTGCTAACGCTTCCGCTTTCGGTCTATGAGGGTACATGGATAACACTCTCCCCTCTCGTTGCTATACATCACCATGATCTTGCGTGTGCATAGGATTTTTTTTGAAATTACTACGTTCCCCAACAGATGGTGCTGGTGAAGATGTTGATGGAGATTGACCCCCTCCCGATGAGAGGATTGATGGTGATGATTTCCCCCTCCTGGAGGGATGTTTCCCTGGCAGAACAGCTCCGCCGGCGCCCTAGATTGGTTCCGCCAGGGTTCCGCCTAGTGGCGGCGGAGTTTCGTCCCGAGAGCTTGGTTATGATTTTTTCCAGGGAAAAGACTTCATATAGCCAAAGATGGGCACCGGAGGCCTGCCAGGGGGGGCACGAGGCAGGGGGCACGCCCCCACCCTCGTCGATGGTGGGTGGCCCCCTCTGGTTCTTTCTTCGCCCAATATTTTTTATATATTCCAAAATGTGCCTCTGTGAAGTTTCAGGACTTTTGGAGTTATGCATAATAGGTCTCTAATATTTGCTCCTTTTCCAGCCCAGAATTCCAGCTGCCGGCATTCTCCCTCTTCATGTAAACCTTGTAAAATAAGAGAGAAAAGGCATAAGTATTGTGCCATAATGTGTAATAACAACCCATAATGCAATAAATATCGATATAAAAGCATGATGCAAAATGGACGTATCAACTCCCCCAAGCTTAGACCTCGCTTGTCCTCAAGCGGAAGCCGATATCGAAAAATATGTCCACATGTTTAGAGATAGAGGTGTCGATAAAATAAAATACGAACATGAGGGCATCATGATCGTTCTTATAACATCAACATATATATATATATATATATATATATATATATATATATATATATATATATATATATATTGTCTTATGATTTCTTATGCTAAAGTAACAATCTATTCATGATGTCAAGTATGACTCAGAAACTTCATTGAAAACTAACAAACTATAATCTTGGTCATTGAAGCAATTACATTTTATCATAACATCGGAAAGAATCACATAAGAGATTTTCAGCAAGTCCACATACTCAACTATCATTTAGTCTTTCACAATTGCTAACACTCATGCAATATTTATGGGTATGAAGTTTTAATTGGACATAGAGAAAGATAGGGGCTTATAGTTTTGCCTCCCAACCTTTTACCTCAAGGGTATTGTCAACAATAATAGTTCATGAAAGCTCACATCCAATTAGCTATATATATCAGGATCTTTCCAACACACAGTGCTTGCCAAAGGATAAAATGTAAAAGGAAAGGTGAAGATCACCACGACTCTTGTATGAAGTATAAACAAGAATAAAAGATAGGCCCTTCGCATAGGGAAGCAAAGGTTGTCATGTCTTTTTATGGTTAGATGCACGAAATCTTAATGCAAAAGAATGTCACTTTATATTGCCACTTGTGATATGAACCTTTATTATGCAGTCCGTCGCTTTTATTTCTTCCACATCACAAGATCGTATAAAGCTTATTTTCTCCACACTAATAAATCATACATATTTAGAGAGCAATTTTCATTGCTTGCAACAATGACAACTTACTTGAAGGATCTTACTCAATCCATTGGTAGATATAGTGGTCTCTCATGGCAAAACTGGGTTTAAGGATATTTGGAAGCACAAGTAGTATCTCTACTTGGTGCAAAGAATTTGGCTAGCATGAGGGGGAAAGGCAAGCTCAACATGTTGGATGATCCATGACAATATAATTTATTTCGGATGTAAGAAAGCATAACCCATTAGGTTGTCTTCCTTGTCCAACATCAGTTTTTTAGCATGTCATATTTTAATGAGTGCTCACAATCATAAAAGATGTCCAAGATAGTATATTTATATGTGAAAACCTTTCTTTCTTTATTACTTCCTAGTAATTGCAACGATGACCAAAACTATGTTTGTCAACTCTCAACAACTTTTATTCATCATACTCTTTATATGTGAAGTCATTACTCTCCATAAGATCCATATGATCTCTTTATTTCTTTTTATTCTTTCTCTTCTCTTTTATTTTTATTCCCTCAAGATCATGGCAAGATAATCAGGACCTTGACTCATAACGTATCTTTATTATATATAGCTCATGGACTCGATTACATAGAAGGATCACAAGGCAAAATTCAAAACTAAATCATACTAAAATTTTATTCTACTAGATCAAGATATAACCAAAAGGATCGAACTAAGAAAAATGGTAAAGATAGAAGTGTGATGGTGATATGATACCGGGGCACTCCCCCAAGCTTGGCAGTTGCCAAGGGGAGTGCCCATACCCGATACTCAGTTCTCCTTTGGTGGTAGTGATGATGGAGTTGTTGATGATGTAGGCTTGTCGTCCATCTTCCAAGGCATAGGCTCACCATCATAGAAGGATGATCGAGTCTCCGGGATCCTCGAATCTGCATCCAAACTCATCCTCTTGAATCTATATTCATACTCACAATTTTGGTTTTGCAGGTCATAGATATGGGATTGGAGGTGCTCGATTTTCTCGTGAAGCTTGAAGATGGTCTCCCCAATGTCCTTGGCATCCATCTTGTGATTGTTGGTGAACTCCGCGATCATCATGTGGTTGGCGTCGAGTCCGCATTCCACCATCCCCTGGCACTTGAAAACTTGTTGCTCCATTGCTTTGTGTCTTGTCTCCACGCTTCTGGTCCTCCTTGGTCCCTCAACGTCGCGGATGTGCAGCACCCCCTCATGCAACTCAATGGTTTGAGGGTGTTGCAGCACCTCTGCAAGGTAGGGGTTGATGACCCTCTCGAAAAACTTGTCCTTGGGGGCGCTTGAAGAAGTCATGGTGATCTAGATCTGTCAGAAAAACAGCTCGAAACAAGAGACAGGAGATATTTGTGTGGTACGATGGTCAAAACCTTCAGGAGATTATATAATGAATTTTTACCGATCAAAAGAAGTATTGTGCAAGAAAACAGAGTCTGGAGGGCACACGAGGTGCCCATGAGGCAGGGGCGCGCCCTCCACCCTCGTGGATGCCTCGTATCCTTTCTGGACTGCTTCTTATTTTCCTATTTTCTTAAATATTCCAAAACAGAGAAAAATTGCTATTAGAACTATTTTGGAGTTGGTTTTCTTACCGTACCACATACGTATTCCTTTTCGGAGGCTAAAACATTCTGGAAGGTGTCCCTTATATACTCCTCCGGGGTTAAGGTTTTAATAACATTAGTTTCAACATTTATAGGGTTACCTGAGATATAATGTTTGATTCTTTGACCGTTCACCACCCTCGGATTTGTGCCTGCGAAGTTCTTGATTTTTATGGCACCAGAACGATAGACCTCCTCGATAACGTAAGGACCTTCCCATTTAGAGAGGAGTTTTCCTGCAAAAAACTTAAACGAGAGTTGTATAGCAATACATAATCACCTACATTAAACTCACGTTTTTGTATCCTTTTTTCGTGCCATCTTTTAACTTTTTCTTTAAACAGTTTGGCATTCTCATAGGCCTGGGTTCTCCACTCATCAAGTGAGCTAATTTCAAATAATCTCTTCTCACCGGCAAGTTTGAAGTCATAATTGAGCTCTTTAATGGCCCAATATGCCTTATGTTCTAGTTCGAGAGGTAAGTGAGATGCTTTTCCATAAACCATCTTATACGGAGACATACCCATATGATTTTTGTATGCAGTTCTATAGGCCCATAATGCATCATCATGTTTCTTGGACCAATTCTTTCTAGATCTATTAACAGTCTTTTGCAGAATTAATTTAAGCTCTCTATTACTCAGTTCTACTTGACCACTAGACTATGGATGATATGGAGATGCAATTCTATGATTAACATCATACTTAGCAAGCATTTTACGAAAAGCACCATGAATAAAATGTGAACCACCATCAGTCATTAAATATCTAGGGACTCCAAACCTCGGAAAAATAACTTCTTTAAGCATCTTAATAGAAGTGTTATGATCAACACTACTAGTTGGAATAGCTTCTACCCACTTAGTAACGTAATCAACAACAACTAAAATATTTGTATATGCATTGGAGGCAGGAAACGGTCCCATATAATCAAAGCCCCAAACATCAAATGGTTCAATAACAAGTGAATAATTCATAGGCATTTCTTGATGTCTACTAATATTACCAACTCTTTGAAATTCATCACAAGACAAGACAAACTTACGGGCATCCTTGAAGAGAGTAGGCCAATAAAAACAGGATTGCAAATACCTTATGTGCAGTTCTATCTCCAGCATGGTGTCCTCCATAAGCCTCAGAGTGACACTTGCGTAGGATCTGTTCCTGTTCATGCTCAGGTACACAACATATAATAACACCATCTACTCCTTCTTTATAAAGGTGTGTGTCGGTGTCAAAACCGGTGGATCTCGGGTAGGGGGTCCCGAGCTGTGCGTCTAAGGCGGATGGTAACAGGAGGCAGGGGACATGATGTTTACCCAGGTTCGGGCCCTCTTGATGGAGGTAATACCCTACGTCCTGCTTGATTGATCTTGATGATATGAGTATTACAAGAGTTGATCTACCACGAGATTGTAGAGGCTAAACCCTAGAAGCTAGCCTATGGTATGATTGTTTGTTGTCCTACGGACTAAACCCTCCGGTTTATATAGACACCGGAGGGGGCTACAGTTACACAAAGTCGGTTACAAGGAAGGAGATCTACACATCTGTATCGCCAAGCTTGCCTTCCACGCCAAGGAGAGTCCCATCCGGATACGGGACGAAGTCTTCAATCTTGTATCTTCATAGTCCAACAGTCCGGCTATTCGGAGACCCCCTAATCCAGGACTCCCTTAGTAGCCCCCGAACCAGGCTTCAATGACGATGAGTCCGGTGTGCAGATTTTCTTCGGCATTGCAAGGTGGGTGTCGGTGTCAAAACCGGCGGATCTCGGGTAGGGGGTCCCGAACAGTGCGTCTAAGGCGGATGGTAACATGAGGCAGGGGACACGATGTTTTACCCAGGTTCGGGCCCTCTTGATGGAGGTAAAACCCTATGCCATGCTTGATTTATTCTTGATAATATGAGTAGTACAGGAGTTGATCTACCACGAGATTGGAGAGGCTAAACCCTAGAAGCTAGCCTATGGTATGATTGTATGTTGTCCTACGGACTAAAACCCTTCGGTTTATATAGACACCGGAGGGGGCTAGCGTTACACAAGGTCGGTTACAAAGGAGGAGATATACATATCCGTATTGCCTAGCTTGCCTTCCACGCCAAGTAGAGTACCATCCGGACATGGGACGAAGTCTTCAATCTCGTATCTTCATAGTCCAACAGTCCGGCCAATGGATATAATCCGGATGTCCGGATACCCCCTAATCCTGGACTCCCTCAGTAGCCCCCGAACCAGGCTTCAATGACGATGAGTCCGGCGCGCAGTGTTGTCTTCGGTATTGCAAGGCGGGTTCTTCTCCAAATTTCGAACGTTTGTTAAGCAGTGTCCGGTCCCATAAATGTTGAAACTCTTGGCTTCGGCGCCCAATAAGGGCTATCTTCCATGCGTCGAATGAATGCGAGGCGCCAGGGTGTTTTTACGTTCGCCCCCTAGCCAGATAAATAAATTGTCTATTAAAGGAATGGGGATTCTTAGATCCAATCCATACCATCCTCCCCCAGCGAGAATCCATCGGAGCGTGCTTCAGAAAGATCCAGTCCAGCATGGCTGACCTCCGCAGCTTGTCCTCCTGCCCCCGTAGCCCTAAGCCCGGTGATTGGGAGCGGTGTTCAGTCCCACACAGTCGATTAGTCGAACTGCAGACTAAGGGATTTCTCCCTCCAGCGTATATGGTGCCCGTCCAAGCCGGGCTCACCACCTACAATCGCAGGGAGCAAACGCAGAGCTTCCCCAGCCCCTCTACGGGGGAGCGGGTATGCCTTGTTCCTTATTTATTGAGGGGACTCAGATTTCCGATTCATCCGTTCCTTCACGGGCTCCTGGAGTTTTACGGCCTCCAACTGCATAATTTCACCCTTGCTTCCATTTTACACATTGCCGGCTATGTTGCCCTCTGCGAGTTATTCCTGGGCTGCGGGGCTCATTTCGAGCTGTGGAAAAGGTTATTTTGCCTCGTCCCTCGCACACAGAAGGGGTCACTTTATCAAGTGGGCGGAGCCGAAATATGGCGCATCGCCGAAACCGGATACCTGTCCAGTACTCCGAAGAAGACGTCCGAAGACTGGCCTTCAGAATGGTTTTATATGGAGGACGTCCCCCTTCCGAACCCTATTCGGCGGGGTCTTCCTGAGTTCAGAAATGCTCCTCTGAAGAAACGCCGAAGTTGGCGCCCACGGAGCCCCCTGGAGGAAGACAACGGAGAAGTCCTTTACCTGATGAACCAGATTAAAGCGCTGGCTCAATAAGGATTGACAGTAATCGATATTATGTCAATATGCATAATGCGGGGAGTGCAACCACTTCAATATCGAGGGCACCCCTTGTGGTGTTTTAACGGGGAAGATGACACCACCCGTTGCAGGCATAAGGGTCCGGACAACGCTGCCGCTTTAGAAAAAATTCTATTCGAATTGTTCAAGGGAGAGGAAGAGGAGTTCATCCGCATCAAGCCACGGGATGGATTCTCCATGTACAACCCTCCAAGCTGGGTGAGTTATATCTCCTTACTCCCATTCTTCCTGCATTCTTTGTCGTAGGTACTCACCTTGCCATTTTGCGGTAGGAATTGCGAAAAGCCATAAGGGAGGTCAGCAGCCCATCTCCACAACCAGAGGATCCTGACCGGGCCCTTGGTCCCGGACTCGAAGAAGATCCGGACATATACGTGGAGCTGATAGACCGGTAGTTCTATCAATTAAGCTGTGATGATGCCATGGTGGCCATTACGGCCGACTATCCCGGACTACTTCCTGCGTCGCACGTAAGAAAAAACAAAAATCCCAACTCCAAAAACTAGGATCCCCTTTTAGACACTTCACCTACTATATACATATGGTGTTTTACAGGGAAGTCATTCGGGACGCCATGCCGAACCCGCAGCAACTCGCCAACAAGAGGCACCGAGGCCGGGCAGGCCAAAAAGGAAGGCGGTCAGGACGGAGACGCCAGCGCAGAGGTATGAGAGAAACCCCGCTCCATGGTTGTTGTCTTTCTTGAAATGTAATGACGTCCGTGTTTCTTTAACAGAAAAAACGCTCGCCGGAATATGTCCGGTGAAGCTGCCGATCACGCTTCCACCAGTCGGGCTCTAGGACCGGACATAGAGGCGGAAGACGACATGGGGCGGACGTCGGATACTCCCCCTACAGAGGATGCAGATAGGCTATCCGCTACGAATTCAGAAGTGGAGAGCGCCATGAATCATAGGCGTCGCCGGGCCGTACTCCGCGACGCTTGCTTCTCACCAGAGGCATTTGATGCCTTCAATTCTGGAGAGGCGTACCTCCGTGCTGCTCAAAATGGTCTAGCCAGAGCCACAGACTAGTATGTAAAGGATGTACGGGTAAGAAAATCTGACGATTATAAGTATCAGTAGCCCCTGAGACTTGAAACAGTTAGCAGAACTGATTTAAGGATCATCTTATTGTGCAGGTTCTTACAGAGAAGAATACTCGACTGTCACAGGAGCTGGAGGAATGCAAGACCCAACTTCGAGCCACTGTTGCCGCATTGAAGGAACCTAAAAAGTCCCCAGCTGGTAACATTTCTTTCGAAGAATGACATGTACCATATAGCGTGCGGCGTGGCTGCAGATCTAACAATAGATATTGCAGATGAATCCGGAGAGAATCCGGAGGACCAGCATGCCGTAAGACAGCTAAAGGCCGGCGAACGCGTGCTGACTGAGGTCAGGCGGGAGAAAAACAATCTCCAAGACGCCAATACCAAGCTGAGCGTGGAACTAAAAAAATTTCGAGCCCAGCTTGAAGACTCCGAGAAGGAGAATAAGTGGCTTCGACGCGGCATTTTCAGTAAGTGCTTGAACGTACCCTTTTAAAAGGGGTCGGCGGAGAAGCTGGCTAACAGAGTTATGTCTGCAGGTATGCTGACGGGTCATCCCGCGGAGGAGATGCCCGGGTCTGCGGGTGATCTTCTCTCCGAGCTCTCACAACTGCACGAAGAAGTTCGGCAGGTGATGCAAGGTGTTGCCCAGGCCTTGTGGCCAGCCGTCTCCCTGCCAGAAGGCATTGGAGAGCTTGCGGAGAAGCTCAAGGGAGCACGGCGGCGCTTCCGATTATGGAAGATATCGGCATGCCGTCAAGGTGCCAGGGAAGCCTGGGCCATGGTGAAGACGCGGTATACCAAGACTGACCCAAACCACATGGCCGAAGTCGGACCTATGGGGCCCGATGGGAAAGAGATCCCCGTTAGCTTAGTGTATGGGCAAGTAGAATTAGCCGCAAAGTATTCCCAACAGGATTGTAGGCTAGACCGCCTGTTGGATGGTATAGAAGAGGAATTTAGTCAGTCTACATGACAATGTAATTAAAGTGACATGTATAATGCCTTCTAGCCGGATTGTAGATCATTTGTCATGGCGGACCTTTTTGCTTCAACCTCGGGACCCGATAGTCCGGAGTGTGTCCGAATACCCGCCCAGTTATATAAGAACCGGGGTATGTGTGGAAACTAGGCGTAGGGGTCATTAGTGCTTGAACAGACAAGTGCCCAACTAGTTATGTTATATTACATGGGTAGTAAGAAACATCTTCCAGGGAGAATAGTTCCGTTAAGGGTTCCTTTCCCTGGGTATGCATGCCCTAAAGTGCATGTCTGTACTGCGAGAGAAAACGCAGGCAAAAACATCTGGGGGCACATATGGAAAATAAATAAATAAAAATCATCTTTTGTTCGCCGACCGAATATTCCCTTAAGAACGCTAGCTTTCGGCTTCACCCAGTCTGAGGTACACATCCGGCTGACCCGGTAGTAACAATCGCAGAGGTGCTCCCCTTATGCCCTAGCCGAATTAACGGGAACATAGGGCCTAAATACAAGAGCGAGGCAACCCAGATTGGCCAAAACTTAAGTCATATCGATGCATATAGTGGCGAAGAGAAGGTACATGCAAAACAATCACACATGTGCGGGGCGTGAAGCCCAGATAGATAATTAAGCTTCTGTGTAAGAAGCCCCCAGGTATAATGAGCGCGGTTAGCGCATCTATAATGTGCAAGCGAGGCACAAGTTGGCCCTTGAAGGCCTAGAGAAAGAATAAAAGAAAGAGAAAAAAAGACAGATAATGTATATGCAAAAAATGGACAGAGGAAGGAGACGAACATAGAGTCGGGCGCTAGGCGTAGAATCTTTGGAGCCTGGCTGCGTTCCATGGGTTCGGCTCAAGTCGATTATTCGATGCATCCCGCAGACGGTACGGTCCACCGGTCAGAACTTGGTCAATAATGAAGGGACCTTCCCATTTGGGCTCGATCTTGGACTTTTTCTTCTCCGGCAGGCGTAGAACTAACTCACCAACGTTATAAATTTTGGCCCGTACTTGTCTGCTTTGGTATCTGCGAGCCTGTTGCTGATAAAATGCGGAACGGGATTTTGCCGCGTCGCGCTCCTCCTCCAGGGTGTCTAGAATGTCCTGCCGATCGAGCTCGGCTTCTCTTTCTTCGTACATGCGCACTCAAGGTGAGTCATGAATTATGTCGCAGGGCAGAACTGCCTCTGCGCCGTACACCATAAAGAAGGGTGTATATCTGGTAGTGCGATTCAGCATGGTCCACAACCCCCAGAGTACGGAGTCGAGCTCCTCTACCCAGTGCGTGTTAGACTCCTTTAAGGACCGCACTAATCTGGGTTTAATGCCGCTCATGATAAGACCGTTTGCTCCCTCAACTTGGCCGTTGGTTTATGGGTGATAGACGGAAGCATAATCGAGCTTGATGCCCATGTTGCTGCACCAGAGTTTTACCTCATCGACCGTGAAGTTCGTGCCGTTGTCAGTGATGATGCTGTGGGGGACGCCATAATGGTGTACGACCCCGGATATGAAGTCTATCACCGGTCCGGATTCAGCCGTTTTAACAGGTGTGGCTTCTATCCATTTGGTGAATTTATCCACCATGACCAGTAAGTATTTTTTCTTATGGGTTCCCCCTTTAAGGGGTCCGACCATGTCAAGCCCCTAGACCGCGAAGGGCCAGGTAATGGGGATTGTTTGGAGGGCGGTGGGTGGCATGTGGCTTTGGTTTGCAAAAAACTGGCAACTGGCGCAGCGTTGGACCAAGTCTTGTGCGTCTGCCCGGGCCGTCGGCCAATAAAACCCTGTACGGAAGGCCTTGCTTACAAGGGCCCGGGCTGCGGCATGGTGGCCGCCAAGCCGACGTGAATTTCTGCCAAAAGCGTCCGCCCTTCCTCTTCGGAGATGCACCTTCGAAGGACTCCGGTAGTGCTTTTTTATACAGCTCTCCCTCGTGGACCCTATAGGCTTTAGATCGCCGCACTATGTAGCGTGCCTCATTTTGGTCCGCGGGAAGTTCCTGCCTAGTTAGGTAGGCCAAGAATGGTTTTGTCCACGGGGCAATGATGGCCATTATGACGTGAGCTGAAGGTGTTATTTCGGTGGCAGAGCCTCCGATTATGTCAGAGTGTTCGGTATCGGGCATCTTGGCCGGGTCCGGACTATTGTTACCGGTGTCCCCATCCCATACCACAGATGGCTTAAATAACCTCTCCAAAAAGATGTTGGGGGGACCGCATCGCGTTTTGCACCGATGCGGGCGAGGATATGCGCCGCCTGATTGTTTTCCCGAGCCACATGGTGAAATTCGAGTCCCTCCAACCGAGCTGACATCTTTAGGACGGCGTTTCGATAGGCTGCCATCTTCGGATCCTTGGCATCAAAGTCTCCATTTATTTGGGATATTGCGAGGTTCGAATCCCCACGCACCTCCAGGCGTTGGATGCCCATGTAAACTGCCATCCGGAGACCATGTAACAGGGCTTCGTATTCGGCTGCGTTGTTGGAGTCGGTATACAATATCTACAGTACGTATTGCACTGTATCTACGGTTGGGGACGTCAGGACGACGCCAGCCCCTAGACCAGCCAGCATTTTGGAGCCGTCGAAGTGCATGATCCAATTGGAGTATGCGCCGTACTCTTTAGGGAGTTCGGCTTCCGTCCAATCGGCGACAGTCGGCCAATACTTGCGATTTAATGGCTCGCCGAGGTTTGTATGTTATGTCGAACGAGAGGAGCTCAATGGCCCATTTGGCAATCCGGCCCGTGGCATTGTGGTTGTTTATGATATCATTAAGTGGCACTTCCGAGGCTACTATAATCAAACACTCTTGAAAATAGTGTTGCAGCTTCCGGGATGCCATGAATACCGCATAGGCTATCTTTTGATAATGTGGGTACTGCGATTTGCATGGAGTGAGGACAGTGGATACATAATATACCGGCTTTTGAAGAGGGAATTTATGTCCGTCCGCTTCTCGTTCGACGACGAGCACTACGCTTACAACTTGATGAGTTGCCGCAATGTACAACAACATTGGTTTGCCGATGTTTGGCGCGGCCAGGATTGGGTTGGTTGCCAGTATGTCTTTTATTTCTTCCAATCCAGTTGTGGCAACGTCCGTCCACTCGAAGTGTTCGGTGCACCGAAGGAGGCGATAAAGGGGTAATGCCTTTTCTCCTAAGCGGGAGATAAAGCGGCTTAGAGCCGCCACACATCCAGTTAGTTTCTGGGTTTTTTTAAGGTCCGTTGGTATAGCCAACTGTGACAGAGCTCGGATTTTGGCCGGATTAGCTTCAATTCCTCTACTGGAGACAATGAAGCCCAGGAGCTTTCCAGCTGGTATGCCGAAAACGCATTTTTCCGGATTGAGCTTGATGTTGTATGTTTGGAGGTTGTCGAATGTGAGCCTCAAGTCGTCTATTAGAGAGTCGTCGTGTTTGGTTTTAACGACCACATCATCTACGTATGCCTCTACTGTTTTGCCGGTCTGTTTTTGAGCCCAAAAGGTATTGTGTTGAAACAGAAGGCGTCGTATGGTGTGATAAATGCTGTTGCGGCTTGGTCGGACTCCGCCATCTTGATTTGGTGGTAGCCGGAGTATGCGTCGAGGAAGCACAATGACTCGTGTCCTGCAGTAGCATCAATAATTTTATCAATGCGGGGGAGGGGGGAGGGATCCTTTGGGCAAGCCTTGTTGAGGTCCTTGAAATCGACACATTAGCGCCAGGATTTGTCCTTCTTTGGTACCTTCACCAGGTTTGCTATCCAGTCCGGGTGTTTTATTTCTCTAATGAATCTGGCCTCCAATAACTTGGCTAGTTCCTCTCCCATAGCCTGTCTCTTAGGTTCAGAGAAACACCGAAGAGCCTGCTTGACCGGCTTGAACTCCTTTAGGATATTGAGGCTGTGCTCGGCCAGCCTGCGTGGGATTCCTGGCATGTCTGAGGGGTGCCAGGTGAATATGTCCCAATTCTCGCGGAGGAACTCTCGTAGTGCGGTGTCCACAACAGGGTTTAACTGTGCCCCGATGGAGGCTGTTTTTGTAGTGTCTGTTGGGTGGACTTGGAATTTGACTATTTCATCCGCTGGTTTAAAAGAGGTGGACTTGGATCTCTTGTCAAGTATCACGTCGTCCCTGTCCACTGTGGAGTGTAGCGCAGTTAATTCCTCGGCCGAAAGGGCTTCGAATAATGCCTCAAGGGCCAATGTGGCTGTTTTGTTTTCGGTGCGGAGTGCTGTGTCCGGATCACTAACGAGAGTGATGATTCCGTTGGGCCCGAGCATTTTGAGCTTCATGTACCCATAATGGGGTATGGCTTGAAAGATCGTGAAAGCCTCCCGTCCCAAGAGGGTGTGGTATCCACTACTGAACAGGGCCACATGGAATGTAATTTCTTCAGACCTATAGTTCTCTGGCGTGTCGAATACCACATCTAGTGTGATTTTCCCAGCACAGCATGCTTATCGACTGGGGATGATTCCTCTGAAGGTTGTGCTGCTTTGCTCAATGCGGTTCCAGTCTATTTCCATTTTTTGAAGAGTTTCCTCGTAGATGAGGTTTAATCCACTGCCGCCGTCCATGCGTACTTTGGTGAGTCAAAAGCCGTCCACAATTGGACTGAGGATCAGTGCAGCTGGTGCTTGGGCTGTTCGGAATTTAGTTTCGTCACTAGCATTGAAGGTAATAGCCGTGTCGCTCCATGGATTTATTGCTGCTACGTGGCAGATTTCGGGAATGCTGTGGAGTGTTCGCTTGCGCCTATTATTTGATGCGAAGGTCTCAAAGACTGTTAATAGCGTATTGTTATCCCTGGGATGGTGCTCTGTGGCATCTGGGATGAGAAGATCCTCGCCGCTTTTGGCCACCTGCCGGAGTATCCAACATGCTCCTAGGCTGGGTGTTGGTATGGTATCTGATGTACTATGAATTTTGCAGGGTCCGTTGAGCCATCCCTCCAATACGGTTCCATGCCCTGTTGAGGGGTTTTGCTTCTTTGTAATTAACTCGGGTGTCTAATGATAGTGCACCCTTTTACTTCGGACTGGGTGTATATTCAGAGCCGGACTATCCCAAAATTTCATTTCAGTTTTCCAGGCACTTTCCATCGCACAGTACTTTCGTACAATGGACGCCAAGTCGGCGAAGCGTGATATGTCACGGCGACTTATGGCGTTAAGGATTCCCTTGTCCATGCAGTTATTGCAGAAATGTGAGACTGCATCTTCCTCGCGGCAGTCCTTAACCTTGTTCATCACAAGGAGGATGGCCCAATAATGATGTACTGTTTCATGGGGCTCTTGCCTGATGTGGGAAAGATCGTTTATGTCTGGGTGGGTGGGTGGGTTTGAGTCCGAACCCCTACCCGATCTGAGACCCAGGGGCCGAGGAGCTTCTGATCTTGGAAGTTCGGATTCCGGGATGTTGCCCGATGAGTCTGGCCCGCTGCCTGACTCTAGGTTCAGGGCTTGGGTGATGTCCTCCCGTAAACGGGTATCTGGCTCGGAGAGCTCAGGAATCCGGACATAGTTAGTCCTCAAGATAGAGGAAGAATTGCCGCATTGTTCCTCCACCACCGCAACATGATGGGTGACCGGTGGAGAGTTAATCTCCCTTTAATCGGGTTTAAGCCCAATCCGATCATAATCCGTAGCGACTCCCAAGGCGGCGATGCGATCCAAGAGCTCGTTTAGGGAAGAGAGCTCCATTGGATCCATCTGCTCGGCGAATTCCGAGCCGACATGGAGGCTGTTTTCGATAACCCGAGAAGTCATCATCGGTGCAGTAGCCGAACAGGCGGTCATGATGAAACTGCCTAGCCGGAGAGTTTGGCCGACAACCAGGGAAACCCCGACAGTAATGTTGTTTTTAACAACGAGATGAGGCATCCTTCCTTACGGGGACGGCACAGAGGAACTCTCAATGAAAGCACCAATGTCGGTGTCATAACCGGCGGATCTCGGGTAGGGGGTCCCGAACTGTGCGTCTAAGGCGGATGGCAACAGGAGGCAGGGGACAGGATGTTTTACCCAGGTTTGGGCCCTCTTGATGGAGGTAAAACCCTACGTCCTGCTTGATTTATTCTTGATAATATGAGTAGTACAAGAGTTGATCTACCACGAGATCGGAGAGGCTAAACCCTAGAAGCTAGCCTATGGTATGATTGTATGTTTTCCTACGGACTAAAACCCCTCCGGTTTATATAGACACCTGAGGGGGCTAGGGTTACACAAGGTCGGTTACAAAGGAGGACATATACATATCCATATTGCCTAGCTTGCCTTCCACGCCAAGTAGAGTACCATCCGGACACGAGACGAAGTCTTCAATCTCGTATCTTCATAGTCCAACAGTCCAGCCAAAGGATATAATCCGGATGTCCGGATACCCCCTAATCCAGGACTCCCTCAGCGCGTTCTTCTCCAAATTCTGAATATCTGCTGAGTAGTGTCCGGCTCCCCATAAATGTTGCACTTCTTGGCTTCTGCGCCCAATAAGGGCTATTTTCCACGTGTCGAGCGAATGCGAGGAGCCAGGGCATTTTTACATTCGCAACCCTAGCGATGTAAGTAAACTGTCTATTAAAGGGGCGGGGATTCTTAGATCCAAACCACACCATCCTCCTACGGCGAGTATCCATCGGAGCGCGCTTGGAAAAATCCATTCCAACATGGCCGGCCATCGCAACTCCTCCTCCCGCTCCCGTAGCCCTAAGCCCGGTGATTGGGAGAAGTGTTCCATCCCACACAGCCAATTAGTAGAGTTACAGACCCAGGGATTTCTCCCTCCAGCATATATGGTCCCCGTTCGAGCTGGGCTCACCACCTATAATGGCGGGGAGCAAGCGGAGAGCTTCCCCAATCCCTCCAAGGGGGAGCGGGTATGCCTTGTCCCTTATTTACTAAGGGGACTTGGATTTCCAATCCATCCGTTCCTCTGCGGGTTCTTGGAGTTTTACAGCCTCCGGTTGCATTACTTCACCCCCGCTTCCATATTATATATCGCTGGTTATGTTGCCCTTTATGAGCTGTTTCTGGGCTGCGAAGCTCATTTCGAGTTGTGGAAGAGGCTATTCTGCCTTGTGCCCCGTACA
Source organism: Triticum dicoccoides (assembly GCF_002162155.2). Classification (NCBI taxonomy): domain Eukaryota; kingdom Viridiplantae; phylum Streptophyta; class Magnoliopsida; order Poales; family Poaceae; genus Triticum; species Triticum dicoccoides. Next base: position 462,743,264 of record NC_041386.1, read on the forward strand.
CAGGAGGGGTCAATATATCAAGTGGGCGTAGCCGAAATATGGCGCATCACCGGGACCGGATACCTGTCCGGTACCCCGAAGAAGACGTCCGAAGACTGGCCTTCGGAGTGGTTTTACATGGAGGACGTCCCCCTTCCAGATCCTATTCGGAGGGGCCTTCTCAAGTTGGACAATGCCCATTTGAAGAAATGCCGAAGCTGGCGCCCACGGAGCCCTCAAGAGGAAGATAACAGAGAAGTCCTTTACTAGATGGGCCAGATAAAAGCGTTGGCTCAATCAGGATTGACAATAATTGAGATTATGTCAATATGTATAATGCGGGGGTGCAACCACTTCAATATCGAGGGAAACCCATGTGGCGCTTTAACGGGGAAGATGATGCCACCCGCTGCGGGCATAAGGGACTGGACTCCGCTGCTGCTCTAGCAAAAATTCTGTCCGAGTTGTTCAAGGGAGAGGAAGAGGATTTCATCCGTATTAAGCCACGGGATGGTTTCTCCATGTACAACCCTCCAAGCTGGGTGAGATGTCACTTTTTACTCCCAACCTTCCGGCATTCTTTGTCATAAATACTCACCTTGCCATTTCATTGCAGGAACTGTGAAAAGCTGTAAGGGAGGTCATCAGCCCACCTCCACAACCGGAGGACCATGATCGAGCCCTCGATCCCGGACTCGAAGAGGATCCGGACATATCTGTGGAGCTGATCGACAGGACATTCTATCAATTGAGCTGCGATGATGCCATGGTGGCCATCATAGCCGACTATCCCGGGATACTCCCTACATCGCAGGTAGGAAAAACCGGTGTCCCAAATCCGATAAGGATCCCCTTTTATGCACTTCACCTACCGTACACATATGGTGTTTTTCAGGGAAGGCCCTCGGGACGCCATGCCGAACCCGCAGTGACTCGCCAACGAGGGACACCGAAGCCGGGTAGGCCAAAAAGGAAGGCGGTCAGGACTGAGACACCGGCGCGGAAGTATGATACATAACCTCGCTCCGTGGTTGTCGTCTTTCTTAAAATATAACGACATCCATGTTTCCTGGTAGGAAAAATGCTCGTCGGACTATATCCGGAGAGGTTGCCGATCACGCCTCCACCAGTCGGGCTGCAGGGCTGAACATAGAGGTGGAAGCTAACATGGGGCGAACGCCGGATGCTCCTCCTACAGAGGATGTGGATAGACTATCCGCTGCAAATTCCTAAGTGGAGAGCGCCATGAATCACAGACGTCGCCAGGCCGTACTCCGTGACGCTTGTTTCTCCCAAGAGGCGTTCGATGCCTTCAACTCAGGAGACGCGTACATCCGTGCTGCTCAAAATGGTCTTGCCAGAGCCATGGACCAGTATATAAAGGATATACGGGTAAGAAAATCTGACAATTATATGTATCAGTAGCCCCTGAGACTTGAAACAGTTGACACAACTAATTTAAGGATCATTATTTGTGCAGGTTCTTACAGAGAAGAACACCCAATTGTCTCAAGAGCTGGAAGAGTGCAAACCCAGCTGCGGGCCGCGGTGGCCGCGTTAAAGGAGTTCGAGAAGGCCCCCTCTGGTAACACTTGTTTCCATTGCAAAGAGTGACAGGTACCAGGTAGTATGCGGCATGCATGCAAATCTAACCATAGATGTTGCAGATGACTCCAGAGTGAATCCGGAGACTGTGTCGAAGGATGCACAACGTGCTAATCGACAGCTAAATGCTGGCGAACGCGTGCTTACATGGGTCAGGCAGGAGAAAAATAATCTCCAGGACGCCAATATCCGGCTGGGCGTGGAATTGAAAGATGTCTGAGCCCAACATGCTGACTCCGTGAAGGAGAATAAGTGGCTTCGATGCGGCATTTTCAGTAAGTGCTTGAACGAACTTTTGAAAGAGTTTGGCAAAGAAGCCGGCTAACAAAGTTATGTCCGCAGGTATGCTGACGGGTCGTCCCACGGAGGAGATGCCTGGGTCTGCGGGTGATCTTCTACCAGAGCTCTCACAACTGCACGAACAAGTTCGGCAAGTGATGCAGGGTATTGCCCAAGCCTTGTGGCCATCCACCTCCCTGCCAGGAGGCATGGGGGAGCTTATAGAGAAGCTCAAGGGAGCACGGCGGCGCTTCCGATTACGGAAGATATCAGCCTGCCGACAAGGTGCGAGGGAAGCCTGGGCCATGGTGAAGACGCGATATACCAAAGCTGACCCAAACCACATGGCAGAGGTCGGACCTGTGGGGCCCGATGGGAAAGAGATCCCCGTCAGTTTGGTGTATGACCAAGTAGAATTAGACGCAAAGTATTCCCAACAGGATTGTAGGCTAGACAGCATGTTGGATGGTATAGAAGAAGAATTTAGTCAGTCTAAGTGACTTTGTACTTTAAGTGACATATATAATGTCCCTAGTCGGATTGTAAATCATTTGTCATGGCGGACCTTTTCGCTTCAACCTCTAGACCCGATAATCCGGAGTGTATCCGAATACCCGCTCGGTTATGTAAAAACCGGGGTATGCATGGAAACCAGGCGTAGGGGTCATTAGTGCTTGAACAGACAAGTACCCAACTAGCTATGTTATATTACATGGATAGTAAGAAACATCTTCCAGGGAGAATAGTTCCGTTAAGGGTTCCTTTCCCTGGGTATGCATGCCCTAATGTGCATGTCCGAACTACGAAAAGAGACGCAAGCCATAACATCTAGGGGGCATGTATCAAAATAAATAAAAGTCATCTTTTGTTCACCGACCGAATATTCCCTTAAGAACGCTAGCTTTCGGCTTCACCCAGTCTGAGGTACACATCCGGCTGACCCGGCAGTAACAATCGGAGAGGTGCTCCCCTTATGCCCTAGCCAAATTAACGGGAACCTAGGGCATAAATACAAGAGCCAGGCAACCCAGCTTGGCCAACACTTAAGTCATATCGATGCATATAATGGCGAAAAAGGTACATGCGGAAGAGTAACACATGTGTGGGGCATAAAGCCCAGAAAAATAGTTATATTAAGCTTCTGTATAAGAAGCCCCCAGGTATAATGAGCGCGGTTAGCGCGTCAAGATTGTGTAACAAATACACAAGTTAGCCTTTTAAGTCCTTGAGGAGAAGAAAAAAGAAGAGAGAAAGAGAGAAAAGACAGATAATTGATACATAAAAAATTGACGGGGGCAAGGAGACGAACATAGAGTCCGGCACTAGGCGTAGAATCTTCGGAGTCTGGCTGTGTTCCATGGGTTTGGCTCGAGTTGATTGTCCGATGCATCCCGCAGACGGTACGCTCCACCGGTCATAACCTGGTCAGTAATGAAGGGACCTTCCCGTTTGGGCTTGAGCTTGTTCTTTTTCTTCTCCGGCAGGCGTAGAACTAGTTCGCCAACGTTATAGGTTTTAGCCCGTACTACTCTGCTTTGATACCTTCGAGCCTGTTGCTGATAGAATGCGGAACAGGCTTTTGCTATGTCGCGCTCCTCCTCCAGGGTGTCCAAACTGTCCTGCCGATCGAGCTCGGCCTCTTTTTCTTCGTACATGCGCACTCGAGGTGAGTCATGAATTATGTCGCAGGGCAGAACCGCCTCTGCGCTGTACACCATGAAGAATGGTGTGTATCCGGTAGTGCGATTCGGCATGGACCACAGCCCCCATAATACGGAGTCGAGCTCCTCTACCCAGTGCATGTTTGATTCCTTTAAGGACCGCACTAATCTGGGTTTGATGCCGCTCATGATAAGACCATTTGCTCGCTCGACTTGACCGTTGGTTTGCGGGTGATAGACGGAAGCATAATCGAGCTTGATGCCCATGTTGCTGCACCAAAGTTTCACCTTGTCGGCTGTAAAGTTCGTGCCGTTGTCAGTGATGATGCTATGGGGGATGCCATAACGGTGTACAACCCCAGATATGAAGTCTATCACCGGTCCGGATTCAGCCGTTTTGACAGGTTTGGCTTCTATCCATTTGGTGAATTTATCCACCATGACCAGTAAGTATTTTTTCTTATGGGTTCCCCCTTTAAGGGGTCCGACCATATCAAGCCCCCGGACCGCAAAGGGCCAAGTAATGGGGATTTTTTGGAGAGCTGTAGGCGGCATATGGCTCTGGTTTGCAAAAAGTTGGCAACCGACACAATGTTGGACCAGATACTGTGCATCTGCTCGGGCCGTCGGCCAATAGAAACATGTATGGAAGGCCTTGCTTACAAGGGGCCGAGCTGCAGCGTGATGGCCGTCGAGTCCAGCATGGATTTCTACCAAAAGCTTCTGCCCTTCCTCTTCAGAGATGCACCTTTGAAGGACTCCGGTAGTGCTTTTCTTATAAAGCTCTCCCTTGTGGGCCTTGTAGGCTTTAGATCGCCGCACTATGCAGCGTGCCTCATTTTGGTCCTCAGGTAGTTCCTACCTGGTTTGGTAGGCCAGGAATGGTTCTGTCCACGGGGCGATGACGGCCATTATCGCGTGGGCTGAAGGTGTTATTTCGATGGCAGAGCCTCCGATTGTGTCAGAGTGTTCGGTATCTGGTGTTGTGGCCGGGTCCGGACTATTGTTACCGGTGTCCCCTTCCCATACCACGGATGGCTTAAACAGCTTTTCCAGGAAGATGTTAGGTGGGACAGGATCGCGCTTAGCATCGATACGGGCGAGGATATCCGTCGCCTGATTGTTTTCCCGAGCCACGTGGTGGAATTCAAGCCCCTCGAACCGAGCTGACATTTTGAGGACGGTGTTCTGATATGCCGCCATTTTCGGATCCTTGGCATCGAAGTCTCCATTTATTTGAGATGTTGTGAGGTTCGAGACCCCACGCACCTCCAGGTGTTGAATGCCCATGGAAACTGTCATCCGGAGACCGTGTAATAGGGCCTCATATTCGGCTGCGTTGTTGGAGTCTATGTATAGTATTTGGAGTACGTATTGGACTGTATCTCCGGTGGGGGACGTCAGGATGACGCCATCCCCCAGACCAGCCAGCATTTTAGAGCCGTCAAAGTGCATGATCCAATTGGAGTATGCGCCATACTCTTTAGGGAGTTCGGCTTCTGTCCATTCGGCGACGAAATCGGCCAGTACTTGCGACTTAATGGCTCACCGTGGTCTATATGTTATGTAGAACGGGAGGAGCTCGATAGGCCATTCGGCAATCCGGCCTGTGGCATCGCGGTTGTTTATTATGTCGTTGAGTGGTACTTCTGAGGCCACCGTAATTGAACACTCTTGAAAGTAGTGTCGTAATTTCCGGGATGCCATGAATACCACATATGCTATCTTTTGATAATGTGGGTACCGTGATTTGCATGGAGTGAGGACAGTGGATACAAAATATACCAACTTTTGAAGTGGTAATTTATGTCCGTCTGTCTCTCGTTCGACGACGAGCACTGCGCTTACAACTTGGTGAGTTGCCGCTATATATAACAACATTGGTTCAACGACATTTGGCACAGCCAAGATTGGGTTGGTGGCCAAGATGGCTTTTATTTCTTCCAATCCGGCCATGGCTGCATCCGTCCACTCGAAGTGTTCGATGCGCCGAAGAAGGCGATAGAGGGGGAGTGCCTTTTCTCCTAATCGGGAGATAGAGTGGCTTAAGGCCGCCACACATCCAGTTAACTTCTGGATTTGCTTGAGGTCAGTTGGGATAGCCAACTGTGACAGAGCCCGGATCTTAGCCGGATTTGCTTCAATTCCTCTACTGGAGATGATAAAGCCTAGGAGTTTTCCGGCGGGTACACTGAAAACGCATTTTTCCGGATTGAGCTTAATGTCGTATGTTCGGAGATTGTTGAACGTGAGCCTCAAGTCATCTATTAAGGAGTCGACGTGTCTGGTTTTAACGACCACATCGTCGACGTATGCCTCCACTGTTTTGCCGATCTGCTTTTCCAGACATGTCTGAATCATGCACTGATACGTTGCGCCAGCGTTTTTGAGCCCGAAGGGCATTGTGTTAAAATAGAAGGGGCCGTATATAGTGACGATCATTGTATTTGAAAGCGAAATCACGATACGTACATTGGACTTCAGAATCCACTCATTGCGGACACCATTTACATTTTGTGGTTATTATACAGTCACGGGCTCACCATACAGCTTTGTATTTGCTCAAGACATGACTAGTTGACCAGTTAAACGCTCCACGTGGCACCTCTAGTGTTGCATCACATTATCTCACTACAATTGGGCCCACCTATCGGCATGTATCTACTCTACACTCTTATAAAAAATAGAGTTGGTGATGATTGTTTGCCTACCATCCTATAATATAGGTCGTCTGATTTATATCTGACGGATAGGAAGGAAACTATGGCAATTTTGCAAAAAGGTACACACACCTCTCCACATTTGCAAATAAGGCCTTCCCCATTCATCCTTTTCTCTCACAAGATAAACTAGTCATACAAATGCATCTTGATGTTACATGCAACACACGGGCATCTTGCTAGTAAGAATGAAAACAAATGACAAAAAAATATTGGATGGTGGTTCGAAGTCATGATAGTGGGCACAACGGACAAGGTGGTCTTGAATTGGTATGCTGAGCCATATGTTTTAACACACAAGAGCTGGTGTGGTGATTATACACAAACGCACGCATGTACACGAACTGCATGCACACAACACTCACACGATCACATGTAGCCACACACGCACGCAACAGTCACACATACGCACGCGGCACTCACACGCACACACCCACACATGCATGCACACACCACACGACCAACACACACTCTCACGCTCAAATGCTCAACCTACACGTGCATGCGCACACATCAGGCCCTGACAGACACATACACAACCAGGTGGTTCCCGCGCACGGGTTGGAGTCTTGTTGCGCCTGCATAAATTTTTGTTTACCTGACCTTTTTCCTATGCAAACTGACAGGTGGGACCCACAAGGAACGTGGTCAATTTAACTAGTCAACATGGTGCTACACAGACTATTTGGCCGGTCAACAGAGTGCAATCCGATGTTGAACAGTGAGCAAGTGACCGTACAATCACCGCCAAACGTATATAGTGACCATAATGAGCGTATTCTGAAGTACGGTGATCATATTACGCTTTTCTCTCTGTAGGCCCTCCAAAACTACATCTCTACACGTTCTCGCATGTTACATCTAACAACTATGCAATACAACACTACTACTACACTCTAACACAATAAATCATATGTGTTTTTAGTTTTACTAGATATCATATTGTTACTTAATTATTCAGTTTGCATACATAAAAATTGCCTTTGAAGTGTATGGCCAGTATCATCTACCGTGCGGGAAAAATCCCGCCCTTTCCTGTTTAATCGGGTTTGTATCGATGGATCATGCGAAACAGCAAAACTATAGTACTATAGTACTATAGTAAAAGTAACAGTTCACTGGGCCTCCATGTCGTGTAATCCTCCATCGTAAGAGTGGAGCGCTCGCTTTCATAAATGTTCCAGTCCCTTTCATTGACATGTGGGACATCAAGCTACCGGGTCCACGTGCCATACCGAAATACAGTGCAGAGCAGTAGGGGTGAAACACCCCAGTCATGGCGCCGGCGCAGTAATGAGCAATGAGGCATCAAATCACAAAGTTGCACCTTTCCCGCAGTTAAGTTGGAGGGACGAAGTGATAATGCAAAAAAAATTGGAGGGACGAAAAAAATCATCATTTTACTCATTGCTGAATCCGCTTCTCCCTCATCTTCTTCAAGTTAACCATGTGTTGCTTCTGTCGTTGTTCCGCCTCATGTGGGACGCGGATTGGCTTGGTAACGCACTAACACGTGGGACTGCATGTTAGGAAACCGCCAGGCCAACGTCCTCTAAAAATAAGAAACCTCCCCCGCCATCCACGCGACAAAATCACCTCCTTTTTACTAATCTTGATTCTATAATTTTTTAGATCAATATAATTGATATTTGTATAGATAGCACACAGGAGCAAAACCAAGTGGTACGGTTAAGGGCATCCACAATGTGTTGCCAGATGTAAAAATAGCTTTTGGCATCAATGGGAACCATTGTGGATGGTGTAGCCAAAGCCAAAAAGATGGAACCGAAGCCCCTGATTGATTGATTGAAGGAATAGAAAAATGCAAAGTCTCTCCTCTTTCTCCCGTGCTTGGGCGCGTGTACAGTATAGAGCACAGAGTCTACTCCCCTGTCCCTTCTATCACAAATCACAAAGCAGTGAAGCGTCAAATCACCAAGCACGGGCGAAGCAACCATCATTTCACTCTTCGTTGACTCCGCTTCTCCATCATATTCTTCGAGAAACTACCACACCGCACTAAGCTGGACGGGCGACGCTATTGTGTACTAGTACTAGTACATTTATGCGTCCTTTGGTTCAACAAACTTCCTGCATGCAAATAAGGTGGCTGTCTCGGCTTGCAGGTGGCACTTGCGAACGACTTACCGTGGTCTCCCTCAATGGTGTTCTCCGTCGAACGCACTTTGCCAAACCACAACGTTCGAGATATCATCGACGTCACCGCAATGGGGAAGGAAGTCAAATAGTTACTACCTCCATTTTTTGTACACAAGGCCAGTATATCAAAATTACAATTTGCAGAATGCCACTAACACTAATCGAGGCAAAATTGATGGGGTTTGCCTCGTACAAGCAACCAAGGACATTAATATACCATTGCATGCATGCGAAAGTGAGAAGGTTGGTTTGCATGGTGCTGCATTAATCAAGTGATGAGGAGTGAGATGGTAAGCTCTTTGGGCTTTGGAGAAAAAAGACGCATTAATTGACACGTCAAACGGGGATTTGTATCGATTAATCCTGTGAAGGAAAATCTCGCCTTTCTTTTTTAACACTAGTACTCCTACGTATGTACTTGTATCCTATTTGGGTCTAGGCCTTGCATTGCCATACTTCACCACACATTTTTGCCAAGCTTGCCTAAAGTTTTCAAAATGAGAAGGAGGTACACTTGCACACGGTTATCGCGGTCCAACGCACCCTCACACAATCGCTCCTGCACGTCGTGGTCGCACTGCACCCTCACACAGTCGCTCTTGCACGCCGCAGTCGCACCACACCCTCACACAGTCGCTCCTGCATGCCGCAAACCCAACCAAGGGAACGCACCCTCACTGACACGTGCTACCTCATGTGATCAAACCATACTCATCCATCCTACCGATGACACAAAATTTTCGTTCATATAGTATGTTTATCCAACCGCATGTTGGGGAAGATCCGTACGGCCCGTGCGGTGGTTTGTTGGGGAAGAAGAAGAGGTCAGGAAGGAGGGTTAGTAGACGTAGGATATTCATCCAACCGCCTAAAATGGTCGACTTACCCAAATGACGAAAGTCAGACGACTTGCATAAATATATGTTTTTACACAACAAAAGATCCCTAAAAACAACATAAATAAATAAAAACTATAACTGCTCGTGGAACGAGACGACCTCGTCATCTTTGGCTGCCGGCGCGAACGAGCCATAGCTGCCGACATGTGTCTCCACACCGTGGTTTTCCTCGGCCTCCAGCTACTCGTTCACGCGGAGTGTGCCGGCGCTCTGCACAGACGAGAGCACCGCACGGTTCAAGTCCAGGATGTCCGGTTCCGCCTGCAGGAGGGCCTCAATGGCAGCGGCATCCACGTGCTTCACGTCGAGTTGACCCTCCGCTTGTGGGACCATAGTTGAGAACAAACCGACGTCCCTCCCCCTCCCCCGCCCGTGTTATTTATACTAATACTCCCTCCGTTTTATGCGGAGTAAATAAAAATAGAGGGAGTATACTACGGATGAGGATCCCCTGACGTGGACGAACCCGTTGAGTAACTGACATGCGGGGCCTAGCAAGCATGGGGCCCGCCAGTAAGTGACCCATCACAAGGCTATAAAGAGATGCCACCTTTCCGGTTTATAGGGCTTATCTCAAAATTTTAGTGGCATCTCTATATAGAGATGCCACCTATTGGCTATAAAGAGATGCCATCTCACTTAGAGCCATCATAAAAAATATTACTCATATAAGCATTTAATCTTTGCATGGTTAAGTAATAGGTTGGCTCTTAGAATAGCTATTAGGTTGGCTCTAAGCATTTAATATTGGCATGAGCAAGGTATATGATTGGAAGAGAGTTGCAAGCATACTATTTTTTTCTTAATCTATGTGTTATAGCCGGGCTGTAGAATAAGAGCCCGCTTCACTCTCTCTCCTCTCTTCTCACTCCTACAAGTAGGATTTTAATGACATGGAAAGTCTTATAGCCTGCTGACTAGGCCTTATTAGAATTGCTCTTAGGCCCTATATAAGTGGAAGGAGGGAGTACTATGAGCACTGCATACTCTACTACAGATGTTATCAGTACTCCACTAGTACTATTGGACAGGGAGCTTAAAAAAGTTACTATTGGACTGGCTATACGTGGCAAAATCCTAGTAGGAAGAGCATGCGCGAGAACAAGCACATTCATGTGGTTGAAAACAAATTGGAAACCATCTCTGTTTGAATACAAGTCGAGGAGTACGTGCGAATCTAAAAATATTGATTGGGCGTTGTTGAATGTTGATACTTTTTTCTGTAAGTTTGATCAAAGTAGAGATACTTTGACTACAAATAAAACTTATATGTAAACTAGAAAGGATCAGAGGGAGTATATTATACGTTCAAAAGCGAAACGAACATTGAATACCCTTTATATATGATTTGCAGATGCTATGATCACCGGTTCAAAATTTTGAATCCGCCTTAGGTATCACACATGCACCCACTCGTTCTCTCTCGGTTTCATCTCGGGGTCCAAAGATCTATTGAAAGAGGACTAGGGTGGGTACAATACATTTGTTTGACTTGTGAACGTACAATATACTCCCTCTGATCCCCACAGACCCCCCTGCGGGTCATTTCTATCATAGAAACAGACCAAACCTTTATCTCCTTGCACGACATGCACTTGATGTCTCAACATCAATCGATCTCGTCAAGATGTGCCGGGGCATGAACCGAATGGGATGTCAAAACTAAGACGGGAAGTGACACGTAGTTGAGGCAAAGTGAAACTTTAAACGAACCGTTTGTTTGTATGCATGTCGGGCAAATTACAACATTGGAAATACAAGCATGGTCTAGGCCCACATGCGAACGATACTCGGCGGAATGTTCAAATGAGGCATGCGGGAGGATGGACTCGATCGGAGGGCAGCATGATCGATGGAGAAGAGGGCTGGAGAGGAATGAGAAATAAGCAACGCCACATGATTATACTTGAACGGCTCAAATAAACAATAAGTTGTCTCATTTTCCCTTCCGTCTTGGTCACAGAGTAAGATACTCCCTCTGTTTTTATTTGCTTTGCATATTAGGTTTGACTGAAGTCAAACTTCATAAATTTGACCAAATTTATAGAAAAAATACAAACATTTACAATAGCAAATCTATATTATGTGAAAGTATATTCAATAATATTATCTAATGGTATTGATTTGTTATTGTATATGTTATTATTTCTGTCTATAAACTTTGTCAAAGTTTACAAAGTTTGACTTTGAGCAAAGCTAAAATGCGGAGTAAATAAAAACAGAGGGAGTACGCAGGGACTAGTATAGTTACTACTGCCGGAACATGGTAAGTTGGCCTCCTAAATGCTGGCACGGACCGGGCACACCTCAATTATTCCTTCAAACAGTCGGTCACCTACATTTAGCACACCATCGACTACTTAATCAAGTGTTACGCTTCACTAGATGAAAAGGAAAAGCGTGGTACCGTACCCAAAACCACCACACCTGGGGCTAGGGTAACAACTTGGTACTGTACCACATTTGAACCAGGGCACAAAAACCACTTGTTCTACGCCTAATGCCATAATGCGCAACGCGGAGCACTGATGCTCGAATTTGGCTGGGAAAACAGGAAACCGAAATGTGGGGCACACCTGTCGGGACGATGTGGCGTAGACTAGTCCAATGGAGGAGCTCGCCCATGACCTCCTCGCGGCTGGCAACCATTCATGTGGGTTGTGGGGGCCAACAATGTGGCGCAGCTCCCGCACCGCCTCTGGACACGGCGACCGCGGTGAGCGACACACTCATCATCGCGAGACACGGTCAGCTTCAGTGTGCCGAGGGTGGCGTTAGCGCTGTGGCACAACTAGTAGATCAACACCCGGCTCGTCGAGGATGCACGGAGCGCCGAAGTGCGTGCGTGCCGCAATGCGCCCGTGGAGTCGTGTAGCGCGGCCAACTGCATCCCCAGGACCTGAGACCATGCCGGGTAATCTTGCTTTTTCAATGACATGTGGGGATCATATGTGAGCAAAGGGCATCTCCAACATTGCCACGACGGCAGCTCACTACCCTGGCACACCAAAACCCTCGTTCCTTGCATCGTCCCGCGGTGCGTTCCCAGCCGGCGCCAGCTGCCCGCATTCATGGCGTCCATCCGTATGCCGTCGTTAAGAGGCTCGGTGCCCGAGGAACCAACTCCAACGACTTAATGACTCACCCGGATGCTTGGCCTCATTGGAATGCGCTACTTAAAGCGGCAACGCCTAGCCAAACTCCATGCCATAGCGCATCGTCCTGCTACCTGGCACCACATCCTCCATGACAGCGAGCGCGAACGCTCTGCGGGAGAGCTTGTCTTTGGGGAAGAAGCTCGAGGTCGCTGTCGTCGCTCAAGTCGCCGCTTGTGATGCAATAGCAGCATAGACGGACGCGGACGCAACCACACAAATGGTGGCCACGCCGGTGGCTGCCGTCAGCCACACGTCCTACTTGCCGCCGTCCAACGTCCTACACCGCCGAGGTTGGAGACTCCTCCAAGGATGAGTAGGGCATGGGAGGCGGCAGGGCATGGAGTGCCAACTGGCCGGTCCGTCTCCCGTGTTCTACTCTTCCTCGCCGGAGACCGCACTTTATTTCACGGGTCTTGAACCCCGCCCTCGTACATGGAGATCGCAGATGGAGGACATCGGTCGCCGCCGTAGAATAGGTTTAGTGTCGGGTTTCTTTTATTTTTCTGTCCTATAAAAGTCCAAAATGTAATGAAAATCTGCCATGTTTGCATTAATCTCGTCTGGTGTATATGAACTTTCACAATAATAGTAAGATATATTGTAGGAGTATATGGAATGATGATTTGCTTTTGTGTGTACAAACTTAGAAGGTTTGACCCGAGACAAAGCTAACATGCGAAGTAAATAAACACATAGGGTCTACATACACAATTTATCTTAGGCACTCCAATAGTATGTCCACTACACATTCACGCATTTCACATCTTTCTACATCTACGGGAACCTACGAAAGGGTTAATATAATTGCCTCTCTCTCCTCCCTGATTTTCATGGTGGTGGGCCCCTCCCTCCCCCAATCTACAATCAACAACTCACACATTCCACATTACGTTAACTATGTACCTGGGATTACGTAGGTGTAGCATTACTCGTCCTAAAAAACCCAACAAAGCCAACCTCCCAGCATATCACGCGGGAAAAGACCCAGCCACGTCGTTTTAGTTGGGATTACCAAATTACTACTAGTAGTATCGATGGATTGCATGAAGCACCAAGTTTTTTTTCAGGGGGCGAAGCACCAAGTTTAAAAGGAAAAAAGGTGGTACACTCACAGCACCGCTGTCATAGTCGCATTGCACCCCACACACGTTCGGTCCTGCACACGGCTCACGTAAACGGAATGTGCTTCGGCTTGCCTCTGCACTAACACGTGTGACCGCACTTGGAGAAACCGACCATGCGCCAAACTCCCTCTGCCCACCGCGCGAAAATCCCCCCAAATCGCAAATTTAACCACCCTTCGGCCAACTAGCCAATAGTATTCCCCAAACCCCCTCCCCCTCCACTCCATTTGATCCGCCAAAGTCGCCCTCCCAACCGCGCCAATACGTCGGCACCGCGGTTCATCGAGGGGACACACGTCGAACCTCCCGCTCCCATAGTACGCTCTCGTAGACTGCCGTCCTCTAGCTGCGCCACCACCGCTGGCGACGTTCTTGTGGAGACGCACGGCGGTCAGAACCGCCACTGCTGGCGACATTCGTGTGGAGACTCACGGTGGTCAGCTTCTCCCACGGTACGCGCATTCTAGACTGAGGCCGCGTGCATGTCGGTGTAGCGCTGAATGTTAGCTGATAGACGTTGTTAATCTCACTGTTTGCCAAAGTAGTTTATAGTGAATATACTCTGCTTAAGAAGCTTCATTGCCCTGTTTTGCACTCAATCTACTTAGCTGAGATGGCATGCCAAGCCCAATTAGTTGCTAAAACATCCTGCCATATATTTATTGTGACGTAGATTGCCATGGTCTAGTAGCCAATCTGTTAGGTGAAATAGCTCTACACCATTTTATACTCGATCTTTGTTGCTGAGATGGCCTTCGACTGTTCGATGGCTGTGTGCTCGGCCTCATTGACTGCTGAAACAGCCTGCCAAAATTTAGCACTCAAATATGTCTGCTGCATTAACTTTACATATATTTTGTTACTTAGATCTGCTTGTCCAAATATCTTGCCATAGCTTTAGACATCGACCTAGGTAATTTTTTCTGGACTTCATAAAAAAACATATATGTTTTTCCTATAATAACCAGTAGAAGAACTAATTTATATGTCTAACAGATGGATAGGACTTGGATAACTTCTGCTCAAAGATTCTTCGCTGCATATGTCAAGGGGGTTGAAAACTTCATGAACTTTATCAGAGCTGAGTACGGTGGTCCGAAATCAGATGTGCTCTGCCCATGTAGCAGTTGTATGAATTCAGTTACAAGACCCCAGTCAACTATGCAAAATCATCTACACTTGTATAGGATGTCGGTCACATATACTAGGTGGGTTCATCATGGTGAAGATGTGAGCGTCAATGTTACTGACTATGTGGAAGCAGCAGATCACCATCTTGATCCGCCTGATGCTGAGGTGGAAGAGGAGGAGGAGGTGGTGGCGGAGCCAGTGAGTTTGACCAACATTGAAACAATGCTACGAAATGCTCGTGCATTTCATGAAGTTTCACCGGCAGAAGAAAAATGGTGGGCCTGCCTGTTGGAACAATGCAACATGGCTGTCACCCCAGGAAATAAGTTGTCGATATTCTCAACTATGGTAACCTTTCTTCAGGTGAAGACATCTGAGTGGATGACCAACAAATCATTCGATGTGATGTTGGCTGCTTTTCGCAAATCTTTCCCAGATGCGTCTGACCTGCCAGACACCTATAGTAAAATGAAGAATTTCCTTCATGCAGTTGGAATTGGATATGATATGATCCATGTTTGTAAGAATAATTGTGTTCTATTCCGGAAGGATTATGCCAACTTAAGTGAATTCCCAAAATGCAAATCATCAAGATGGAAAGATGGCGTGAAGAGGATTCCTCATAATGTTCTGAGACATTTTCCAATTATACCAAGATTGCAGAGGTTGTTTCATGATGCTGAAACAAGAGAGGATGTACAGTGGCATTCTAGGAACCAGGAGTACAAAGATCAGAATGTAATGAGCCATCAACCTCATGGTAGTGACTTGAAAAGCTTCAATCAGAAACACAAAAATTTTGATGCTGACCTGAGAAACATTAGACTTGGCTTAGCTTCACATGGATTTTACCCATTTGGCCACTAGAGCGCCACATATAGCATGTGGCCAGTGCCTGTTATCCCTTACAACATGCCTCGAAATGTATGCACCAAAAAATAAAACTACATGATGGCCTTGCTCATGCCAGGTCCAAAAAGTCCTGGAAAGGATTTTGATTTATTCATGGAGCCTCTTGTGGAGGAACTTCAACAGCTATGGAGGGGTGTTCTCACTCGAAACCTATATAGCAGCCCATCAGCTAAATTCTTTCTACGTGCTATTATAATTTGGTGCATCCATCATTATCCGGCTTTGGGCACTATGTCAGGGCGAATGACACATGGTTAAAATGCATGTGTTCGCTGTGACAGGAATCCGCTGTTATACGCAATACTTAGCAAGATCTGTTACATTGGACATCGTCGTTTCCTTGCCAAGGACAAACCGTGTCCTATAAAATACCGAAGACATGTGTCCAATGCAAAGCATGAAAATCGTGATGCACCAAAGAGGCTCACCGCCGATGAGTTGCAAGTGGAATTAGAGAAGGTCCGACATATTACACTAGGAAACCATCCTGGTAATGGTAGCGAGAAAAGGAAGTGTGGCAGGGCAGAAGAGAGATTATTGGTTACCCGCAGGTCCACTTTGTGGGACTTGGAGTATTGGAAAGATTTGGATCTACGGCATAATCTTGATGTGATGCACATCGATAAAAATATATGTGACAGCATTATCCGCACACTTCTTAATATTGAAGGCAAGAAGAAAGATACCTTAAAATCTAGGATTGATTTGACACACCTGGGTATCAGACATGATTTGCATATGCAATATGAAGGTAAACCACGGGATATGGCACCAGCTGTGTACGTCTTGGACAAGGTAAAAAGAAAAAAGAATTCTGCAAGGTCCTGTCACGTGTGAGATTCCCACATGGATTTGCTTCCGACCCTGAAAGGAGAGTCAGTGCAGATGGAAACAAGGTACAAGGGTTGAAAAATCATGACTGCCACATCCTACTTCAAAGGGTTTTACCAGTTATCCTTATAGGATTGGGCCGCCCTGACTTATATAGAGCAGTTGAAGTGTTGGGAGAATTCTTCAGGGAACTCTGCAGTAGAAATATTAGGATAGATGCTTTGGAGCGTCTTAGAGACAAGATACCAACTATCCTATGCGACCTTGAGAAGATATATCCTCCAGCCTTCTTTGATGTGATGGTGCAATTGGCTGTTCATCTACCTGATGAGGCACTACTTATAGGTCCAGTACAGAATGGATGGATGTGCCCTAGTGAAAGGCGGCTAGGCACTTTCAAGGGCTATGTTAGGAATAGAGCTAGACCCGAGGGTTCCATTGTAGAGGCCTACATTGCTACAGAAGCGTTGACATTCTGCTAAAAATACATTGAAACAACTGATCAGCTTAGGAAAGAAGTGGGTGAAGACAATACCGGGCTCAATGTTTTCAATTATTATGTTTGAGTTACAGGGAAGATTCGACGACAGGACAAACCTAAAGATTTGGACAAAATGGTTTGGTATGTGTTGAATAACTGTCCTGAGATACTACCTTATATCAAGTAAGTGCTATGTTCTGCAGCTTATACATTGTAATCTACTACACTTGCAGCACATACTTATATATTTAGATATTTGATGCGGTCAAAATGTTGTGTTGCATCTACAAAAAGGAGTTACTGCCGCAAAATCCAAGAAACATTGGCAAACTGGTTATGGTAGGATTTGCGAAATGGTTCAAGAGCCATGTAAGCTTTTGAATTGCACTGTCAGTTTTTTTAATATATTGAGTATATAAGATGATCAGCTTGTCTATTTTCTATCCATAGGTTAAGAAGATGTGGGAGGATGGGAAGGCAGTTAATGATGCCCTTTACGCACTAGCAATGGGTCCTGATACTCGGGTAAGACATTATGAATCTTGCGTTGTTGGAGATGTGCGCTACAACACACTTGCACACGACTAAGGCAGGAATACACAAAATAGTAACATCATGAGCATGAATACATATGGCAGAGACACAACTGAAATGTATTCTAAAATAACAGACATTGTTCAGTTGCATTATATCTCCAGTTTCGAGGATCATTGGTGTGTGGTTCTGTTGGGTTGTCATTAGTATAACCTATTTTCCAGGATTGCAAAACCCAGAGCTGATCATTATTTCAAATCCATCAATGTCAAGGCGGCGTACTAGACCAACGAGCCTTTTATTTTGGCAAATCAAGCAACACAGATATTTTTCTTGGAAGACACATTTGCACGTACCAATGACTTGAGAGTATTGCAATGGTTTGAGCAGATGAATTCATTTAATGAAGTTGCACAACAAGATGATGCTTACACTACTCCCAATGTACAAGATTCCATAGATGTTCCTAATATCTTTGAGAACCATCATGTCAATGACACTGGCGAAAAGATTGCCTGTCGTGCTGTGGACATACAAGAGTTTATCAAGAAGAAGCCAATGTTCGAGGATATTGAGGATGAAGAAGAAGATGACACTATGGGGAATAACGATTCAGACTGATACACATGGCGAAGATGTTGATGCTGATGCTGCAGATGGTGATTAGATTGCTTTTGTCGCATTTGCCTTTCAGAAGACGGTTTTTATCTACTATGTCAAATTGTGTTTGCTATGACGACTGAAACCTGATGAACGTGTTGTTTGGTATTTTGCTGTGAGAACATCACTTGTTATGTATGTTGATTTGTGTTTGGTGATTGTATGACGACTAAAACATGATGACATTGTTGTTTAGTTGTACTCATATTTGGCTGTGAAACTTGAATTTGATGACATAGTTTTTTGTTGGATTGCAATTTGCTCAATGTCTTCGATGGGAACAAAGCTGACCCAACAGGGCCTCTGCTAATTTATTTATTTATTAACAAAAGGGCCTCTGCAATTTATTTATGAGCAAAAGGGGATACCCCCGATTTCCATTAATAGAAACCATTAGATGTTCACAACACTACACCCAGTGTGCTAAACAGGTTTCATTCATTACTAGTTTCAGCAAAGTGCTCATGTCATAGCCACTGAATATATCACGAGTGCTACATACACTGCAAATAAAGGGACAATCATCCTACAGAGCACATCGATTTTGCCCATCATCTTCACAAGGTCTTTCATCTCCTCATTGTTGTCAAGGTCGTTCAACAACTGTTTCTTGGCCATGATCAGAGGAAATGCATCTTTAACATTCTGCTCTGCATCTTCCTCTTTTCTCGTTCCTTCAGTTACTTGTCCAACACCCCAACCTACTGGTATTGGGATTCCTCGACTAACCAAATAATCTGCGTAGTTGCATTCCCCCACATCAGCAACTTCCCAGAAATACAAATCACATGAATCTTCCCTTTTCTGCACGAATCAAATTGGAAGATCATCAACCAAACTATTAAAAAAACCAGCAACTGAAAGCAGCAGAACAACACTTAAACATATTACCCCATGATTCGGGCATTTGTAGAAGACTCGGCCAGGGTTGCGGATTGTGGTTGAGATGCAATGGAAGACTTTGCATGATTTGCAGCAGTGGCACCACACCAACGGCAGCGGGTTGCGATGAGCAACTGGTTGCAGTGCGTGTGTCGGCAGGGGTGTGATGAGACCCACATGCGATGGTACGGGTGGCGACTTGGCGCATATCTGGTTGTTGCCTACTAAAGAGCAGGTGGACGAGCAGCCAGCGGGCATGGTTGTTGCGGCCAGAGCTTTTGATGCTAGGTAGAGTAAGTGGAGAAGAGGAGAAGCGAACATTGGATATGTCAGTTTCATTACTTGCAGAGTAGCATATCACCATATATAGTCATAGTCTAGGTTTGGATTCGAACCAGCTATAGGAGCACGTCTCTCTTTTTTCTAGAACTCAGCAACGTCTCTTTACTGGTACACTAGCTTGTTCTGTACGCCTTCTCAAGTCTTTGATTATGTTTATTTTTTTTGCGAGGAAGGAAGGACGACAAAATTGAGAGTTCCTGAGACTCGAACCCAAGACCTCTCGATTGAAAACCAAGGGTGCTAGTCAGTTATGTGGCGAAAGTACCCTGGGAGGAGGACGGTAGACAAACACATTTTCATCATAGTTTTAGTTGCGACGCAAGATCGAACGGTTGCAGTTTCGGGATTGTTATCAGGCGAACGAGCCCAGTTTTTCTCTTCTTCCTATATAAAAAAGTATGCTACTTGGTATCGGCTTAGTCAACAAACGATTGTGCCAACCTTGACCGTTGGATTGACATTCAACGTCTGTCGTGTTTCTCCAATCTCTTCTTCCTCCAGCCACCAAAGCCAAACCAGCGCTGGCAGGACCGCCTGCTCCCGCCTCCCACGGCTGGTTGTGCTGCCATGCATGCATCATGGCCACATCGCACCCTAAAACTTTGTGCATCTTCCCCGGATCATGTTCGTTCCCATCCGAGGCCTCACCATCGTCCTCCGCCTTGGTTCGCTCGCCGCGGCGCCACCCTCCGGTGTTGTCAACATGGTTAACAACCGAGAGGAATAAGGAGATGACTGTACATGGTGAGGATGACAGTAGGGACCCAGCAGTGCACAATAATTTTGTTTTTTCAAGATGGAGAAGGGTATCAATTGGGTTGTGCGGGAGTTGTGGCTCGTCTAGCCCAGGTTTTTATTTCATATGTTTACCACATGAAAAGCCCAGTTTGTTTTTTTCCTTTCTGAAAATGGCTAGCCCAGCTATTTAGTTTTTTGCAGAATAGCCAACGTAGGCCTACTTGCTTTTCTACGCCCTGTTGGGCCGGAAATCTTTCAAGACGAGGAGGGATGCATTCGGGCTTGCCCAGAAAATGGGCTATAAGTAATAATAAATGAGCTGTAAAATGAAAAAAAAATATCAAACATCAATTAGTTCCAAAATACTTTTTTCTTTCGGATGTTGATATTTTAAATTTCATTGCTTTTGTGCGAGTAAAATTTCATTGGATTTAAATTAAGGTATGTTTAGTTTTTAAATTAATTTGAATCTGGCTAGAAATTTCGGGTTGTCTACTGTTTGGGACAGATTTGGAGGCTGACTTGTGGGTCTACTAGGTTGACATGTACGAAAGGCTTTGTCAACTTAGTCCACAAATGATTCCAGCAGTGACCGTTGGATGTTAATCCATCGGCCGTGCTGCTTCTTCAATATCTGATCTTCTTGCTCCAGCCGCCCAAACCAACGGCGGTGGGACTGCCTGCTCCCGCCTCCCATGGTCGGCTGTGCTGCCGCACAGGCCGCACCGCCCCACCACTCCATCCATGGCCAGACCATTCCTCTACTCACCCACACCTCATGTTATTTTCCGGCGACGGCAGCCGAACCAGTAAACCCTCGTACTCCCCACTGTGTGGGCAAACACTGCCGAGTCTTCCCCGGCTCTGTGTCGTTCCCTTCCTAGGCCTCGCCGTCATCCACCGCCCTGGTGCTCTCAGTGCGGCGTGGTCAACGTGGTCAACGAACGACATCCATCGGAAGTGGACTGTACGTGGAGAGGTTGATAGGTGGGTCCACGGCCGCACACAAGGAAATGGCGCCTTATTGCGCGCAAAATAATGATTCCTCCACCTGACAGCTGGGACCCACTAGAAGGGCCTCTGTATTTTGCGAAAAAACGCCCCGCCAGTGACAACTCGGACCCACCAGCTATATCTTCGCACGCAAGGAAGTGCCTCCTTATTGCGCACAAAAAATGAATAGCCCCCTGCTAGTTGGGACCCACCATAGTGGGAGGCTGACTTATGGGCCTACTAAATTGACGGGGACGGAGGGCTTTGTCAACTTAGTCAATATGAATGATTCTAGCTCCAGTGACCATACGATGTCCATCCAATGGCCGTAGTGCTTCTTCAACCTCTGGTCTTCTTGCTCCAGCCGCCCAAACCAACGCCGGTCGTGCCGTGTGCTCCTGCCTCCTGTGGCCGGCTGTGCCGCCGCGGAAGCCTCACCGCCCCCTACTACTTCCACCGCTGGCCAGGCCATCCCTCTACTCACCCACACCCCCTGTTATTCTGCGGTGATGGCAGCCTCACAATGCAGGCAAACCAGTGAACCCTCGTACTCCTCTCTGCATGGGCATCCACTGTCGCGTCTTCCTCGGCTCCACGTCGTCCCCTTCCTAGGCCTCGCCGTCGTCCACCGCCCTGGTGCTCTCGGCGCGACGTGGTCAGCGTGATCAAGGAACGACTTCCATCGGAAGAGTACTGTACATGGAGAGGCTGACAGCTTGGTCCACGGCCGCATGAAGTAAGTGCAACCTTATTACGCGCAAAATAATGATTCCTCCACCTGACAGCAGGGACCCACCGGACGGGCCACCGTATTTCGCAAAAAAAATCCCCCCCTAACTGCTGGAACCCACCAGCTACATCTTCACACGCAAGGAAGTGTGTCCTTATCCTCCCTGACAGCTGGGACCCACCTGGTCAAAGCGTACGTAGCGTTGTCTATGTACATACCGGTCGATCGGTTTGTCTGCATGCATGTAGCATGTCACACAGTCTCGTTAATATCATGTACACGTACGTACATCCAGGGTGCAAGAAAGTAAATATGGCCACATACGTACATACCGGCCAGGTCTCGAATGCCTACTCGTGCATACGTACGGCCAGGGCTCGTGTACATGGGGAGGCAGCGACGGCATCCTCTTCATCGGAAACCAACTGACTGGGTCGGAACGAAGAAATTGCATCGTGTTCATGGGGAGGCAATGGAATGCGTCGTGTTCATCAAGAGGCAACGGAATACGTCGTGTTCATCGCGAGCCAACCGGCTTGGATGGAATAGCCGATCGAAACGAGGCCTGGCGTACCGCAGAACGGAGGAAACAGCCTTGTGTTCGAGCGTCCATGGTCGAAACGGGATCCTGTTCATCGGGAGGGGTCTGGCATACCGCAAAATGGAGGAAATGGACTTGTATTCAGGTGCCTACGGTCGAAACAGGGTCATGTTGATCAGGAGGGGTGTGGCGTACCGCAAAACAAAGGAAACGAACTTGTGTTGGAGCGCTACGGTCGAAACGGGGGTCTTGTTCATCAGGAGGGGTGTGGCGTACCGCAAAACAGGACTCCACGGGCTACTGTTTATCTCCACCGTGGACCTCCTCTAGCCTCCACGAGCTACTGTTCATCCACCGTCGACCTCCTCCAGCATCCTCCTGCGACTGTTCATCCACGACGTCTCCCCTCCTGCCTCCACCAGCCACTGTTCATCCAGGGCCTCCTGTTCATCCAGCCTCTACCGCTCCTCCACCGGCTACTGTTCAACCAGCCCTCTCCACGGTGTCCTGTTCAACCACCCCTCCAAGGGCTACTGTTCATCCATCCCTCCACCGGCTATTGTTTAACCAGGCCTCCACGGAGTCCTGTTCATCCAGCCCTCCACGGGGCCCTGTTCATCCACCCCCAACCGGCTCGATCGGGGTCCTGTTCATCCAGCGGCAACGACCTCTACTACCACGGGGTCCTATTCATCCAACCCCACATCGGGAACTGTTCATCCACCCCCCAACAACGCTCACTGATCATCAAGAGGCAGCAGGTTCGATCGGCTTCTGTTAGCAGCAGTAGCGAAGGAATCACTCGATCGGGTTCAGTTAACAGCCAGGGATCGATCTCTTGGGCTCAGTAACGCGTAGCCTGCAGTGCAATCGCTCGGGTTCAGTAGGCGAACGCCTCACTCGGATTCAGTTAGAGCGCAATGCCTCACGCACACGCGCATACGTGTATGAGAGAAATGCGCTAACCTTCGTGCATCGCTTGGCCACGACCTCCCACTATAACCGGGAACTCCCCGATATTTTCCTCACCCTCGCTTCTACCACAGTTTTTTCCGTCATAGACGGCCCAAAGAATGTCATGCAGCTGCGTCTCCGGCCCGCCCAGGACAAAAAGCCCATTTTCTGTCATGATTTTTTGTCATAGAAGATTGTCCCACCACAACTATGATGATACCGGGTTTTGTCACAATTGTCGTCATAGAAGTGTCATAAGCATGACAGAAAAAATCATTCGGCCAAAAATGTCATGGGTGTGTATTTTTTTTGTTTTGAAGTGTTGTCACCGTAAAGTGCGCGACATAAAATAGCCAAGTCTGGAGCACTGAGTGCACCTACCTTTTCTCTAGTAAGTAAACACTTCGCAATAAATAGAGCAAAATAATGCACAGCAGGAAAGTGCAAGCTAGTGGCGGTGACACCAGACACCCCTCTCTCAACCCCCACATTCAGAGTGTGGTAAAAAGCATCAAACTCAGCGGGCCTAGGCTCAACTAAATCCCCGTCCGAAGGGATCATGCATATATCACAAAATTCAGTAAGTGGCATCTGACGGGTTTCAGCATATAAATTAAACTGCACCTCATGGGGATTATTCCTAGGAAGGATATGAAAAATTTGTGTAACACCGCTGTGTAATGATGCTATAGTAACCCCTGGGGTTAAGTCATTCATTTTGCTAAACAAGTGTTTGATCGTCCTTGGATCTCTCTCATTTCAAATTCTAGTTGAATTCAATTTCAAATTCTGAGTGAAATTAAAATTGCTCAAACATGAAAACAAAAATGTTCATCATGTGTCAAATAATCCATAACTA
Organism: Triticum dicoccoides; assembly: GCF_002162155.2. Classification (NCBI taxonomy): domain Eukaryota; kingdom Viridiplantae; phylum Streptophyta; class Magnoliopsida; order Poales; family Poaceae; genus Triticum; species Triticum dicoccoides. Next base: position 462,767,437 of record NC_041386.1, read on the forward strand.
ATATCGGTGGTGAACCAACATTTTTGCAAAGTGTTTAAGTGGCCTAAACTACTTAAAATAGTGACCTAAGCAATAAATTAAATGCCTTTTAAATTTATAAAATGTGCAAACAATTTCAAAAGTCTCACAATCTTTTTGTGCCACTGCACATTAATTCTTTGAAATTGTTTTGTCTAGTGGCATAATTTTGCAAAGTCATTATTGGCTAAAAAGAAAATGCAAAAGCTACTGTAAAAGAAAAAACAAGAAGGAGAGAAAGCCCCCTGCCCCCCTGGGCCTTAGCCATTGCACTGGCCCGGCCCACCTTACCAACCTTGTATTCTTCCCCTCCCCACTGTATGAGCGACCGCGCGCGCGCGTCTCCGCCGGACCCCCCTCGCCGGCTCCGAGGAGGGGATAAGGTCACCGCCCCTGGACACCTCGAGCCCCCCTCACCTACCGCCACTCGCGCTTCTCCGTTCCCCCACTCTCCCCTTCTCTCTCTCCCTCTCCTTCATTTTGGAGAGGAGGCCGACGAGGTCACCGCCGTGCCTCGCCCGTCCTCGTGACCGCCGAGCCCCATTTGCCTCGTCGACCCATCTGTCGTCTCCGCCGTCTTCAACTACCTCGCCACCATCCACGAGCGCAAGCCGAGGAGCACCGCAGGCCGTGGATCGAGACGCCCCCTTCCACCTCGGTCGTCGGCGATCTTCCTCCTCTCCGACGCTCCTGTTGCTACTAACCTTCCAAGGGCCACCGTGCGTGCCGCAAGGTGAGCTCCTCCGTCTCCTGCTCCCTTCCTTTCATCCTCTTCACGCGTCATAGCTAGCTGCTGTCGCGCCCGAGCTCTGTTCGCTGATACGTCTCCAACGTATCTACTTTTCCAAACACTTTTGCCCTTGTTTTGGACTCTAACTTGCATGATTTGAATAGAACTAACCCGGACTGACGCTGTTTTCAGCAGAATTACCATGGTGTTATTTATGTGCAGGAGCAAACGTTCTCGGAATGACCTAAAACTTCACGGAGCTACTTTTGAGAAAATAAGAAAAATACCTGCAAAAGATGAAGGCCAGGGGCCCACCACCTCTCCACGAGGGTGGGGGGCGCGCCTCCCTACCTCGTGGGCCCCCTGTTGCCTCTCCGACTCCAACTTCAACTCCATATATTGAGTTTCGGGGAGAAAAAAATCAGGAAGAAGAAATCATCGCGTTTTACGATACGGAGCCGCCGCCAAGCCCTAAAACTTCTCGGGAGGGCTGATCTAGAGTCCGTTCGGGGCTCCAGAGAGGGGAATCCGTCGCCATCGTCATCATTAACCATCCTCCATCACCAATTTCATGATGCTCACCGCCGTGCGTGAGTAATTCCATCGTAGGATTGCTAGACGGTGATGGGTTGGATGGGATCTATCATGTAATCGAGTTAGTTTTGTTAGGGTTTGATCCCTAGTGTCCATTATGTTCTGAGATTGATGTTGCTATGACTTTGCTATGCTTAATCCTTGTCACTAGGGCCCGAGTGCCATGATTTCAGATCTGAACCTATTATGTTTTCATCAATATATGAGTGTTCTTGATCCTATCTTGCAAGTCTATAGTCACCTATTATGTGTTATGATCCGTTAACCTCGAAGTGACAATAATCGGGATACTTACCGGTGATGACCGTAGTTTGAGGAGTTCATGTATTCACTATGTGTTAATGCTTTGTTCCGGTTCTCTATTAAAAGGAGGCCTTAATATCCCTTAGTTTCCGTAAGGACCCCGCTGCCACGGGAGGGTAGGACAAAAGATGTCATGCAAGTTCTTTTCCATAAGCACGTATGACTATGTTCAGAATACATGCCTACATTATATCAATGAACTGGAGCTAGTTCTGTGTCACCCTAGGTTATGACTGTTACATGATGAACCGCATCCGGCATAATTCTCCATCACTGATCCATTGACTACGAGCTTTCCATATATTGTTCTTCGCTTATTTACTTTTCCGTTGCTATTGCTATCATCACTACAAAATACCAAAAACATTGCTTTTAATACCGTTACCTTTTGTTACCGTTATCACTACTATCATATTACTTTGCTACTAAACACTTTGCTGCAGATATTAAGTTTCCAGGTGTGGTTGAATTGACAACTCAGCTGCTAATACTTGAGAATATTCTTTGGCTCCCCTTGTGTCAAATCAATAAATTTTGGTTGAATACTCTACCCTCGAAAACTGTTGCGATCCCCTATACTTGTGGGTTATCAATACTATTTTCTGGCGCCGTTGCCGGGGAGGATAACTCTATTCTTTGAGTCACTTGGGATATATATTTTCTTATCATTATGAAGAACTTGAGAGATCCAAAAACCAAGATCTATCCCTCAACTACGAGGGGAGGTAAGGAATTGCCATCTAGCTCTGCACTTGATTCACCTTCTGTTATGAGGAAGTTTGCGACACCTACACCTACTTCTGCTATTTGTTCTGATATGGCGCATGTTATTAATGATGCCACTTCTGCTATGCATGATACTTATGATGAAACTACCTCTATGCCTGATACTACTATGCCACTTAGTGATTTTCTTGATGAACAACTTGCGAGGGCTAGAGAGATTGAAAATATTGAATCTGAAGATACTGATGAAAGTGATGATGAAGAATAACTTGTTATTCCTAAGGGTTATGTTTTTGATCAAGAAGCTTCTTTCGCTATTTTAGCTTGCAAAAATAGAAATGAACTCAAAAGGTTATTAGCTAAATGGAGTAAGCAATCTCTAAATGCTAGAATGAAACCTGACCCTGCTTTTGCTACTTCACCTATCTGTGTTACTGATAAGGATTATGAATTCTCTGTTGATCCTAATATAATTACTTTGGTTGAATCTGATCCTTTTCATGGTTATGAATATGAAATTGTTGTGGCACATCTTACTAAATTGAATGATATAGCCACCCTGTTCACTAAAGAAGAGAGAACTCGTTACTTTTACATCCTTAAAATATTCCCGTTCTCATTAAAGGGTGATGCTAAGATATGGTTTAATTCTCTTGATCCTGGTTGTGTGCGTAGTCCCCAGGATATGATTTATTACTTCTCTGCTAAATATTTCCCTGCTCATAAGAAACAAGCTGCTTTAAGGGATATATATAATTTTGTGCAAATTGAAGAAGAGAGTCTCCCACAAGCTTGGGGGAGGCTTCTCCAATTAATTAATGCTTTGCCTGATCATCCTCTTAATAAAAATGAAATACTTGATATCTTCTATAATGGACTAACCGATGCCTCCAGAGATTACCTAGATAGTTGTGTTGGTTCTGTTTTCAGGGAAAGAACACCGGATGAAGCTAAAATTCTATTGAATAATATGTTGACAAATGAAAATAATTGGACACCTCCGGAGCCAATTCCTGAGCCTATTCCTAAACTAACACCGAAGAAGAGGGGTATTCTATTTCTCAGTCCTGAAGATATGCAAGAGGCAAAGAAATCTATGAAAGAAAAAGGTATTAAAGCTGAAGATGTTAAGAATTTACCTCCTATTGAAGAAATACAGAAACATATAATCCAAATCCTTCTCCTATTGAAGAAACTCATGGTCTTGATAACCCGACACAGGTAGTAAAGGTAAATTCTCTGTATAGATATGATAAAGCTGAAATCCCATTTACTAAATTTGCTAGCCCATGCTTAGATGAGTTTTATAAATTTATGGCCAAGAAAGAAGATTTTAATGCTTATTTTGGTAGACAATTGAAATACAATTCAAATATGCTTGAACACTTGGGTGATTATATGGCTAATGTTAAAGGTGAACTTAAAATTATTAGTAAACATGCTTCTGTGGTTACCACTCAAGTAGAACAAGTACTTAAAGCTCAAAATGATTTGCTCAGTGAATTGAATAGTAAAGATAATGATAATGCTGTTAGAGTGGCTACTAGAACTGGTAGAATGACTCAGGAACCTTTGTATCCTGAAGGCAATCCTAAGAGAATTGAGCAAGATTCTTAGAGAAATAAAATAGATGCACCTAGTCCGTTAACCCCGAAGTGACAATAATCGGGAGACTTACCGGTGATGACCGTAGTTTGAGGAGTTCATGTATTCACTATGTGTTAATGCTTTGTTCCGGTTCTCTATTAAAAGGAGGCCTTGATATCCCTTAGTTTCCATAAGGACCCCGCTGCCACGGGAGGGTAGGACAAAAGATGTCATGCAAGTTCTTTTCCATAAGCACGTATGACTATGTTTGGAATACATGCCTACATTATATCAATGAACTGAAGCTAGTTCTGTGTCATCCTAGGTTATGACTGTTACATGATGAACCGCATCCGGCATAATTCGCCATCACTGATCCATTGCCTACGAGCTTTCCATATATTGTTCTTCGCTTATTTACTTTTCCGTTGCTATTGCTATCATCACTACAAAAATACCAAAAACATTGCTTTTATTACCGTTACCTTTTGTTACCGTTATCACTACTATCATATTACTTTGCTACTAAACACTTTGCTGCAGATATTAAGTTTCCAGGTGTGGTTGAATTGACAACTCAGCTGCTAATACTTGAGAATATTCTTTGGCTCCCCTTGTGTCGAATCAATAAATTTTGGTTGAATACTCTACCCTTGAGAACTGTTGCGATCCCCTATACTTGTGGGTTATCATTCGCCACTGACGAGCTCGTGGCCGTGGCCATGTCCCTTGTCACGCTCGCCTGAGGCCTCCGCCGTGCTCCTGGTGTTCCCATGAACACAACGCGCACGCGCGCGAGCCTTCCCGTGCCACCTAGCACCATGCTCATCGAGAACCCGAACGCGCTTCCGCCGTATCTCGTCGCCGGTGTCTTTTCCGGCCTCCCTAGCTGAGGCCGATGCCACCATTCGACGCGGGGCATGTCGCTCGTTCAAACGGACCCAACCGCACACCGAACGGTGCCGCAGAATGTTTTTTCGACAAGGCCGGGTGCCCTCCACCGTGTTTTCATGCTCGCTGGCGTTCAGTCGCCGGCTGACCGATGTGGCAAGGCCGGGCCCCACCCCTGGGCCACTGCTAGTGGGCCATGGGGGCCCCGTTGACTTGGTTGACCCAGTCCACGTGCTGACTGGGCAGCCCAGTGGCATTGACATGCGGGCCCCACTGCATAATTAAATTAATTAAAATGATTTTATAAATGAACTTAATTAGTTAGTTTAGTGAGTCACTGACATGTGGGGCCCAGGTATTAATTAACTCTGTTTAATTAAAATAAACCTCTCTTAGTCCCTCTGTCTATGACAGGTGGGACCCATTGGTCAGTTTGACATGGTCAGCCGTCCTGTTGACTGTTAACATCACAATGATGTCATGCTAATGTAGTATTTCCTTTATGTTAATTTAATTAATTCCATAAAATACTTTAATCTTTGAAAATTCATATAAATTAATCCGTAACTCGGATGAAAAAGTGTTATCTACGAAAGTTGCTCATAAAAATCCAACGAATCCGAATACCCGGTCCGTTCACCTGTCGCATGCCCCTAGCATGCTGAACATGGAACCGTCCCCTCTCTTCCACCTATCCGGAATCCGTCTAACGCCGGGATTTCATCCACGGATGTTTTCCCCTCCGTCTGCAACGTGTAGTACTGTGTTAGAACACCCCTAGTTCTACATATTGTTATGTCATGCTTAGTGTTGCATCTGTTTGCTTATATTTATTGTTTCTTCCCCCTCTTCTCTCTGGTAGACCCTGAGGGCGATGATGCCCCAGTGATCGACTACGTCGACAACACTTCTTTCTTTTCAGCAGAGCTTCCAGGCAAGAAAATCCCCCTTGAGCATTCCAATATTGCCCATTTCTTTCCCTCTCATGCTTGCATTAGAACTGCTACTACTTTTTGTATGATCCTATTCTGATGCATAGCCTATTTTTGTTACCTGCCTTCATACCTTGCCTGCTTATTCTAAACTGCTTAGTATAGGTTGGTTAGAGATTCATCAATGACCCCCACCTTGTCCCAGTTGCCCCTGCTTTATGTTTGATGACTCAATCAACGCGATCGACGTCCAGTTCCTGACACCGCACATCACCCCCCTTAGTTGTACGACTCTGCAGAGTTACTATTGAGTGTTGAGGGCGATACCTCATCAGCACTTTTGATGTTAACCATGTAGTGTAGCTATTCGGTCGTGGTCATCGAGGGTGATTCCTCCTTGACCACTCTCGATAATGACTCGGTCCTGCAACCCCTCAAGTGTGGACCAACAAGGGTGATTCCTCCAAGTCCACCTTGATGGCTACATCGAGTGGGAATCCATCGAGGGTGATTCATCAAGTTTCCCCCTTGCTCTTTCAGACACACGGTTACTTTGACTTACCACAGAGCCATGATGACATCGGGTCAGCCCCGTGGGGTACCCGCGAGTGATGTGAAGTCGGGTTGATCTGGAGGATACCCGCAAGTTTTTCCACGCGGCGCGGCCAAGCATTCTTAGCCCTTGCCACTAGCCCGTGAGACGGGGCGACAGGACCACATATGGTGGATCATTGATCGTTACCGCACTATAAAGAAACTAACGATTTGGATATTTGATCCGAGTAGGCCTCTGGCCTTTTTCGCACTAACCACCACGTGGGAATAAGTATAGGCACTCTGCGTCGTATGTATCAGTCGAAAGCTCAACGGACGTCAGCGATGGAGTGGCGTGCTCCGAGTTGGACTGGAACGTCTCGCCATGTATAAGGGAGGCTAGGTCTGCTCACCGGCCGCGTACGCAATGTGCAGGATTGCAAAGGGCGATGGCCCCTAACCCCTTTGCATTTAGGATGTAGACCAGCATGCTGGCCTCTTTGTTGAGCCTAGGTAGGACTGCGGTGTGTTAATCGGCCGAGGCCAGTCGTGACCTGATGGTGTGTCCGGCCGGAGTTGATCGAGCATGTTGGGTAAGTTGGTGTGCCCCTGCAGGGAAGAAAACTTCTATCGATAGCCTGTCCTACGGTAACGGATGCTCGGAGTTGTATCCCGATCGATACAACTAGAACTGGATACTTGTGATGAGAAATGGATAGTATGGCTCTGGGATTGCTTTCTCGCAGGGGTTCGAGGAAGGATCTCTAGGCGAGGTTGATACCACTACTACTACTTTACATTATGTTGATCTGTACTCTTCTAAATGTTGCAAGATGCTTGAAGATGTTTGAAGATGCTAGTCTTTGATAGGCTAGGCTTTCCCCTTCTCTTCTGGCATTCTACAGTTTAGTCCATAGATACAACCCATTCCTTTGATACAGATGCATACTTGATAACCCACAAGTATAGGGGATCGCAACAGTTTTCGAGGGTAAAGTATTCAACCCAAATTTATTGATTCAACACAGGGGAGCCAAAGAATACTCTCAAGTATTAGCAGCTGAGTTGTCAATTCAACCACACCTGGAAACTTAGCATCTGTAGCAAAGTATTTAGTAGCAAAGTAATATGATAGTAGTGGTAACGGTAGCAAAAGGTAACAGTAGTAAAAGTAATGTTTTTGGTATTTTGTAGTGATGATAGCAATAACAACGGGATAGTAAATAAGCGAAGAACAATATATGGAAAGCTCATAGGCAATGGATCAGCGATGGAGAATTATGCCGGATGCGGTTCATCATGTAACAGTCATAACCTAGGGTGACACAGAACTAGCTCCAGTTCATCAATGTAATGTAGGCATGTATTCCGAATATATTCATATGTGCTTATGGAAAAGAACTTGCATGACATCTTTTGTCCTACCCTCCCGTGGCAGCGGGGTCCTTACGGAAACAAAGGGATAGTAAGGCCTCCTTTTAATAGAGTACCAGAACAAAGCATTAACACATAGTGAATACATGAACTCCTCAAACTACGGTCATCACCGGTAAGTATCCCGATTATTGTCACTTCGGGGTTAATGGATGATAACACATAATAGGTGACTATAGACTTGCAAGATAGGATCAAGAACACTCATATATTGATGAAAACATAATAGGTTCGGATATGAAATCATGGCACTTGGGCCCTAGTGACAAGCATTAAGCATAGCAAAGTCATAGCAACATCAATCTCAGAACATAGTGGATACTAGGGATCAAACCCTAACAAAACTAACTCGATTACATGATAGATCCCATCCAACCCATCATCGTCCAGCAAGCCTACGATGGAATTACTCATGCACGGTGGTGAGCATCATGAAATTGGTGATGGAGGATGGTTGATGATGATGATGGCGACGGGTTCCCCTCTCCGGAGCCCCAAACGGACTCCAGATCAGCCCTCCCGGGAGGTTTTAGGGCTTGGCGGATATCCATAATAATAGTTGGGGTCGTACTCAGAAGAAGAAGAAGACTCCGGTTGCCACTGGCTGGTGATCATCTTCGGTCCCACTGGTAATTAGACTGTCGTGAAGGATCAACTTGTGGTTCCGGCTCTGGCTCCATGGCTGGTGCAGGGTTCGGTAGGCGTGAATAGCCTTCAACGGAACAAGGTACTGGCCTGCAGATAAATCAAACAAAGAAGGAGCAGGCAGGGTAATAGTCTCAAGATGATGTTTATCAAAGAACAATTTGTATTTAAGCTCTCCTTCCCTATTCTTAACAATAAAATCATGTGCCACCATTTTTATAATCTAAATAAACATGAGGTAGCACTTTTTCTTCCTTCTCATAATGCCTAATAGGTATGTTAAAATGTGTAGCTAGGCGTCAAGCATAGATGCCTCCAAAGATGGGGCCCTTGGTACGGTTCAAACTTAACCGTTTAGTAATAATGCCGCCCAGACTAGTAGAGTTATCACCGTATAAACCGTGGAGCAAAATAATAATATCAGGGATACTAAGGTTTCCACTGTTTCCGCGATCAATTAAACAACGACTAGCAAATAATGCAAAATAGCGTAAAACAGGGAAATGCATGCTAGTGATTCATGCATCGGAAACCTTCCTTGTTTCCCCCACAGTGATAGTATCAATAAACTCGTCCACATCCTCGCGATGTGGTTCCTCTGTCTTGCCCTCGAAAGGGACCAAACAAACCCGACAAAAATCATAAAGTGACATCTCCTTATGCTCATCATATAAATAAAACTCCACCGTGGGTTGTGAGCTCCTAGAATGGAAATGAAAGTTTTGCACAAAGATATTTGTGAGTAAGAGATACTGATCGCATTGGTCGTGGAGGAAAGCGGTGAGGCTTGCATTCTTAGCCAATTCATGAAAATCTTCATAAATCCCGGCTGCTCTCAAGAAATCATCGGAAGGCCATTCACACGCCCGAACCTCCGCGGTGCAAGGCGGATTATACTTAGGCTTCGGTGCCTTTTATTTCGAGCTTCGGCTTGATGAGCCCCTCAAAAGTCTCTTCATCATTTTCTGAAAAATTCTGAAATTTTTAGTAACTTCAAAATAAAAGTAAACCAAAATCAATAATATTGATAGCAACTACTCCTACAAGTGCCTAGAGCCTATATCATGCATCAAAACTACTTGGAACCATACAAATTTGACATGCAAGATCAAGAACAGGGTCACCTATGGAGCAAAAATTTGCAATGAATAAAGAACTAGAACAAAAACTAATTGAACCAATGGAGGAGTCACATACCAAGGAACAATCTCCCCAAGCAGTTTTGTGAAAGGTGCTTTGAGCAAGGAGATTGAAAATGGCAGCAAAATGAGCTTGGACTCGGGTTTGAGCTGGATATTCGTGTTTGGGGGAGGAAGGAGTGTGTGGGTGAAAGGATAAGTGGACGAGGGCCACCATGGGCCCACGAGGCAGGGGGCGCGCCCAGGGGGGTAGGGCACGCCCTCCACCCTCGTGGGCAGGTGGTTGACCCCCCTGCTGTGTTCTTAGTACCAAATATTCTCAAATATTCTAGAAAAATTCATATTTAAATTTCAGGGCATTTGGAGAACTTTTATTTTCGGGGTATTTTTATATTGCACGAATAATCAGATAACAGACAGAGAAATACTATTTTTATTTTATTTAATATAAATAACACAAAGTAAAAGTGGGGTACAAAAGGTTGTGCCTTCTAGTTTCATCCATCTCATGATCATCAAAAGGAATCCACTAACAAGGTTGATCAAGTCTTGTTAACGAACTCATTCCGAATAACATGGAACCGGAGAAATTATGAATAACACTATGTTACCTCAACGGGGATATGCACATCCCCAGTAATAAGAATATCATATTTCTTCTTGACAGTAGGAAGAGGAACTTCAAAACCTCCAAATACAATCGATGGAATTTTTCCAATAGAGTTGATACTATGAACTTGAGGTTGTTTCCTCGGAAACTGTACTGTGTGCTCATTACCATTAACATGAAAAGTGACATTGCCTTTAGTGCAATCAATAACAGCCCCTGTAGTATTCAAAAAGGGTCTTCCAAGAATAATAGACATACTATCATCCTCGAAAATATCAAGAATAACAAAGTCCGTTAAAATAGTAACGTTTGCAACTACAACATGCACATCCTCACAAATACCGACAGATATAGCAGTCGATTTATCAGCCTTTTGCAAAGATATTTCAGTAGGTGTCAACTTATTCAAATCAAGTCTACGATATAAAGAGAGAGGCATAACACTAACACCGGCTCCAAGATCACATAAAGCAGTTTTAACATAGTTTCTTTTAATAGATCATGGTATAGTGGGTACTCCTGGATCTCCTACTTTCTTTGGTATTCCACCCTTAAAAGTATAATTAGCAAGCATGGTGGAAATTTCAGCTTCCGGTATCTTTCTTTTATTTGTAACAATATCTTTCATATACTTAGCATAAGGATTCATTTTGAGCATATCCATTAATCGCATATGCAAAAAGATAGGTCTAATCATTTCAGCAAAGCGCTCAAAATCCTCGTCATCCTTTTTCTTGGATGGTTTGGGAGGAAAAGGCATGGGTTTCTGAACCCATGGTTCTCTTTCTTTACCATGTTTCCTAGCAACAAAATCTTTCTTATCATAACGTTGATTCTTTGATTGTGGGTTATCAAGATCAACAACAGGTTCAGTTTCTATATCATTATCATTGCTAGGTTGAGCATCATCATGAACATTATTATTAACATTATCACTAGTTTCAGGTTCATTACCAGATTGAGTTTCAGCATCTAAAATAGAAATATCATTTGGATTCTCAGGTGTTTCAGTAATAGGTTCACTAGAAGCATGCAAAGTCCTATCATTTTTCTTTTTCTTCCTTTTAGAAGGACTAGATGCATCTATATTATTTCTCTGAGAATCTTGCTCAATTCTCTTAGGGTGGCCTTCAGGATACAAAGGTTCCTGAGTCATTTTACCAGTTCTAGTAGCCACTCTAGCAACATTATCATTATTCTTACTATTCAATTCACTGAGAAAATCATTTTGAGCTTTAAGTACTTGTTCTACTTGAGTGGTAACCATAGAAGCATGTTTACTAATAAGTTTAAGTTCACCTTTAACATTAGCCATATAATCACCCAAGTGTTCAAGCATATTCAAATTATATTTCAATTGTCTACCAAAATAAGCATTAAAATCTTCTTGCTTTGCCATAAATTTATCAAACTCATCTAAGAATGGGCTAGCAAACTTAGTAAACAGGATTTCAGCTTTATCATATCTATAGAAAGAATTTACCTTTACTACCAGTGTCAAGTTATCAAGACCATGAGTTTCTTCAACAGGCGGTAAATTAAGACCGTGTATTTCTTCAATAGGAGGTAAATTCTTAACATCTTCAGCTTTAATACCTTTTTCTTTCATAGATTTCTTTGCCTCTTGCATATCTTCAGGACTGAGAAATAGAATACCCCTCTTCTTCGGTGTTAGTTTAGGAATAGGCTCAGGAATTGGCTCCGGAGGTGTCCAATTATTTTCATTTGTCAACATATTATTCAATAGAATTTTAGCTTCATCCGGTGTTCTTTCCCTGAAAACAGAACCAACACAACTATCTAGGTAATCTCTGGAGGCATCGGTTAGTCCATTATAGAAGATATCAAGTATTTCATTTTTATTAAGAGGATGATCAGGCAAAGCATTAATTAATTGGAGAAGCCTCCCCCAAGCTTGTGGGAGACTCTCTTCTTCAATTTGCACAAAATTATATATATCCCTTAAAGCAGCTTGTTTCTTATGAGCAGGGAAATATTTAGCAGAGAAGTAATAAATCATATCCTGGGGACTACGCACACAACCAGGATCAAGAGAATTAAACCATATCTTAGCATCACCCTTTAATGAGAACGGGAATATTTTAAGGATGTAAAAGTAACGAGTTCTCTCTTCTTTAGTGAACAGGGTGGCTATATCATTCAATTTAGTAAGATGTGCCACAACAATTTCATATTCATAACCATGAAAAGGATCAGATTCAACCAAAGTAATTATATTAGGATCAACAGAGAATTCATAATCCTTATCAGTAACACAGATAGGTGAAGTAGCAAAAGCCGGGTCAGGTTTCATCCTGGCATTTAGAGATTGCTTATTCCATTTAGCTAATAACCTCTTAAGTTCGTATCTATCTTTGCAAGCTAAAATAGCTAAAGAAGCTTCTTTATCAAAAACATAACCCTCAGGAATAAAAGGCAAGTCTTCATCATCAATTTCGTCAGTATTATCAGATTCAATATTTTCAATCTCTCTAGCCCTAGCAAGTTGTTCATCAAGAAATTCACCAAGTGGCACAGTAGTATCAAGCATAGAAGTAGTTTCATCATAAATATCATGTATAGCAGAAGTGGCATCATCAATAACATGCGACATATCAGAACAAATAGCAGAAGCAGGTTTAGGTGTCGCAAGCTTACTCAAAACAGAAGGTGAATCAAGTGCAGAGCTAGATGTCAGTTCCTTACCTCCCCTCGTAGTTGAGGGATAAATCTTGGTTCTTGGATCTTTCAAGTTCTTCATAATGATAAGCACATATAAATCCCAAGTGACTCAAAGAATAGAGCTATGCTCCCCGGCAACGGCGCCAGAAAATACTCTTGATAACCCACAAGTATAGGGGATCGCAACGGATTTTGAGGGTAAAGTATTCAACCCAAATTTATTGATTCGACACAAGGGGAGCCAAAGAATACTCTCAAGTATTAGCAGCTGAGTTGTCAATTCAACCATACCTGGAAACTTAGTATCTGCAGCAAAGTATTTAGTAGCATAGTAATATGATAGTAGTGGTAACGGTAGCAAAAGGTAACAGTAGTAAAAGTAATGTTTTTGGTATTTTGTAGTCATGATAGCAATAACAACGGGAAAGTAAATAAGCAGAGAACAATATATGGAAAGCTCATAGGCAATGGATCAGTGATGGAGAATTATGCCAGATGCGGTTCATCATGTAACAGTCATAACCTAGGGTGACACAGAGCGAGCTCCAGTTCATTGATATAATGTAGGCATGTATTCCGAATATAGTCATACGTGCTTATGGAAAAGAACTTGCATGGCATCTTTTGTCCTACCCTCCCGTGGCAGCGGGGTCCTTATGGAAACTAAGGGATATTAAGGCCTCCTTTTAATAGAGTACCAGAACAAAGCATTAACACATAGTGAATACATGAACTCCTCAAACTACGGTCATCACCGGTAAGTATCCCGATTATTGTCACTTCGGGGTTAACGGATCATAACACATAATAAGTGACTATAGACTTGCAAGATAGGATCAAGAACACTCATATATTGATGAAAACATAATAGGTTCAGATCTGAAATCATGGCACTCGGGCCCTAGTGACAAGCATTAAGCATAGAAAAGTCATAGCAACATCAATCTCAGAACATAGTGGATACTAGGGATCAAACCCTAACAAAACTAACTCGATTATATGATAGATCCCATCCAACCCATCACCGTCTAGCAAGCCTACAATGGAATTACTCACGCACGGCGGTGAGCATCATGAAATTGGTGATGGAGGATGGTTGATGATAACGATGGCGACGGATTCCCCTCTCCGGAGCCCCGAATGGACTCCAGATCAGCCATCCCGAGAGGTTTTAGGGCTTGGCGGCGGCTCCGTATTGTAAAACATGATGAATTCTTCTCTTTGGTTTTTTTCTCCCCGAAACACAATATCTAGAGTTGGAGTTGGAGTCGGAGGAGCTCCAGGGGGCCCACGAGGTAGGGGGCGCGCCCTAGGGGGCAGGCGCGCCCCCACCCTCGTGGACAGGTGGTGGGCCCCCTGGCCTTCATCTTTTGCAGGTTTTTTTATATTTTCCAAAAAGTTGCTCCGTGAAGTTTCAGGTAATTCCGAGAACGTTTGTTTCTGCACATAAATAACACCATGGCAATTCTACCGAAAACAGCGTCAGTCCGGGTTAGTTCCGTTCAAATCATGCAAGTTAGAGTCCAAAAGAAGGGCAAAAGTGTTTGGAAAAGTAGATACGACAGAGTCGTATCAATACTTAGTTTAGATCTGATGTAAGTCTTGCGAGTACTTTGGATGAGTACTCACGGTTGCTTTTCCACCTCTTTTCCCCCATACCCGATTGTTGCGACCAGATGACGGATCCTAGGAGACAGCCGACACCACTGATGACTACTACTAGCCCGAGGGTGCCTACTACTACATGACGGTCGCTGACGACCTGGAGTAGTTAGGAGGCTCCCAGGCAGGAGGCCTTGCCTTTTCGATCGTTGTTGCTTTTGTGCTAGCCTTCTTAAGGCAGACTTGTTTAACTTATGTCTGTACTCAGATATTGTTGCTTCCGCTGACTGTTGTGTATTCGAGCTTATCTATTTGAGCCCTTGAGGCCCCTAGCTTGTAGTATAAAGCTTGTATTATTTTGATTTGTGTCTAGAGTTGTGTTGTGATATCTTCCCATGAGTCCCTGATCTTGATCAAACACATTTGCGTGTATGATTAGTGTACGATTGAATCGGGGGCATCACACTTTTCACAAAGGAATTCGTGAGAATATAATATTGTTCACATTCAGCTGCGTTGAAGTCGGTGAGGCCGACATTAGCAGCATATTGTCCAAACTCCTGAAGGATTACGGCCCCTTCCATGAACAGGTTATGCGGCCATTCGCATGGCTGTACTTCCGTCATTCTTCGGGTATGGAGATCACTGTCAGATGACTCCCCAATAACTCCCTTGGAGTTCTTCTTGGAAGCAAACTTCCTAAAGATACTCATCCTTTTCCTATGAACAAAATTCTGAAATTTTTAGTCCACAAAATTTTTATCAATAAAACTTCACAAGATTGAAAGCAACTACTCATAAGGAAGCATAGAGGCCATATAAAGCATTCAAACTACTTAGAAATCTAAGAATTCAACATGCAAGCTCATCTACAGCAGCACCAAGAGTAGCTAATTATACAAGATACAAACCACTAAAGCAGAAACTAATTGGACAAACGGAGGAGTCACATACCAAGCAACAATCCCTCGAAACAGTTTCGGAAACGGAGCTTCCAGCAAAGAGATCAAAATATGTGGGTTTGAGAGCAAGAACACGAGAGAGAGAGAGAGAGAGAGCAATGGTGATTTATTTTTAGAGGTAGGTGGTGATGTGGGATGAAGAGATAAGTGAGGGCGCCCACGTGGGGACCACAACCCAGCAGGGTGCGCCTGGGGGTCCTGGTGCGCCCAAGTGAGTTGTGCCCACCTGGTGCACCTCCCTCTGATGTTATTTGCACCAAAAAAACTTAAATATTTAGAAAAAAATCGTATTAAATTTTCAGAGCATTCTAAGAACTTTTATTTTTGGGTCATTTTTTTATTGCATGGGTAATTTAGAAAACAGAAAAAACTTGGCATTTTATTTTATGTACTCCATCTTTAAAAGTATGTGAATACCAACTATACCTACTGAAATATCTCCAAGTTTTTTAGGTACTCCATCTTTAAAAGTATAATTAGAAAGCACAGTGGAGATTTCAGCTTCCGGTATTTTTCCCTTATTGGTGATGATGTCTTTCATGTACTTTGCATAAGGAGGCATTTTTAAGATATCAGTCAAGCGAGTACGCAAAAAGACCGGCCTCAGCATTTCAGCAAAGCGTTCAAATTCTTCATCATCTTTATTTTTAGCTGACTTAGGTGGAAAGGGCATAGGTTTTTGAACCCATGGTTCTCTTTCTTTACCGTGTTTTCTAGCAACAAAGTCTCTTTTATCATATCTTTTATTCTTGGGTTGTGGGTTCTCAAGAGCAACTGTTGGTTCTATCTCAACATCATTGTCTGGTTCTTTATTATTTGTTTGAGTATCTTCTCGAACCTCATCATTATCTTTTTCATTATCAGAAGGTGAGTGTTCACTACCAAATTGAGTTTCAGCATCAGAGATAGAAACTTTATTATCATTATCAGGAGGTTTTTCTACTTCAGGTTCACTAGAGTCATGCAAAGTCCTATCATTGTTTTTCTTCTTTTTCTTTTTAGGACTATGTGCATTAGTGTTAACTCTTTGAGAGTCTTGTTCAATTATTTTTGGATGTCCTTCAGGATAAAGTGGTTCCTGAGTCATCCTACCTCCTCTAGTCATTACTCTAACAACATGATCATTGATATTATTATTCATTTCATCAAGCAACTGTCTTTGAGATTTAGCAACTTGTTTTAACTGAGTTTGAACCATAGAAGCATGCTTCCCCACACCTCTAACATCATTAGAGATTCTAAATAACAAGTCACTCAAGCGAGCAATCAAGAATTGTATTTCAATTGTTTCATAACATTTGCATTGAAGTGGTCTTGCTTTCTAATGTAATTTTCAAACTCATAAAGGCATTGGCTAGGGTGCATATTGCGAGGATTATCATTATCATTGAATTTCATTAGAGAATTTACCTCTACCACCTTAGGTGGAGGTGGTGTATCAAGGCCATCTATTTCTTCAATAGGAGGTAAATTTTTGACATCCTCGGCTTTAATACCTTTTTCTCTCATAGATTTCTTTGCCTCTTGCATATCTTCAGGACTGAGATATAATATGCCCCTCTTCTTCGGAGTGGCTTTAAGCGGTAGTTCGGGAAGAGTCCAATCATCATAATTTTTCAATATGTTATTCAATAATTCTTCAGCTTTCCCAATAGTTAGTTCCCTGATAACACAACCAGCACAACTATCTAGGAAATCCCGAGAAGCATCAGTTAGTCCATTATAAAATATATCTAGTATTTCATTTTTCTTAAGAGGATGATCAGGATAAGCATTAAGCAATTGGAGAAGCCTCCCCCAAGATTGTGGGAGACTCTCTTCTTCAATTTGCACAAAGTTAAATATATCTTGTAAGGCGGCTTGTTTCTTATGAGCAGGAAAATATTTTTCAGAGAAGTAATAGGTCATATCCTAGGGACCACGCACACAACCAGGAGCAAGATTATTGTACCAAGCTTGAACATCACCCTTTAATGAGAATGGAAATAATTTGATATTATAATAATAGCGAATTTTCTCATCATGCAAAAAGGATGGCCATGTCATTCAACTTAGTAAGATGTGCCACAACAGTTTTAGTTTCATAACCATGGAAAGGATCAGATTCAACCAAAGTAATCAACTCTGCTTCGATAGATAATTCACAATCCTTATCGTCAGCAAAGATAGGTGAAGTAGCAAACTGAGGATCACATTTCATTTTAGCATAATAATTTTTCTAGATCATCTCTATCCTTACAAGCAAGAATATCTCTAGTTGTCTCCTCATTCATAACATAACCTTCCGGTACCTTAGGCAATTCATATCTAGGAGGGCTAGTTCTAATAGGTGTTTCAATATTTTTAGTTTCAAGCTCTTCATCAGTTTCAACAATTTCATCAGTTTCACCATTCCAAAAGCTTTAGTTCTAGCAAGTTGTTCATCAAGAAATTCACCTAGTGGCATATTATCATCAAGCAAGGTACTATCATCATCCTAAATATTATTCATAGCAGAAGTGGCATCATCAATAACTTGTGACATATCAGGATTAACAACATGTGGTGGTGTTGCAAGTTTACTTATAACAAAAGGTGAATCTAAAGCGGAGCTGGATGGTAGTTCCTTACCTCCCCTCGTCTTAGAGGAAAAATTCTTAGTCTTAGCATCCTTCAGATTCTTCATAGTGATAATTTGATAATAATCCCAAGTGACTCAACAAATATAGCTATACTCCCCGGCAACGGCGCCAGAAAAAGGTCTTGATAACCCACAAGTATAGGGGATTGCAACAGTTTTCGAGGGTAGAGTATTCAACCCAAATTTATTGATTTGACACATGGGGAGCCAAAGAATAATTGTAAGTATTAGCAGCTGAGTTGTCAATTCAACCACACCTGGAGATTAATTATTTGCAGCAAAGTGATCAGTAGCAAAGTAGTATGATAGTTTTGATAGTAGTAGCAACAACAATAGTAACGGTAACATCGATAGCAGTGATTTTTTAGCAAGTGCAATTGTAACAATAGAAGTAGTAACTTAGCAAGAACAATATGTAGGAAAATGGTAGGCATTGGATCAGCAATTTGTTGGATTTCATTCATCATGTAACAGTTACAACCTAGGGCGATACGACACTAGCTCCAGTTCATAAATATAATGTAGGCACGTATTCTGTAAATAGTCATACGTGCTTATGGAAAGAACTTACATGAGATCTTTTGTCCTACCCTCCCGTGGCAGCGGGGTCCTATTGGAAACTAAGGGATATTAAGGCCTCCTTTTAATAGAGAAGTGGAACAAATCATTAACACCTGGTGAATACATGAACTCCTCAAACTATGGTCATCACCGGGAAGTGTCCCGACTATAGTCACTCCGGGGTTGCCGGATCATAGCACGTAGTAGGTGACTATAACTTGCAAGATCGGATCTAGAACATAGATATAATGGTGATAGCATAAATGGTTCAGATCTGAAATCATGGCTCCCGGGCCCAAAGTGACAAGCATTAAGCATGTCAAAGTCATGGCAACATCAATGTTAGAACATAATGGATACTAGGGATCAAGCCCTAACAAAACTAACTCGATTACATGATGAATCTCATCCAACTCCTCACTAACGAGCGAGCCTACGAAGGAATTACTCACTCCCGATGGGGAGCATCATCGAATTGACGATGGAGAAGAGTTGCTGATGACAAAGATCAAAGATCCCCCTATCCGGAACCCCGAACGGACATCAGATCTAGCCTCCCGATGAAGAACAGGAGGCGGCGGCAGCTCCGTCTCGTGAAACGGGATAATTCTTTCTGCCTAATTTTTTGTGGAAAAATGTGATTTTATAGTGTCGGTTTCAGGGTCTGCGGGGCCACCAGGTGGGGACAACCCACCTGGGGGCGCCTGGAGGAGGTGGCGTGCCCTTATGGGTTGTGCCCACCCAGGTGCCCCCCTCCGGTGGTTCTTGCCTCCAGAAATTATCTTTATTCTTATAAAAATTCCTCGCAAAGTTTCGTTCCATTCCGAGAACTTATATTTCTGCACAAAAACAACATCATGGTAGTTCTGCTGAAAACAGCGTCAGTCCGGGTTAGTTTCTTTCAAATCATGCAAATTAGAGTCCAAAACAAGAGGAAAAGCATTAGGAAAAGTAGATACAATGGAGATACTACACCAATATAAATAAAGAATGAGTTCACAACAGTACCAAAAGTGGTGATTTATTTTCTTATACTAATGGAGCTTATGAGATTTTTTGTTGAGTTTTGTGTTGTGAAGTTTTCAAGTTTTAGGTAAGGATTTTATGTACTATGTAATAAGGAGTGGCAAGAGCCTAAGCTTGGGGATTCCCAAGGCACCCCAAGGTAATATTCAAGGACAACCAAGAGCCTAAGCTTGGGGATACCCCGGAAGGCATCCCCTCTTTCGTCTTCGTCTATCGGTAACTTTACTTGAGGCTATATTTTTATTCATCACATGACATGTGTTTTTCTTGGAGCGTCTTGTATGATATGAGTCTTCGTTTTTTAGTTTACCTACACACCTTTTGAGAGGAACACGCGTGAATCGTGATTTATTAGAATACTCTATGTGCTTCACTTGTATCTTTTGAGCTAGGCAATTTTGCTCTAGTGCTTCACTTATGTATTTTTAGAGCACAGCGGTGGTTTTATTTTATAGAAATTGTTGAACTCTCATGCTTCACTTATATTATTTTGAGAGTCTCTAAACAGCATGGTAATTTGCTTTGGTTATAAATTTAGTCCTAATATGATAGGCATCCAAGAGGGATGTAATAAAAACTTTCATATAAAGTACATTGAATACAATGAGAAGTTTGATTCTTTATGATTGTTTTGAGATATAGAGATGGCGATATTAGAGTAATGCCAGTGAGTAATTTTGAATTTGATAAATACTTGTCTTAAAGTTTGTGATTCCCGTAGCATGCACGTAAGGTGAACCGTTATGTGATGAAGTCGGAGCATGATTTATTTATTGAGTGTCTTCCTTATGAGTGGCGGTCGGGGACGAGCGATGGTCTTTTCCTACCAGTCTACCCCCCTAGGAGCATGCGTGTAGTACTTCGTTTCGATAACTAATAGATTTTTGCAATAAGTATGTGAGTTCTTTATGACTAAAGTTGAGTCCATGGATTATACGCACTCTCACCCTTCCACCTTTGCTAGTCTCTCAAGTGTCGCGCACCTTTCACCGGTACCATACACCGACCATATACCTTCCACAAAACAGCCACCATACCTACCTATTATGGCATTTCCATAGCCATTCCGAGATATATTGCCATGCAACTTTCCATAGTTCCATTTATCATGACATGTTCTGTCATTGTCATATTGCTTTGCATGATCATGTAGTTGACATCGTATTTGTGGCAAAGCGACCGTTCATAATTATTTCATACATGTCACTCTTGATTCATTGCACATTTTGGTACACCACCGAATGCATTCATATAGACTCATATTTTGTTCTAAGTATCGAGTTGTAATTCTTGAGTTGTAAGTAAATAAAAGTGTGATGGTCTTCATTATTAGAGCATTGTACCATGTGAGGAAAGGATGATGGAGACTATGATTCCCCCACAAGTCAGGATGAGACTCCGGATGAAAAAAAAGAGGCCCGAAAATGGGAGAAGGCCCAAATAAGAAAATGAGAGAAAAGAGGGAAGGGGCAATGCTACTATCCTTTTACTACACTTGTGCTTCAAATTAGCACTATGATCTTCATGATAGAGAGTCTCCTATGTTGTCACTTTCATATACTAGTGGGAATTTTTCATTACAGAACTTGGCTTGTATATTCCAATGATGGCCTTCCTCAAATTACCCTAGGTCTTCATGAGCAAGCGAGTTGGATGCACCCCCACTTAGTTTTCTTTCGAGCTTTCATAAACTTATAGCTCTAGTGCATCCGTTGCATGGCAATCCCTACTCACTAACATTCATATCTATTGATGGGCATCTCCATAGCCTGTTGATATGCCTAGTGGATGTGAGACTATCTCCTTATTTTTTTCTTCTCCACAACCACCAAATTCCATTCCACCTATAGTGTTATGTCCATGGCTCACGCTCATGTATTGCGTGAAAGTTGAAAAAGTTTTGGAACATCAAAAGTATGAAAAAATTGCTTGGCTTGTCATCTGGGTTGTGCACGATTTGAGTATTTTGTGTGATGAAGATGGAGCATAGCAAGACTATATGATTTTGTACGGATAAGATTTCTTTGGCCATGTTATTTTGAGAAGACATAATTGTCTTGTTAGTATGCTTGAAGTATTATTGTTTTTATGTCAATATTAAACTTTTGTTTAGAATCTTATGGATCTAACATTCATGCCAAAATAAAGAGAATTACATGGATAAATATGTTAGGTAGCATTTTACATCAAAATTTGTGTTTTTATCATTTACCTAATTGAGGACGAGCAGGAATTAAGCTTGGGGATGCTTGATATGTCTCCAACGTATCTATAATTTTTTATTGTTCCATGCTATTATATTATCTATTTTGGATGTTTTATATGCATTAATATGCTATTTTATATTAATTTTGGGACTAACTTATTAACCTAGGGTTCAGTGCCAGTTTCTGTTTTTCCTTGTTTTTGAGTTTCGCAGAAAAGGAATACCAAACGGAGTCCAAATGGAATGAAACCTTTGCGATGATTTTTCTTGGACCAGAAGGCATCCAGGAGACTTGGAGATGAAGTTGGAAGAGCCACGAGGTGGCCACAAGGACGGAGGGCGTGCCCAAGGGGGTAGGGCGCGCCCCCACCCTTGTGGGCCCCCCGTGACCCTCCTGACCTAGCTAATTCTTTTGCCTACATATTCACATATATTCCCAACCCATCATAGGCATCCACGAAAACACTTTTCCACCGCCGCAACCTTCTGTACCTATGAGATCCCATCTAGGGACCCTTTCCGGCACCCTGCCGGAGGGGGATTCGATCACGAAGGGCTTCTACATCAACTCTATTGCCCTTCAGAGGAAGTGAGAGTAGTTTACCACAGACCTACGGGTCCATAGCTAGTAGCTAGATGGCTTCTTCTCTCTCTTTTATTCTCAATACCATGTTCTCCTCGATGTTCTTGGAGAACTATCCAATGTAATACTCTTTTGCGGTGTCTTTGTCGAGATCCGATGAACTGTGGATTTATGATCAGCTTATCTATGAATATTATTTGAATCTTCTCTGAATTATTTTATGCATGATTTGATATCTTTGTAATTCTCTTCAAACTATCGGTTTGGTTTGGCCAACTAGATTGGTTTTTCTTGCAATGGAAGAAGTGCTTAGCTTTGGGTTCAATCTTGTGGTATCCTTTCCCAGTGACAGTAGGGGCAGAAATGCACGTATTGTATTGTTGCCATTGAGGATAAAAATATGGGGTTTTCATCATATTGCTTGAGTTAATTCCTCTATATCATGTCATCTTACTTAATGCGTTACTCTATTCTTCATGGAGTTAATACTCTAGATGCAGGCAGGAGTCGGTCGATCTGTGGAGTAATAGTAGTAGATGCAGAATCATTTTGGTCTACTTGACATGGACGTGATGCCTATATTCATGATCATTGCCTTAGATATCGTCATAACTTTGCGCTTTTCTATCAATTGCTCGGCAGTAATTTATTCACCCACCGTATCATTTGCTATCTTGAGAGAAGCCTCTAGTGAAACCTATGGCCCCGGGGTCTATTTTCCATCATATAAGTTTCCGATCAACAATATTAGTTTCCAATCTACTATTTTGCAATCTTTTACTTTCTGATCTATAAACCAAAAATACCAATGTAACATCCCAAATTTTCAATTTGGAATGTTATACATTAGATCATCATTGCATATCATGTTTTATTGCATTTTGGCTTGATCCTAGAAATTCTACGCAACTCAAGGACCTACGGAGAGAGTTGGGGATTTCATTATTTTCATATTCGCGTTTTCACGAATTTTGAAAAGAGGATCGTTTGATTTTAATTATTTTCTCTTCGAATATTTCTTTTATATGAATAAAAGAGAGAGGATAAAATGACTTCCTCAAAATAGAGAAATACCTGAGATTTAATATTAAAATCAAATAAGGTTTTTAGTCGGAGTTTTATTGCTGTTTTATTTGAATTAGGAAAATATGCGTTTTTCAAAATTGCATATTAGGCCCAAATAAATATTCACCTTGTCCGGCTTATTTTTTGAGGACGAGGAAAATTTATTTCGGGATTTTTGGAGTCCGTTTAGTATTTATTTTCTTTCTTTTTTCTGAACATCGGAATTATTTAAAAAAAGTGAACCGACTCCGGGCCGTACCCGAGCGGGACTCCGCCTGGGGGGCCTTTATAAGTCGCGCCACCCGAGCCGCCGAAGCCCAGCCCGAGCCGCCGCAGCCCACCGCCGCCTAACCCTAACCCTAGCCCGCCGCCGCCGCCGCCGACGCCGCGCCGCCCC